>NC_051039.1:11163646-11486146 GCF_904848185.1 Acanthopagrus latus
TGTCATGTGAGTCTGGAGCTCTCAAAGCTGAACTTGTTCAGGTTCCCAGATAAAGAGGAATGTTATACACTTGCACATAAGCATAGGATAAGAGACAGTCATTGACCACGATGCAACATGTAAACACATGGGTGCACACATAAACACTAAGCAGATGCAAACCGTCACCCAATCGATTTGAAAAATCGATTAAAAAGAAGGAAAATACATTTAAAAAATTACATCCCGAGAACATAAGCTTAGGACACATAGTCAAATGTGAAATGTCACTGTGAACTGCTCGTCACCTCAGCCGGTAAGCACAGTTCACTTTAAGCAATTGGTGAAAGAGCAGCAAATTGTGTCCTTGGTGGTAGCAGTGGGCTGCATAGATGATTTATTTCAACAGCTTTTGACCTTGAAGATTGGTATTATTGTTCAAATAGAGTGTTATGAAGCAAAACTGGTTTAAGGTTTCTTTGGAGCATCGTCATATTTGGATATTAAGCAGCCAACAGTGACACCTACTCAAAATGTTCAGGTTTTTAATAACAATTAGGTTTACAATGATTTCTGTACTTAAGTTTTACAACTGTTTTGACTTAGTGGGGAGTAGGATAATCAAATATTGGCTGAAGAGATGAAAATGACACTGTGCCACATGGCTGGAAGCTGGATGACTGGAGAATGTAAGTCCACTCAACTGTAGCAGAGATGACAGCTTTGCAATTATCATCACTCAAGGAATAAAAGATGAAAGTTTTCAAAATGAAACTGTACTCTTAAAAAAAAAACTGAACAGTAATATGATCACCCTCAGGAACATTTAATTTAATCATAGCCGCCTCATTCAATTTAAAGCTGTTCCACTGTCAATCCTAATCCATTTTTCATCGGAATTTGTGTTGTACAAATTTTATCACTGAATAAAATAAAAAATATATATATATATTGATTTGGAAAAATATTTAACTGATAAATGTTTTAGTTAAATGGTTCCATGAGCTGGTTATAGTAAAACTTGCACGTCTGATTCAATCTCTGTGGACTCATGCAATACAATTGATGTGTGTGCATGGTCAGTGTTTAAGGCAAGGTAAGGGTCAGGCTTAGGGTCCAGAAGTTCTGAAAAGGTGTTGAAAAGTGTCCAAATACTGAATTCTAAATAAAAGTTCTCAAAAAAGAAAAGAAAAAAAAATACTCTTTTGACAGATCAATTTCAGTTGGTATCTATTGAAAAGGACAGCATGCGCATGCTGTGTTACATACACTTATTTAAACATTTAAATGCAATTATGATTCATGTTTTTATTCAGCATAAAAAAGGTATCAAAACTGCATTGTGTGAAAAATACATAATAGTCCCACTCTAAGTGAAAGTATCGGCACTAGGATCAAATTTGGCGAGTTTCTTAATAATTAATAGGTGCATAACAAAAGAGTGTGTGTGTGTGTGTGTGTGTGTGTGTGTGTGTGTGTGTGTGTGTGTGTGTGTGTGTGTGTGTGTGTGTGTGTGTGTGTCCTAGGGCAAACACAGCACAGCCTCCAGAACAGGGAAGCACATCAAATGATGTCAATACTGTTTATTTATTTTGTACAAAATAATTACATGACATGTATAAACTGCCAGAACAGAAGTACCTCCATTGAAGCCATAATGAGGACAGCTGTTCAAATCAAACAGAGTGTCTTTAGGCCAGCTTTGGAGTGAGTGAGGCCATCTAGAAACATGCCCTGCCAAACTTATGAGTGGAATACTGAGAAGATCAAAAGCTTCTTTCTTGTTCATAATGTACTGCTGAAGCGGTAAATTAGCCAGTGCCTGAGCCCAAGGCATGCGTGAAACCAGCAGCACACGTCGGCCTGGTCACAGTAGGAGGGGCATCTGTGTGCATGTGTGTGTGTTGGGGAGTTCAGGACAAAGGTTGGCAGAGGCAGGGTCTGATAAATCACATGATTCTCAACAGACCATTTCCTTCATATCCCTTCTCTGTGACTTTGATCTAATCTGAGCGAAGTGGTAACGGATAAGTGTGGGCATGTTAGCTGCTCACCCACATGCTGTCTTTGTCATAATTGGCGGTAGTGTGTGCAAACCTACCTGCTGTCTTCTGATGGAACTGGTGGATCTCCATTGAGGGGTCTTATCCTCTGGCCTGGGATCTGAGCCTCGGGTGGAGGCCCGATCAGAAACGGGGCTCGACCTCCGAGCTGCACCATCAACCTGCTCTGACACCGCTGCCTGTAGAAAAGACAGACACTGCATGTGTTTGTGTTGATAAATGAGAAAGGGACAATATGACCAAACTGACAATAATCTAAGACGGATTTGTTTAATTATGTCCAACAAGCAACAGATTCAACTGGACGATGAGCTCATGTGGGTGGAAAAAGTAATGAACCATAATCTGGACAAGGCATGATGTCTTGAAGGTTAATCTTGGCTGAAAAACATTAAATAAAATAAACAAACATCCCTATTTTGTTCTCACTCCACTCGTAGATATAAGCCACCTCAATATGCCTGATGTTTTTCATCAACATCCATGCATCATTCACTGAGTCAAAAAAATTTCCAAAGTTGAGTAAGAAAAAAATCCAATTAATCAGGACCATTATGGGCTGAAACCCATCCTCCTTCAAAGTTTTGTGGGAATCTGTTCAGTAGTTGGAATGTACAGTATACTAACTATTCATTTTCATCACACTTTCCTGACAATTGTTGACATGCACTTTAAATGCCTGCTTGGACAGTGATAACATTGATGATGGGTTGTTTTAAAATGTGTCTATATGTTATTTGCAGCGCCACAAATTGCCTCTCAGAGGACATTAAAGTTTTGTCTATGAAACTATGTTTCTACCTTTGATTGTATCAACAGCAGTTGTCAAAATTAATTCAGCTGAAATGCAGAAAATCACAAGCTGAAAAAGTTTCAAGTAGTTCAGCAGACTAATCCTTTAAAACAGGACGTCCTCATGACATTTTCATTCGCCAAATATGTCAAATCAATAACCAGATGTGTCATGTGGCACTGGGACAGCTGTCCTCCGCCTCCAGCATTGTGGTGAGTGTGCTATCACAGCTACACCTATTTATCAGTGTCTATTAACCAGCATCTGCACAATTCAGCACACAGCAGGGACTACCAAAACAAACTGAAGGGGACAAGGATAAAGCAGAGGGCCCACCCACAGAGGGGTATACTGTAATGCACACACGCCACTAATGTATACACTCACACATGTACATTCCCATAATGCAAAGACAAAGAAGAATTTTAAAGACACAAACACCCTCTTTCCAAGTCCTTTTTTCTAGCAGTCAACACTCACCAACAAACCTCTCGTTTTCATCACCTTACCGCATACATTCTCACCTTTCTTTTCTTAAGTCCTTTGATAAAAGGTGTGAACACTAAAAAATACAAAACAAACAGCATCACCTGCTGCTATCAACAACACTTCTATGCAACACGTCAAATCAAAGGCTTTTGACAAACAGAGGCCTTCACAACTGTACTGTACAAGGTGGCCAGGTAGCGAAGAAAACCGCACAGGATGTCATCACCTTTTTTCCAACGAGTCCTGATTGCATTATCAGAAACCTGGCATCTGGGCGTGACCTTGTTAACTGCCAGGGTAATCAACTTTAACCAAAGGGGAGGAGAGGGGATGATAAATTATTAGTGAGGAAGATTTTGTTCATGTTTTATTAAATTGGCCTGTCAAAGGGGGTTGGTCAAATTATCTGGGGCCTCGTTTATTGGAGGCCAGCCATATTGGCGCATCTGTTACAATTATTTATAATTTCTAGGCAGTCAGGAGGACGGACTGGGTTTTTCGGCATCAGCCACATAAAGCAATTTAGAAATTAACTGATGCTGGAGTGTCTGACTTTTTTTCCCCTCTCGCAGTCTCTCTCATCCCCATCCTCATTTTCATCCCACACAACACAGAAAAACCGTGAAACTGGGAGACAGTAAAGGGTCGAAGACGTAAAAGAGAATAAATAAACACATTACAAGTAGCTTATTGAAAGCAATGGACAGGGAGAGAGCATGAGATTGAAAGGGAAAAAGAGAGCATGCAGGTGCAGGGAGAAAAAAAAAGAGCAAGAGATAGAGGGGGAGGCTGAGGGAGTGAGGGGGAAAAAAAGAGAAAAGCCGGTCTTGGTAATTACTGAACACGATTAGGTTCTTGGGGGAACTTGTCTGGCACTCACAGCCCTCGCTGGTGAGGATGCGGCAGGCAGGACCATATGGAGGGAGGCTTGTGATTGTGCTCCCTGAAGCTCGTGACCCGTCTGCTGCCGAGCCCTTGAGCTGAATGTGAAATGAGACTTGCCAGGCCTAATGTTCTACACATGCACCATTTATGCCACAAAACAAATCTGATCACTGTTAATTATGTAGCAGCTATAATCAGGAGGGGCTCTGCCACACACACACACAAACACAGACACACATACACAATTACATGTATACGCAAACACATGATCACACTATCACATTCTGTGGAGGGACAGCATTTATGAAAGTGATTGGATAGGATTCAGAAGTCAGGGCAGGACGGTGCGTGGCCCCCCACCAGGCCAGGTGCACTTTGTATTCAAGGTGATGATTCTTCAAAGAGTGTGAGTCTGAGTGTGTGTGCATATATGTATGAGCATGTGCTAACTGGTAGTGCAATAAAGAGCGACTTTATAGAAGGACAGCGCACAGTGAGTAGGGTGTAAGGTGCGTGTATGTTTTTGTGTGCGTGTACACAGCCCTGAGTCCTCCCACACAGTCAGTTTGACCCGAGTGTATGTGCTTGAACGAGCGGGTGAAAGTATCTGCAGCGGCACATGGCTGTGCTTCATTAATGAGGCGAGCTGTGCTGCACAGAGGTTCTCATCTAATGAGAGCAGTTGAGCTGGTAAAACACACCACTGGAGTCCATGTCATTAGTATGTCTCTGGCCCTGGACGTGGCCCGGCTCCAAAAACACGCTCATACACAAACTCATGATGACAACAGTATTCACTGATAACACACTCATGATAAGTGGTTGACAAAAATAGCAGTATATGCCATCAAATATTCATCCATAGAATACATCTTAAGCATTATTTCGATGTTTAACCTTGTATATTTTCACATGTAAAAGATAACATTTCCATTTCAACAAATACCAAGCGAGGCAATTGTGCTAAAACACTCAAGAGCAGAGTCAAAAGAAGACCCATGTGAAAGACAGTCCAAAAATATATGACTTATACAAGCTTTCCTACACATTCTCCTGAACATCAGCAGAAAAAGATTAAAAGCACTCTCTATTCTTGCGCTGTTCTAAGATGTACTGAAAGGTCATAAACAGTAAATAGCTGAGCTATCTACAATACATAAAAAAATAAACAAGAAAACCCTCTGGCTGACTCTATTCTGTTTGTTGATGTCTTTTCATTTCAGTGTTTCTCTGTAGCATTTCATCGTTTTCACTTGATGGTTGTTATTAATGATGATGATGATCAAAAGAAACACCTCACCTAAGCAAAACGTGACCCGGCAAAGAGGTGGGTGTATTTACACTCGTATGTGTGTGTGTAACTAGCACTTTAATTATACATCTAAAAGCCTTTAGATTGGCTAACATAAATAACAAGCCAGAAGCAGATGTTAAAAACCATCTCAACAAGCTGAGGGAGATGCACCATGTGGGCTTCTTTCATTTTATAAAAAAAAAAAAAAGAAGAAGAAGGGGAAAAAAGCGTGGGCATCTTGGGAAATGTTACTTCCATGCTTAAGGTTCAGTTTATGAAACTCAAATGAGGGACTTCAACATGTTAACAACATTTGTGTATTGCATGATAAAACCAATTAACTATGTCTGTAAGGCTGCATTCAGACCAAATCAGACGTGTCAGGGACTTGTGAGGGGTGTAGGACACAAGTCTGCAAAGTATTTATCCTCCTGTGTTGGTGCTGTCTCCTTCTAGCATAGTGTTGTTTAAGCACAATGCAACATAACAGAAACAATGAGAAATTTAGAGGATTGCTGAATACATTTTTGGCCTGTATAACAGTATCTGTTTCACCCTGACACCAAATGTATCATGCCACCCAGCACTTTTAAACTCTTACATTATAAGTATTAGAGTATGACATATTTATGATGTCATTTCTATATTTTTGAGTAAACAGCATAAGCAACAATATTGCTGGTTTATGTGACTCATCACCGCTCTGTAATGCTGGTTTACATTTCTCCAGAACTTGATTCTGTTTTAACTTTTTTCCAGCAACCCCTGCAGTCTGTGCACCGCCGCAGCCTGAGCCTATATGCGCCTACCCACACTTAAAATGCATGGGAGGACTGGCATTTTCACTGCAAGGCCTGATTTGGTCTGAGTGACACTATGAGATGATGAAGCAAGTGCACGATTCCTCCATTTTTTGGCGGAAAGCTGTGGTAAGTGGGATGACTTGGCCACAATAGGATATTATACCTATGAGAACTACTGTATTTAATAGTGTGAAAACAGGTCTTTTCACTGATTGGATTTGGACTCGTCATTGTGGGAAAGACACATGTGTTACTAATAACATCATGATGGCTCTGCTCTATTCAAGGGCCCCAGTGTGACAGTGAGCCTGCACACTTCCAGGACCCTGAAACTAAAGCAGCAAAATTGGAATTCACCTGACGGTAACTGTATAATCTACACCTGTGCTTTTCCTACTGTGACATGTTAAAATGTCATCTGTGGAAAAGGCCCCGTTTTACGTTGAAAAAAAGTTTCAGTAACTTCTTAATAATTTTCTCTTAAATCTATGAAACTTTTCTGGAGTGAATGAACTTGCCTAATTTCCCTTTTCCAATGCTGATGAGAGAATAACCATTGCTTTGAATGACTGCCCACACAATTAACAACCTACCACTCATTTACTGTGGTTCCAGAAAGCCTGAGGTCTACTATGGATTCTAATGTTGGTCTTTAATCACCGCACAGCTCTGACAATAGCCAAACACTAGACTGCTATAAACACAATGATGCAGTTAGGGAGATAGTTGTAAATGATTAAATGTTCACTCTAGCTAGTTTTTCGTCCACTAATGAGGGCTCTTCCCTGCATCTAGATTACGATGGTGACCACCCAACCTGGCAACCCAAACCTCCCCAACCCTGGCATTTTGTTCTGACTGCATCGCCTTGTGCGTGGGGGTCACCCAGGTGCCTGATGATCAGCCAGGCCCTACAGCTAAAAGATCAGGGCATGAGGCCATTTCTAGTCTAACACACAACATAATACAAAACCCTGCAACAATGCAAGTAGTGCTGAAACAATCTAGTTGATTTGAAAAATAATAGTTTAAACTGATTATTCATATTAGCTTAAACTGATTAATCGTTGAAGCTATGAAGCAAAAGCTGCACACACACTTATTGTTCCAGCTTTTTTAATATGACAATTTGCTTATTTTCTTGGTAAACAATTAATTTAACCTTGGGCTGGGCAATTGATCGAATTAAACTTTTTTAATTACAAATTTGTCTTCCATCTATTAAGCAAAACAATTATCGCTCTACATTCCACTTTTTAATGATGCTTTTTTTTTCTTCTATTATAAGAAAGGGTATGACAGGTTGCAGTGCACGTATAGGCTCTCCAAAGTGAGAACTGTGTGTGCATTGTATGACCAGTGATGACAAGTCAGAAGAAACTCAGATATATCACAGAGAGCGAACAATATAAAAGGCGGCTGTACATACATTTGATTTTTTACATTTCTTGTTCAGTTAATTGTTTTGTCATTCTTTTACACAACATGATGAAAACTGCCTAAGACAATTAACAGATTAATCTATGATAAACATGGTTGTTGAACAAGAACTACTGTAGGAACAAGAACAAAAAATTAATGCAACCTCAATTCTGTAACTTAGTTAATAGCAAAACAGTTTTTTTATGCCATATATTGTTTATCTCTAAGCCTTTGCAAAGTCTTGATAAGCCTCCTGTAAAGAGTTAACTTGACATAAGACAGGAGAGAAAAGACAGTCAATCTTAGTGCACAGCATGGAAGTATAACACACAATGGGTGTTATTCCTCTCACCCACCCTCCCCCTTTATTCCTGCTCCCCCTCTCAAAACCACTGCGGGAGGGGTGTTCAAAGCCGTCGCTCTGGTCCATATTCAAATGAGCACTGCGTCTCCCCCCTGCGCTCCCGTTGCGATCAGCACTTTGATCACCTCCAATGGTAACTTCCACCAAAACATTTAAAATTAAAATCAAATCTGCCTTAACAACCTGAGCATTAGAATTTAACAGGTGTTCGGGAGGAAGTTGTTACAGAATTTGCGATTATGTGCTCGGATACACACACCTTTAGTTAAACACGCGCCCACGCAGACACATGCGTACACACATACGCGCAACCTGTCAGTGAAATTACAGAGTGGGAAACAGAAAGCCCTCCTGACTGAGTGCTATACCTTGGGATACCTGATCTGTTCACTTTGATGTCAGTAGGTAAGAAAAGTTAAAGAAACAAATCAGCCAGACAGCGGCTACATGTGTTCGGTAAACAAAAGTTAATATTAATTCTCAGCATAGGAGATATACACGGTACTTTTGTAATTACATTTCAGCGCTGGAAATGTGTGATCAGGTTTTTCATTCAGATCCGGGTGCAGAAAACACGGGGTAGAGTG
This sequence comes from Acanthopagrus latus, assembly GCF_904848185.1. Taxonomy (NCBI): domain Eukaryota; kingdom Metazoa; phylum Chordata; class Actinopteri; order Spariformes; family Sparidae; genus Acanthopagrus; species Acanthopagrus latus. The sequence continues at coordinate 11,172,326 of NC_051039.1, forward strand.
CATGTTCGGTGTGATCAAATGAACACACTCGTACAAAGTGTTCATACGTGCATGTATGCACACATGCATGCCCACACACTACACACACACACACACACACACACAGCACTAACTGCATCTTCTCTAAATGTAGTATTAATTACTGGGGGAACACTGCAGTACTGCATTTAATTACCGACTAAATGATCCATTTATATTTCACCGCTGGTTAAATTAACAGGGTTAAGTGAGACGGGGCGATTGTAACTCACTTAACATTTGAGCCGATATCTTTTAACTTCCACAGTCTGGGGCCAGCACTGTCAGAAAACATCTACCAATCAAATTAAACAATTACAGTCAGCAGAGGCAGAGAAATTACTCAACTGCTGCAGAAATAGTACCTTCCGCTGCAATCTGCAACAGGATGTACTGAGTTTAAACTGAAGCAAAAGTCAAACTGCAGAACAGACTGAGAGACTTATTATGATAACAAGTGCAGTGCACTACAGTGTTGATGGAATGAGGCTCTGTGGCTGAAGGGCGCAAGTTATAGATACTTGTTACCATTCTCGACCAGGTCTTTGACACTGTGTGGTCCAAGAATCACCCATCACCACATCATTAGGAGTTGTTAAAGGCCACTTATAAAGTGGCTGCAGCCTTAACTATATACAGCCTCTCTTGCCTTGGGGTGACAATTCAAAGGTAGTGAGCTAAAAGCCAAACCCCTGCTGACTGACAGATGTAAAGTAAAACTCCAACATCATCTACACGAATGTTACTGGTCTCCAATTAAATTGCCTCTCTTCACCTCTTATATATCTTTGCTATCTGACTGGAGTGTGTTAAAAGGACTTCCGGGTACCTGGGTGGGAGGATGGAAAGAAGATAAACTAAGTAAGTCAGAGAGTGCATGCATGCCCAAGACAGAGCGCCAGTGAAGATCAGATAGCTGACATGAAAGACACTGGTGCAAAGGGAGACTGATAGATCAAGGGTGAAGTAGAGCGATATTAAGAGAGTGATTCTCAGTTAAAGACCACCACCGCAGGCCATGCTGGGGCTTGTCAGTTATTACTGTACCTACTAATCAACCCACACACTGCCGTATAGACACCAGACAGGTGATCGATTGAGAGACGTATCATAATATAATGAGTTTATTATGCAAGTAAAAGCATACATTATTCAGGGGATCATAAGCATACCTATTTTGATGTCCATACCCACACAGATATATCAAAGTTCAACAAGCAGACATCATAGAAAACTACTTCTTTCTTTTTAAAACTGCAATGCACTTGATAAACTTTACAAAGAGTGAGCCTCTGTTGGGAAGATGGTTAAGAATGAGAATGGTTATTTTTACCTTCAAGTTGGTTTGTCTGTTTGGTGAGGGGTAAAGGCCCGTATGCTGACCCTGTTGTTGCTGCAGTCTCATTTGTTCCTGCTGCTGCTGCTGCTGCTGCTGCTGTTGTAGCTGGGCCTGGAGTTGCAGGATGTGTTGGTCTTTCTGGGCAAGCAAGTTGTTCAGCTCCTGGTGACTCTGGCGGAGGTTGGCCTCACTAGACGTGAGAGCCTGGTAGCACTGACTCAACTCCTTGTACAGCTGTCAGCAAACACAAAAAGATTGGAAAATTAGTGGGGGAAGGAGAGGAGATGAAGAGGGAATGGGATAAAACAATCTTGAGATAGGATGTCAAATGAAAGAATATGAGATTGAGTGAACATGAGATTGACATGAAGACTAACATCTCTTGAAACAAGATGTTTTCTCACTTTCATAGAGAAGGGAAATACATGCTATGATCATATTAGTAAGGGTGAGAAAAAACAAAAACATCCAAGTTTATGTTTTATGACTAATAATTTCAAAAAGTCTCTCTCTGTGCTCTGTATGACACAGTGGTACAGTCGTAGGAGAGAGGGATGGTAGGCTTAGAAGAACTCATTCACAGTAACAGGATACAGTGAGAAAAGTCCTTCTTTTCTGGCACTAGTCAAATAATTGTAGGTTACAGCTAGCTTGGAAATAAATCACCCCAGCGGGTGAGGCCTGAGTGGAGTGCAACAAAGTGGTAATAATAATGAGTTTGAGGTTTGGCGCGCGCGCATGTGTGTGTGTGTGTGTGTGTGTGTGTGTGAGAGTAGTACCCTCTGATAGGAAGTCGTGTCAGCAGTATGTGCCTCTTCTTGGTTCCTCAGGACTTTCTGTGTGTCTAGGTTGAGTCCTTCCAGCTGCTTGATCAGATGGCTCTGCTCTGCTGCGTGTTCTGTACTCTGTTTGTACAGGGTCTGCACTTCTGCACAGTCACGCCTACAAACACATGCAACATATTATATCAATTCATACATGCACTGTGACAGTTCATGTTAAAATATTGGGTTAATGTAGATCAACCATTGATAAGTATTTTGCATTATGTACCACATTTTAACTCCATATCAATATTAGACAGTATAATCACATAAACACATTATATGATACTCTGGTTATAGCTAACAGTATAACACCACTGTTTCCTATTCAATACTTTGCTGACTTACTGCTACTAATCACATCACTATGTTCACTACTAGTTCAAGTCCCAGTTTTTGTGTCTTAGCTCTTGCATAGTACCTCTTTTATCCTGTTCTTGTTTGACACAAATTTAATTATTCTCTTAACTTTTCTTTATACTTATGTACTTATTCAGTCCTCGGACTGCTATGACAACTGAATATGCCCCTCCAGGGATCGATAACATATTATCGTATTTCACAATATGGTAATGCCATTCTTTTCTCCTTCAGTAGAGTTAAAATGCATGTTCAGATTTTTGGACTTAACTCAAGCCTAAAAATAGCGAGAAAACATTTTCAAAAGGACATGAAGGGGTCAGGGAATTTGAAATTGAATCAGAACGCAGAATTATTGATGTACTTGTATCTAACAATGATTAACTTAAATGTGTATACAATTTAATATAAGAGAAATTCTCTGATACAAATAAAAAACTATATAAAAACTATACTAGTCTACTAAATGTACTGTCTCTTCCTTTAGTATATCAGCATCAAAATGTATGTCTGGCATTTGTGTTGTGTCCCATGGAATTACCACAAAGTGCTCCTCTAACTTATGAGGACATCTTTAATCACCTAGCTAACACCTTTAGAACCGTCTCGGGCCCCAGTGTGACTGACACGTCAGAGTGCCTCTGGCATTAAAACAGAAAAGTAGTTAAAAAAGGTTGAGATTACCACTAAGACTCCTACAGTTCTCACAGTTTTTTATCATATCGACTAAAGCTTAGCCAAAGCCTGCCCCGTTTCCCTTTTCTCCCTCTTTTAAAGCACATCCACTATGCAGGGCTTATCAAGTGGCTTTAGGTGAGCTGGAGTGGAAGCAACCTGTGTCACCCACAAGCCTCACTGCATAGAGTAATATACTGCTGCACACACTGATGCACGTGAGGGGATATGTACGCATGAATACGTCCTTTAAATTATGAAATGATCCCAAAATTTTACTTATGAAGTTATGGGTGCAGGAAAACGGGCATTGAGGTGTCTGGGCAATGCTTTCATTGGTAGGGCTTACCGAAGTTGACTGAGTTGGGTTTCTTTTACTGCCACTTCCCTCTCTTTCGACGAAAGCTGGGCAGCCAGACTGCTACTATGGCTCTGCAAGCTAGACAACTCTTGCCAGGTGTTGTGTAGCTCCTCCTCCAACTTCTGGGGAAGAAGAGTAACAACACATTTAAACATGTTAAGAAAAAAAGGAACAGTCAGTAAGTTGAGAGGCTCTTTACATATAGTATGCCTGAAGACAATGAAAAATAATAAGAACACTGATGATGACCTAAGAGGCGCTATATATATATATATATATATATACTGTACACACACATACACACACACACACACACACACACACACACATATATATATATAGTCCTCACTTCACTGCAGATGCGTGAGGTTACATGCTTGGCACTGGGATCAGAAATGTTTAATCTAGTGTTAGATTAAAGTGTCAAACGACCTCTTTTTTTTCTCAGTTGTCCATCTCATATCCATCTAATGGAACAGATATTTTTCACTTTAATTCCACACAGCTGTCCACACGAGCTGTGTAACAGCTCACACAACCTAAAGCATCCTTTTAGACTCCAAATCTACCTTCTTTGACACAAAACTACGTCAATAGTACGTTGGGATTTAAGTACTGTTAAACACTTCTGAGCACTGGCTGAACAGATCCAGTGCAGAGACTGACATGGGACTGTGGCTGATGCTATTGTGCGGCTTCACCTTGTAGCAGGTGCAGACAAGGTGTTAGTGACAGCTTTTACCTAATAAGAAGAAACCTGTAGAGAAAGGCAGATTGCATGGCATCAAACACACAAAGGTCTCCAAATGTTGACAGTTCGAATGCAAGTGTGTCTCACTGGGCAGGAATTAACCATATGCAAAATTAATTAGTCATCTGCAATTACAAGAAAGGACATGAAAAGGTGCTATAACACGTAGATTAAAACAGCAGCTAAGCTTGTTTGGTGTCTGAAGAGGGAGGGCTCCTTGTAGACAAGGAGTTAAACTGGGATTTATTATGTTAGGTAGCCTGGGGAGGAGGGCCTGTATTTAACCCTTTGACTTAATGGCCAAAGAAACTGGTAGATGAAAAAACAAATAAAAATTACAAAATTATATTTTTTTTTTGGGTCAACATGCATGTTAGGTGTGAATTTAGTTTTCAGTCATTTACGAATGCTTTAGGAAAACAACCTGAAAAGTATCGCAGAGGCATAGAGAATTTTAAAAATGTGTATATGTAGAAATGACTGGGATAATTCTATAATATTGCCATTTATTTATAAAAATGCTGCAGTGAAAGACCAAGACACTAATTACAGAGAGGGGCTTTTGTATTTGAATCAAGACAAAAAGACTAACTTTCCTGTTTTGAACAACCTTCATGGCCATTCAAGTGAAGATTTCAGAGTTTACGAGGTGCACCTGAAAGAACCATAAATTCCCTGTTCAAACTTTGACACAGACAGAGAAGAAATAGAGAAGATAGAAGCGGGGCGCATGGGAATTTACCTACCACTGAGGCAGATAGGTATTCTTATGAGAATTACTGTCTTTTCTGGAACCCTGTTTGTGAATTATAAGACTTGGCTTACAATGTTCCTTAATTTCTTAATTATTTACATGAACATCAAAAATAGGGTTACTAACTTTGTACTACCTTTCTCGGGTATTTCTTTTATTTTGTCCCACGCCTGTTGAGTAAAAGAAAAATAGAGTACCTTAGCTGCGTACGCACCTGATCAAATGATAAATTCCTGAACAAATCTTTGCCGTGTCAAACAAATTGCCATGATGTATCCACCTGACATATTCTCCATCACCATCTTTCAAATCAATGTATCATACAAAAAAATGAGGAACAGGTGGAATGTCTTAGGCTGTGATGGATGTGCATAGGATAGTTGCTGGGCTTCATCCAGTCCAAGTGTAATTACTCTGCAGCCCTGACTTATTCAAGACTTTCTGTCTGACTCCATTTGACTAGCATAGCGGTATGTTCCATAACGATTAGACTATGGAAGAACGTGAGGTTCCTCTGCTGCTCCCGTGCCCTTAGACTCTAGTATTGGCAGGCAACTGATTTCTGTGAGGGGATGCGCAAGAGGTGGCAGGTTGAAATGTGATTGAGAACTCTTCAAGGACTTTGATTGTGATTTGATTTGTTGAATGTTTAAAAAGCAACACTGCTGTCACTGTCTAATCACTGTATTTCTCATGTCCACGAAGATGAGAGGTATTGATTCATAATGATGATGGACAGATTCTGACAATTACCCTCCTGTATCAGGAGAGAATGAATGACAGAATACTCACAACAAACTTTTGAACCCACACATGCAAATGACTTCACAAAAGTTCCTTTCAAGTGGGGTCAGCTAATTCATTTTTTACCCCAACCAAGGAAGATCAGTCTCCTCCATGTTGAATCATAATTTCTTTGAATAGAGTCCCTGCATATTTAAATTGTGTGCTTTGCTGCAGAGATCTTTTTATATTCACATGCTGAGGAGGAACGGGTGTGAGGGATCAGAGAGTTCAAGGTGTGCAGAAGAAAGGGAAACCTAGAGGATGGGGCCCTTCCCGTACAACTTTGTGTGTGTGTGCATGTGTCTGAATGGACTTGTCCCCGTGTTCACACCTTGACTCTGGCTTGGGCGGCATCCCTCTGGTCTCGTTGGCTGCTGGCCTGCCTCTCTTTCTCCTCCAGGTCAGCTCGCAGGGCGGCGCAGCGGGAAGTTAATCCCTCTTTCTCCTCCTCTAGAGCCTGCACCACCTGCCGCTCCTCCTCCTCTTTCCTCCTACACTCCGTCTTCATTTCCTGGATAAGAGAAGTGTGTGTGTGTAAGGAGAAGGGCGGGGGGTCGTGAGGGCCAAATAAACAATGGCGACGGAAGGAGAGGAAGAGAAAAAGTAGGGATTCAAACTGAGAAAAAAGGGAAAAAAAGGAAAGCTGGAGAAATACAAAAAGAGAAGCAACCCATGGGGTTGAGGCTGAGATGAATATGTAAACAGTGGACCAGCTTTGCTGCGGGAGCCCCCTGCATGGGCTGCTGATTGGCCAAGGTCACCTGTGCTGAATGACTGGGCCCATGCAGCCAGATGTTGGCTGGTGTGAGCCGAGCCGTGCCGCAAGAGCTGGGCTCATGCAGGTACAGGGGCCAGTCTGTCGGCTTTAATGACAGGCTCCTAATGAGAATGGTGCTTGCTGCAAGACCCATTAGACTCAACCTAGGTCTCCTTTGATGCTGTCCCCCACAATTTCTCGCCATGAGACCTCACCAAGACTGTGTAAGGACCATTCCTTTATCAATTAATCATAGCTGGGTCCCATCTAAGGATAATTAGGGAGAAGCCACACCATCACATGCACACTTTTCACTTTCCCCCACTGAAGCAGTCATTAAGTATTTATCTGCAACTTAACAACCTGCTTTCCTGTCTCTCCATCTCTCTCTCACTCTCTCTCACTCTCACACACACACACAGAAACACAGACACACACACACAGACCCACACACACACACACACACACACACACACACACAAACACACACACAGCTGTTAAGCTTCAGCTGTTAAGTATTCTGTTATCAGTTGCAAAAAAGAAAGCTAAAAGCAAGAGAGGGTGAGACAGAACGGGAGTGAAAAGCTTGAGGAGAAGGCACATAGACGCAGAGATTGTGTTCTAGAGCGCTGAACATTCTTCCTCTTCTACGTGATTCAAACGCCCATGGCTACAGCCACAGGGTACCTGTCGTGTTCAGTGCCACACTGAAAAAACCTGACTTTTCGACTCTGAGGCCTGGACTGCCACAGAAAATCTGTTTCACCAACCTTAAGTTCTTGACTCTTATTGACCAGCTGTTCATGAAGAGCTGTTAGCTCCTTCTTCATTGAGGCACTGTCATCGTCCACTGTTGTCCTCCTCTGGTGCAAGTTGTTGATCTCCTGCTGCTGCCCTGTAACCCTCTGTGGTAGGCAGCGTGGACAGGAGAAAAGACAGAAAGTGACACAGAAAGAGATGAGAAAAAAAAGAGACATAGTGGTTACATTATGCATTTAAGTTTTGGAAAGCGCAAAGCGGAAATAGGGTCTTTATTGTGTCATCTCCAGGGTCTGAATAACATAAAGCCAACCGGTTTAACTTAGCAGGCATTAAACCTGATTTCTACATCTGAAAATATTGAATAAGGTGCAAAATAAAATGAATATAATAAAAAATCTGTCTAATTTTCTCAATTAATTATTCGCTCTATGAGACACCAACAATGAAAAATGCCCCAACCTATAAATGTCTTGATTGTGACATAAATAATATAAATATTCATTTAGCTTAAACTAATATTAAGACAAAAAAGGAGCACATTTTCACATTGAAGAACCAGGAACCACAACAGTTGACAATTAATTTTCTGTCAACTGACATTTCGATTAATCCACTAACTGTTAAAGCTCTGAACCAAAGGCAACCACAGACACCCATTACTCATTTAAACAAAATATCATAGAGCTCTGTGATGATCAATTTACAGCACAAAATGGTGCAATGATTTTAATGACCACCCAATTTTGATGCTGGTATGTTCCCTTCATGTTTTTTGGCAGCCTTTGTGGCCTTAGTAGGAGGAGGCTGGCCTCTTAACACTACATCAGCTGGGGTTTGGCATTGGCTGGTAATCCACAGCCTTCTGTGGCTACACCCTCCTCTCAAATAACACTGTGCTCTGGGATGCAATTAATTGCCATGTTGAGGGAAAAATCGCTCAGATATATCCAGATAGTGGATTTAGCGTTCCTCGCTACTCCTAGCTCGCCGTGCTAAGAACAGAGGGGCTTTAATAGAGATTTATAGCGGAGAGAAGAAAATAAATTCAAACGTTGATAATGAGGTAGGCAAGTGCAATTTGAACCCCAGTAGTGCTCAATTGATAGAGGAGAAAAAAAGGGGGGTTCCGCAAAGTTAAGAGGTCTAGGACAGAAAGATTAGCATTTGAAAATTCCCAGTACAGTTCAAAAATGAAAGCTAATTATGTTACAAAAATGGAAGGAGTAGCAAGGGAAAGGGAAAATACAGTGAAAGAGGTGGAATACAAAAAAAACAAGAATGGGGAGGAAAAAAAACACTATCAAAGTTGGAGAGTGGAGATATTAAAAAGATCGTAAGATCCTGTGTGGACTCAGTGGAACATCACATCCCTATAAAAAAAAAGAAAAAGGAAAACCAATTAATCACTATTTGGGTATGTATGGCTCAAGACTGTGGATGAGATGATGACTGTCAGAGGGCCAGATGACACAGCAAAGAGCTCAGCGCTCTTAATGAGATTCTCAAATAGCCTGTAAGTTTCATTACGGACAGTTTAAAGAGGAAAGAGACACTTTCTATATGCACAAAAAAGAGAAGCATGAAAACTGAGGAAATAATTAACATTCTGCAGGCTTTTCTGTGCAAGGCAATTTGAAATTCATCACATCAGCTGATTAAGCATAAATAGGTTTACACTTTTACACGTACCTTGAAACTAATTTGGATTATGATTAATGTATAATTATATTATTAATCACTCAATAAAATAGGCGGCTTTAATCTGGTAACCCTGTGACTTACCTATTTGCAGTGTGAGTCCACTGTGGCCTTTAGCTGGAGAGTGTTAAGCCTAAATGTTTGACAGACTGAGGGAAATAGTAAATTTGGCAGAGGTAGATTAAGAATGTATGACTATTATGTAACTATGCTGAGTTATCCGCCTGCCAGAAGTTAGCTTCAGCTATAAATAACAGTTATATTATTGCAGATCAACGAAATTTTCAGTTCACCAAAGCCCAGAAAAGACAATTCTCTATCCCTCTATCAAAATCTAGGTCAGACATCGATGTTAAAATAGGAAAGTATTTCATTTTTAAAGGGGCATTTACTGTAAAATATAAATATTTTCTTACGCATAATATGCTACAGCAGGCATTTCTTACAGAGACAAAAAAGAGCCCATGATTTTTACTTTCAGGCCCTGTTTATTATTGCTATAGTGTCTTAAAACCTGTAGGATTCTTATCTTAGAATTCTATTCTATAGTGCTTTTATTCTCTCATATAATAAAGCAGCCTATTTTCATTGGCACTATTGTGGCTGTTCTCTCGAGAGTGTCGTACAAATAAAGTTGACAAGAATTGCTTCCAAATTAGTCAGTCATTATCATTATGCAACTTTTTACTGTATTTAATTAATCAAGGCACATCTTTACATGTGTGACAGCACAGAATCACTCTGTACTTCATTTGTGTTTATGTGAAACCTGAGTAAAAAGTGGACTACGTTGCCTGACTGCAATGCACTCAAACTAAAGGCCCAAATACTATTTTAAAATAAAGTTTGAGGTTGCGACACATCCTGTGCTCCAGTACTTTAATGCTATAATGAGTGTATCGACTGGACCAGAGTTAAGATGGCTGAGGAGGGTATAATGAAAAAAAACACTGGCAAGCTGATGACTCCATTACAGCCAGTCTCATTAGGAATGAACAGGATTCTGGATGAGGGACGCTAATGAAGGAGACTGACAGATGCTTCAGTGAAGAGATGATGATTTGGAGTAAATTACATTAGTGATGTCATTATCATCAGCCATCATACCATCAAGAAATATTATTCGAGGGGCTGTGTAAAAGAAAGCAGGTAAGAGAGAGAAAAGAGCTGGAGGCGTTAAGTTAGAACACACATCGGTCTACACTCTGTTGGTTAGTCATTTTAGTAATATATGGATGTATTCTGCTAAGTTTCAAAAAGGGTCATGCAAGATTTTTTTTTTTTTTATTGAATAAATATAACTGTTTCTACAAGGATATAAAAGAAATACTACAAAATGTCATGTAATCAAAATGCCATGTGTTTGGAAGAAATTAATGAGAAATCCGATCTGTTTGGACCTTTGGCCATGGTGTTGAGGAGGGCATTAACAGTCAGTTTTTTCCATTGGAGCTGATTATTGGACAATAGCAGAAGAATTGTACATTTTTAAATATGTCTAGTCTGCCAAGCGCAGTGTTCCTTTTTGTAAAGAAGCAGCTTAAGCTTACGAATATAATCTGATCATAGGTTTCTACTTGATTTCTGAAACATCCTATTGCCTTTTTAAAGACAATGATTCAGACCTGGTTGAATCAAGCATAGAATTCAAAGTTTATTACAGGATGTGATTAATGCAAACGGTTTATTTTTTGCAAAGCTTTTAATGAAACAGTAATGAGTGAAAGTGATTTTACTTTAATTTTTTCTTTTAAATTTTGGTTATTTTCCTCATGGATGCGTTTATTGCACATGATTTATCTAAAGACTGTCTGACATTTTCTGGCTATAATAAGTAATTTGGGTGATTTTTGAAAAAAGAAAACATGCCTTTAAACCTCCTCACAGGCTGTGGTGTCCTGGGGGTTAATGTGTCTGAGATCTAACAATCACTAAATACAGAGGTAATGCTTGTTTGACCAAACTGTACTGTACCTGTTCCAGCTCCTGTATCATGTAGTCTTTGGACTGGAGGATCGCCAAAACTTTTCTGTCCTTTATCTCAGCTTTGTGCTTCTCTCTGTAACAACAGAAAAGAAAAGAAATAGGTGTAGCTCCTAACTCATCTCAGTTTGAAGTATGTCCTCAAAGATCAACAGATATCATGAGGACTCATTTTGCCATCAATTAATGTTTATTTACTGTAACTGGTTTATAACTTTTGCACACAATGGATGTATAGTAGTTAAGAAGTAATAATGTAATTAATTAATGTAATTATACTTATATATTTTTTTGAAAACTACACTTTTAGAAAGAAATTATCAATGTGATTTGAAAGTTATAAAAGAAGAACTTCTGTACTCTCCTGCTGCTGCACTAAACTTTTCTCTCTAGCCTTCTAGCACCTCTTTTATCATAATGAACTTTTAGGGAGTCAAAAACAAGACATCAATTGGGGACCTGTTTGTTTCAACTGCTTTAGGCCACCAGGGGCCACCCATTCCCTCCACTCATCACTTGCTCCTTCTACACCTCCGAGGCCTTTTCTCTCGTCTCTGCCTCTTCTGATCAGTCCTCTCCCTTGATAGACACTAAAATGAGTATCTGGTGTCCCCGGAGAAGCTGGAACGCAGGCTGGCCAGCAACATCTCCTTGTATATTGGGCTGTGTTCAACATGTCCTGAGCAACCAACCAATCACTCTACAAGATCCACACAGGAAGGGGAGGGGAGGGGTGAATGGCAGTTCCCAGTGGGCACCAGCGCTTGACTGGAGTCGACACAATTACCATGTCAATATCCTCCTGCGCATCAGGTGATACAATACACATATACTCTCTGGGTGCATGTTCTCCCACTTGTCTCAGTGGACCAACATACTTTGATGGGTTTCCTACGGGGCTATAAAGGAACTGAAGAGGGTTTGGAGAAGGAATGAGAGGCACTGGTACCGAGGAACTCTCTAAATGCTTCTGCACTGTGTTTTACCTCTATTAAGGGTCTACTTACAACTAACAGACCTCAAAAAGTATCTGATATGCACCCATGACAGTGAACATATCATTGTAAGATATCTTCAAATGAAAAAGTTACAACTGAAGTATTGATTACAGCTTTATGTTTATTTCAGTGGCAGTTGGAAGAGTATTTCAAACTACACAGATACCAGAATCAAGGATATTTTAAAGTCACTTCTTTTCCCTAATCAGGGGGTTATATATCTAATTTAGCCCACTGCAAAGAGACCTGAACCCCTGTTCTTCTCTGGAAGTTCCCATGCCACTGTGTTTGGTGCAGCTTAGCCACCCTGCGAAGGAGGTCATATTCAATCTCACAATTTATCCGATAAAGACAAGTATTTGGCAGGAGTGTTTCAACTGTCCAGAATGGGTGCGGCAGAGGAAGAGTGTTTTCATTAAAAAGGTTTCCATGGTTGAACTGCTAGACCGGGGATAAGAAGGCTTAAATCAGCATCTGCACCAGATTCCGTCGTAACCCCAGTAGAATGGCCAAGGTGCCTTAAACACCCCTTGAACGACTTTCACACATATTTCTCTTCACTTGTGAGATAAAGGAATTTTCAGCTACTGAGCCTCGCAGGTAGCAATTTGAAAGATGAATCTACTCACCGCTCAACCACCAAACTGACAGCCTGGGTCAAGTCTGGATTTGCCACTTGCAGGCGTTTCCATAGGGACCACACAAACTCCTTGTCTGCCTGTGAAAATAAAGGATTCAGCAAATCAACAGCTGTTAGTCCTAATTGAGATAAATAGGTTTTGATAAATTTGTCTCGATATGCAGCGAGGGGCCTGCGAGGAAAGCCACAGCACATCTCAGATTTTCCGAGTGAAAAACAAAAAATTAAATAAGATGCTCAATGACATTAGCATACGACAGAAGGGGTAGTCGATCAATAATTTAAATATCTTGTACAAAATAGTTTTTGATCTGGCCTGCCCTCTCTAATCATGAGCCTCTCTTAGCAGGAATCCTCATCGCTGAGATGTGACCTTCGACTCAAGAGGAGCATGCATTGACACTTGTCATTATGCACTATTTATGACTGGGGAGAGCTGGGATCCAAATCAAAACACAGCAGTCGAGCTTGCATTTTCTTTATTAATCAATTGCGCTCCGGATATGTTTTTCACCACAGCTCCAAAGTAACTAGCCCCAAAGAAACTCGAAACTGATGACAGAGACAGTCATCTTCAAGTGGAAAAACCCAGCCAGCCCCTGACACATTTCCAATTCAAATTGTCTCGCTGGTTTTTCAAACATTTTTAAGCTACATTACATTTAATGAGGGACATCTAAAAACTACATTTTCTGACATTAAAAGACAGAATTATACCAAATCGACTTAATATAAAATTATCTGATAAATTATGTTCACATCATCATAAGATAAAAGTCATCCCTCCCACTGGAATCTACTGGTCTCCAATTAGTACATGAATTTTAACCCCCTTTTCAAAAGTGTCTAATCAATTATTTACTAAAATGGCAGAAGCAGACCTTGATAAGACCATGAGCTGAACATATAAAGTGGAAGGACTGTAGATCTCTGTCTCTGTATGCATCTCTGTGTCAGAGTATGAGTGTGTGTGTGTGTGTGTGTGTGTGTGTGTGTGTGTGTGTGTGTACACAGAGTGGGAGCAGGGCGAACGGGGATAGAGATCTCACCAAATCAGCTCTGCAATGCAACCAACGATAAATTAAGCAGCGTGGTTGACTTGAGATAGGTGGTCTCCCTCTGCCTGGCCTTTGGCTGCCATTAGCTGTTCCACAGACAAGTGTTCAGTCAGCACCCTCATCAAGAAGTACGCGTCTGCCGTATGTGTACTTAGACATGCATTGAATGTGTGTTTGATGAGCGCTGAATTATTCATCTTGGATGTAGCCACTGAAACACCATGGGCTAAACATACCAAAGACAGCCACTGGAATCCAGCCACATATTAATAAAATTAGCAAGGTCTACTAGGAACATTTGCTGGCCGACAGATGAGACTCTTTGTAGTTAATGGCTGTCCTGAAATACATCTTGCCAGAGACTTAAGACATCAATGGTATTCAAATGGCACTATTTAAATGGTACACTGCACAACTAAAGGTCCCCATTAGATAGACAGAATCACTGATGTTCGACTCGAGACCAGACCACCAAGGACGGCTTCCATGTCAGCTCAATGAAAGGCAGAAGGGACTGTCAGTTTGATTTGAACGAAGTATCACCGGTAAACTAGTAGTACTAAAAAGGTGGCGCATCATGACTGAAAGAAACATTTGAACATGGGTGTTTCAGTCTAAAGATGTTACTTTTTCTTGCCACTGTTGCCAAGGGAATGTTGGGTCTCTGTATATTAATCTAAAAATATTATCAAGACCTAATCGAATTGGAAAGTATCAAAAGATAACTCTTGTTGTAAAGTGGAGCGATATCAACAGAAATGAACCCCAACTTATTTGTCTGTCACAATGTTTGGAAAACAACAGCCTGCCAAGTGCTCTTAATAAAACACATTTTCATAAACATTGACATAAACTGTTCTGGGGAGTTTTCTAGGCTCGGTGAATACCTTCAAGAAAACTTAAGAGGGATTTGTCCCTGTGTTCTGTCTGCCTTTTCACCTGTCACAATCTGATAAAGGCAAAAAATGCCCCATAAATAATATTTTTTTCCTTTTTTTTTTAAGAGTAATGCACAGCAATTTTTTCACAGTTGTTAGTGAGCAAACCTGCTATTATACACATTTAATAAGAAAAGATATGATCTTGTCATATAGTTTCCGACAAACTGCTTCATGCGCCTTGCCAAGTTTTAAAGTCAAATATATTATTAATATTATTAATATATATTCGTGTCACTTTTATAGGTAAGGTTGTTCATTAGGTGTAGAGAATATTTAAGCTACCAATTATTCAATGTCAGTACAGTGAATCAGAAGCAAATGAAGTGTTTTTTTTTCCTTGCTCATTTCATTATGGAGATGTACACATGTAGTTGCACCACTATACAAGTTTGTGAGGAAGCCTTCTTTTGCCTGTAAATCATAAAATGATTGTATCACACTTCTTTTTCTGAGGAAAACCTATAAAGTTCACTTTAAAAGTTAAACTAAACTCTATACACGTCACAAAAAAAGGCAACAGGCAGACATCCCACAACACCCAAACAGCACCACCACATCAAATGTTCCTGCCACATGCGTCAAGAGGTGGTGTCAATAGTCTAATAAAAACTCCAATGTAACACATCATCTGCTGAATGCCACAGCTGTCTGCCTACCTGTGCAGCAAGGTACTGTGGATATGCAAAGTGAGAGATGCTGGGTTAAGTTCACTCATGTTATTAGGCACCACCTGGTGGTGAGTATGCAAGGACAACCTCCCTCAATCACTGGCTCACAAAGTGAAGATGAGAGGTTTTCAAATCTGCTCAGAAGCAATTTCTGGACTATGTTTGCATTTAATTGAATAAAAAGAAAAACGGGGGGTTACTTTATTCAAGTGTACTCTGGAAGAAGACAGACACAGAAGACATTTGCTGCACAATGTTTACTGTCTTTGCTGAACATTGTGTGGTATTTGAGACCTTTGCAGCTGAACAGGAGTGACAACCACACAATTAAAATATTCTTTATGCAACATAGTAATATCAACTCATCTTGAAATATTTACGAACATTCTGAATATAAATATGCCTCTCAGTTTAATCATGAGTTTATCCCTTTTGAGTTCAACTATAAGGGACTGAACAAATGTACTTTCCAGCATGCATTGTTATCGCCCTAGAAATCATTTTAATATCAATGATGTTACACAATGAGCATACATATGTGCATTAGATGACTCATCTGATCAAAAATAAATATAATGGCAGTGAACATGAGAAATACTTTGTGCTACCCACTTAATAAAGTATGTAATTATTGCCAAGTGGGGCTGGAGACTGTAAGATGTACATGTAGTCAGACCAAATGAATCACCAGTGTGTGTAGCAGAGCATACACGCTCAGCACAAGACGTTATACAATCAGTCTTTTTCCGAGACAGACAAAGGCATAGTATTTCACTCACTGTTTCATGGCGTTCTTGAAAACTTAAATATATGTGAAAATAATAGAATTTTTCTTTTTTTTTTTTTACTTATGGGAGACAAAAGACAAATAGCAATTGCCTTATGTGCTGCTTTCATTCACACTCAAATTCTCAAGTTTCACCTCAAGTGATATAATCATGGAGGAACACTTACGCACACCTTCACACTTAATTAAAACATGATAATTTCTCATGTATTAGAAACCAAGCCATAACCATTTGTGTTTCTCGTAGTTTCACCCATTCTTCAGACAGACGATACTATCTGAAGGCTGACCACTACAAATGAGTAGGTTATTGTGTTCACATCAATTTAATACACACTCACTACATACCTGGCATTGCATCAACTCATCCGATAAACTCTTTACTTGCTCCTCCAACTCCAGGATGTGAGTGTCGGACATTGTGGGGCTAAAAATGAAGCAAAAATAACAACTGACATCAGTTCGGAGCGTCTCATGCGAGAAGTAACATTTGAAGCTGTGAATAAAGAAGATTATACAGACGGCAGGCTACCGTCTTGTCAGCCTGTTCGTATCATTTAAGTGGCGAATAACACTGTTCGTTTGGAATGGAGATAATCTTTTTGAAAGCAATATCGACAGGGATGCATAGCGTTGACGTTACCTGTCATCTGACGTTAGCTAATTTAACTATTTTCATGTCCTTTGCACACTCACAGAATGAGACAGTGAAGCTAACTGGACGCTGTTCAGCTCCTGAAGTGTAACCTTACACATTTCGTCTCTTACCTGCTTCGATAACTTGCTAACCAGGCGGACGTCAACACTGTAACGTTAACGTTAGCAGAGGCTTTAACACAGCTAACGTTAGCCACTCAACAAACATTCACATTTCCCGTTTCTTGTCTGCTGTTGACAGCCTTCCGGTGTCAAGTCAGCGCCCCGGACAACGGCACGACATAATTCAACGGCAGAGTTTAACTGACTACTCAAATTAAGCTTTCTTTGCTCTCAGTACAAAACCAAAACAAACTTTCTCAATGAACCACTCCGTTGTCAATAACGACAGAAACGCTTTCCTGCTTTCAAACGAAGCGCCGGTTTTCCGTTTCTGTCCCTCCGCGTCATCGTCATCACGTCATTTTACGACTCCTGCCGTTAACGTACGGCAGGACGATCCCAAATCCAAATGCAGAGGTTTCCCAAGAGCGGACGCGGTTGCCAAAAGAAGTCCCTATCGTTGTCTCAAGTGGTCCTAAGCAAAATTCAGTCTTGTGCTTTTTGATCAAACTTTAAAACTCTTCAGCCAGCCTGTTTTATTCCTCCTATCTCAGAAGCGCACACAAATAGGTAAGAGGAAAAGTGGTATGATGATGAGACTTTTTCATTTTGACTAAATAAATCTGAGAGAGTCATCTACAGGCAAAATATTTGACTTTTAATACAGTAGACATGTCTGCCCTTTTTCCTAAGTGAAAGTGAAACAACTTCACATTATTTCTGCCTGCACACTGTCTTTCATTCAGCAAGGATGGGCATGAAAGATTTCACCTGAATAGAGAGTGGGAGGAGATTACGCCCATGCTCATTCCTTGGGAGGGCGCAGACTTTGTGGCTTCAAAATTAAATCAGGAGTGCACCAAAATAAAGTAGTAATAATGATGTAATATCATATCTTGGAGACAACAGTACAGATCCCACTGATTTTTTTAAAAGGAACTAAGATGACAGGCAGTGTTGGTGTTGAGGTCACAGGTAATGTATATATAGGTAATTACTGTATCGTGTTGCCCATACAATACAATCTTGAATACAAGACCGACCTATTAAATGTGGAACTTTGGGCCAAAAAGTGTGGACTTCAAATTCACCTCACAGTTAACCTAATGTTTTACTGTGACTAGTTGGTTTTATTAGTGGCCTGTGTTCTTCAAGTCTGACATTAGCAGCCTACTTCAACAGTGTTTACTAAATATATTTGTCGAGCCTGTTTATCACAACAGAAAGCATAAACAGATCGTACAAATAGTGCAGATGGAGGGTTTGATGTCATTAGAAACCCACTAAACTGATAAATCTCTATGAACAGTATCCATCCTCGCTAGGATGTAGAGGATTTGACATCTAATCATGATTGTTGGACAGTCTGGTGAATTGCCCCGGTGGTGACTTCTTCATCAGCCCAGGCTTCACGCTGGGCTTTCATCAGAAGCACATTTTAGCTGACCAAGACTTACACCGAGCAAACCATGGGTCAAAACTTTTGGTTCTCAATTATAAATGGGCCTAACTTATATATGTGAAAGAATTCTTAATCATCTAATGCTGTGGATGGAGAGTATATGCGGTGATTAATTTGTTTTCTCTATCCACCTAATCACCTTTAGGCCTATCCCACCCAGCATGCACAGGGCAGAACTATAAACAGTGGCAACCTTCCCAATACAAGGTCCAGCCATGTTAAAAAGCTATGTGGTATCGTTAATCCACTTAACCCATCAGATTAATGAAGTATCAGATTAATTTGGATACATTTGTTCTGCTGTAGTAGACTTCTTTTTTTCTTTTTTAGACTACTTTTTTTTTTTTTTTTACAGAAGACATTTTTGACATGTCACAGCAGGAAAGGCTCAGGTGCAAATGAAAAAAATGGCTGATGGTTGATTATTTTCAGTTTATTTAATTATAAGCGCACACTCAAAATACAAATCTTTTACATTACTAATCAATATATTGATGATAAAAGTGTTTATTCATTCTGTTCAAATGTTTGTTGATAAGTACTGTGAGGTTTTGATTTAATGTTTGTCATACAAGTAAATACTTTTTTTTTTTTTTTTAAATGTTGCCATTTTATGGGCTTTGAAGAGCAAAGCATCCTTTTAAGGAAGAAGAGAAGACTACGTTAAGTTTATCATATCCAGATCTCATTTATACTGAGCCTGAAAAATAAATTGAGTGATTAAAAATGAAAAAATGGAAAAACAAAATGTCCCCCAAAAAAACTGAATGAGAAAGATCACAATGTATCAAAATTACACTGACAGCAATAGAAAATAGCAGCATTAGCAGCAGGGCAAGGTGCTGTGTAGCTATTATGCTATGGCACACACACACACACACACACACACACACACACACACACACACACACACACAACATAGAATAAGGGTTCCCCTGTGTCTGCGAGTGCTGTTTTACAAGGCTATAAATCTCTGTTGTTATATCAAAGATCAACAGCCACGCGAATGACGGTAAAGAGAGACGACACTGAGATCTGATATTGATCTTTTGATGGCAGTTTATGTTTAAAATGTTGTTACCTCGCCCATGCTGGTATTTGCCCTGTTGTATATGTTTTTAATGATCTGCTTTAAGGTCAAAGACATTATTCACGATCCATTTTGAGCCTTGAATCCATAGCGGGGGCTTGGAAAACTGGATGAAAGCGAGAGAAAATGAACAAAGACACGCGTTTGACATCTGTTTTGCTGGTGAGACAAGACAACTCCATATTGTGTGGTTAATGTACTTAAGTGTCCAGCCAGACTTGGAGCACAGGGTGAGAGGGGAAAATGAAGAAATATGAGGACTGGCACTCCTCTTCAGTCAGACAAATGTTGGTTCATCTGCTCACTGTGCTACATGCGCGCTCGCACACACACACAGACACACACACACACAGACACACACACACACACACACACACACACACACACACACACACACACACACACACACACAAAGAGAAGAGATGCAATTGACTTAGCATGATTAGGCTGTTCCTTGACCCACGAACACTGCCTCTCATTAAGATCCTCATTTGCGGAACAATTTTAGAGGCAGTAGACTGGTACATAATGCGCAACATCTGCCTGCCCCCTGCTTCTTGTTCAAACTGACACATGGCATCTATGAAGAAGCCTCTCTCTCTTTCTCTCCTCTCATGGGGAAAAATAACCATCATACATCTGCAACAGGGTCCTGAATGTTTGTTAAAAGGCAGAACCACGCAGCGCTAACATTTTAGGTACAGTTCATCTCACGAGAAATGTGAAACTGATCATCGAAGAGGCAGAAAATTTCGCAAAATGTGGTCAACAGAAAATTAAATTAACACAATTCTGTCTGAGAAAGCCTGTAACTCAAAGGGATCCTCTTCTAACTACCCTCTCTTTCATCATCAAATGGTTATAATTTGGCCCCAGACACTTGCAGTCGCTTACATGTTCTACACAGGCATGTTCCACCATGTTTTGACAGTGCGTGTTGCAGCTCTTTTTCCAATGTCTGAAGCAACCTGTAGTCCCTTTTTCTTTTTTTTTTTGAAGTGTTTGTTGTCTCTCCTACTAATTATTAATCCAGACCTTGGAGCATGTTAGATACATAAAAGGCTCTTTCATATCACCAATGACGTGTTTCCTCCATTAAAAAAAAAAAAAAAAATCATTCTCACACACTCACTACAACCTCTGTCATTACTTGGTTACTTCTTTCATCAAAAGCTTTAACAAGTAACAAATCAGTTCCGTTCGGTTTTCCACACCTTACTTGGACCATTCATAGCATCCCAGGAAGTGAGGTGGGAGTGGAGATTGTGCAAGGCCCACTGTTCATGACAAATCCCCCGATAAATGGTTCAGCTCAAAACTGGCTTCAGCAATTTTACAGTGCAATGTTGCGCTCATATTCTGATTGTTTTGGTTGCCACAAACTCGGCTGGAAATTGTCCTGAGGTCTCCTTAAAATGATCAACTGCTTTCTCACTTACAAAAGTTTAAACTCTGTCTCGATCTGCGGTCACTGGCTTGTGCTCCGCCCACCATCCCTTCCAACTCCTGATGTGAGGAGTTTTGTAGAAACGTCAATATGGTCCTCGGCCTATGACATGTATAAATGTGAACGAAGCAGCGGTTTACAGAAAGGTTAACTGCCAGCATTTTATCTTGGCGACTGGGTTGAACCAGCTCAAAAACGTGAGCTAACTTGGTGGAGAGGCAGCTTAAAATGGCACAGCATGGCTTAACTTCTTAACTGGATGTCACAGAATATGACTGACTCAGATGTATAAATGCAGATGTAAGCGTTACAGTGGCAAATGTAAACTGACTCTTGTTTGAAGCAGTCTTTGTGGGCCTGTCGTTTGTAATTGCCCAACTGTTCAAATGCGATGGGCCACCCCTTGGAACAAGACAGCTCTTGCATTGACAGTCCCAACAAGCATGCTTGTCTCACCTCTGTTCTGCCTCAGCGGAGTCATGGGGAAGTTCAAGCACTAGGCCGCATTTAATCTGCCAGGGGGGAGAAGAAGAAGTGACACAGAATTGCGATCATGCAAATGCACCTGCATGAAAAATTCAGGAACCAAATGACAAGCGCCGGTGTGCCGGTGCTGACAGAGGAAGGAAGAGAGGCGCGGCGTGACGCTCCGTGGAGAATTGTGAAAGCACAGTCTCCGCCTGCCGCCTCAGGTAAGCGGGGATATTCTCTGCATTAATGTGGCCTAGCTTTGATGCTGAGGGAGGAAAGAACCCGAGAACTGCTGGAGATGACAATAAATACTAAAGAGTCACAAGTCCCCAGCTTTAAAGGAACACTGATGGTACAAATGCCGTCTGGGATGTCGAACCTGCACAGTGTTTAGCAGAACATCACTCCCCCTGCATGGAAATGAGACAGGCTCCAACATGTGAGCGTTACGTTAAGTCTTTGAACGCAGTCACTTTGTGCGGCAGCACGGCTGATGGCTCTATTTGTTAAGTCTCTGATGTTCCCGTGTTGAAGACGATTAGATAATAACAAGCTGCTATCACACTGGGTGCCTTTTGAAATTGAAATTGCCCATCACAAACCTTTGAAATTGCTCACTAAACTCACGCTCAATTGCTGACATTTAAAAAAAAAACTTGTTTGTACACATTTCTATTCAAGCGATGCCCCGAGGAGGGGTATTATATCTCTCACTGGAGTCCGTGGGAGAATTATCAGCCATTCTTGACCTCGAGCATGAGCCATCCTCATGCTGAATCCTGTGAGACCTTGGACTGCCTTACAAAACTCCAGGACAGTGAAACCATTGATTACAGCTTCTCTTCCCCCTTTTTGCAGCCTGTAGACATACAATATCAGTGCACCTAAATCAGACAAACCCAGCTTAAAAACGTTCCCTCCTCACAAACCCCACGCAGCCGTCATGTGCATTCCTGTATGCATGTGACGTCGCTGACCTCCCATAAGGCCCCCCTCGCCACATGCTGTGTGTACAAGCCCCCTTGTTCATGTCCTAACCCCCTGCCCCGACGAGATGGCGCGGACCTCTGTTTGACTCCCATCTGATGACCTTCTGGTCCTATCTTCAACAGACGAGAGCCCTCATAAAGGCGGAATTGATCCACACACACACACACACACACACACACACACACACACACACACACACCTCTTACAGGCTGCAGCGTTTGTGTGTGTGTGTGTGCATGTGTGTCTGCGTGTATCCACGGTGCCACAAGGGCCACACTCACTTACGGCTCACCCAACTGCTGTGCCATCCCAACCCCGGTTCGCAACCCCCCCCCAAGGGTCTGTGGGAACAAGGAGTCAGGCTATTTCCCTTGAGCTCTTTGCTCGAGAGCTTGTCCTTTGCTTGGTGAAAGGGTAAATTAAGGTGGTGAGGTTGTATTTAAGTTCATATTTCCCTTGAGTATGAGAGAGGAGACCAAGGACATGGGACATTGATCGCCCTGAGTAAATGTCGTCCAGTTGGAAAAAACAGCTTTTAGATGAGAAAAGTATTTGTCTTATATCCAGCACCTGTGCTTGCCTGTCTATGAGTTAGGAGAAATCAAACTAAAAGAAAAATGTACGTATACAATGGTTTCTGTATCACGGTGCAACATTTCATTCATGTTGCTCATTAAATCGCTTTGTCCTTTTAAAATCAATTATCTAATGTCTGAAATGATCAGGAAGTTTGAGCGTTTAAGTTTTTCTATCTTTTGAGGGCTTATATAAACAGAAACCGAGAACGGAAGGTTTCTTATTTTTTTAACGGTTATCTTGACAACAAAGCTTGCAAATCTTTTCTCATGATCTTGTGAGATTGAATTTTGTTTTCTCGAGATGATGAGACAATCAACCTGTTGTCCAAGAAAACACAAAGCCTTCTGGCGATAACGTACGGTGTCTCTTCACTTTACAGTAATGGCGATAAAAGCATTTTCAGCTGCTTGCAGTATAGAGAGGCACAGTCACGCATATTATGTTTGTATGGTTTTTGCGTAAACCTGCTCAGTGAACAACATCGTCTTGCTCAATATACCTCACCAGCACCAACATGGCCAGAAAAAGTATTAACAAAGGTGAACAACACAAACGATCTGGCCACAGATCACAGCTGGAAAGGATGTCAAAGGGTTTTGGTGATCATTCAACGAGACAACGTCACTAACACGACTGTTGGGTGTGTCCACATCTTTACATGGTGGTCCACATGAGGGAGGTGACTTCAGCCCTCTATCGTTTCCACTTGTTCCTTACAGCAAGTAGCCATCATATAAACACCCTCATATCACATCACTAGGTAATGCATTCTTATCACAAATGGCAGAATTTGGTGAATAGTTTATACAGTACAGTTTTCTCTGAACCTCAAAAACTGTTTGTAAGTCATGGTCCACTCCTATCAATCTCATGTAGACATTTCCTGATAATAAATTATCTCCTTATCTTGAAACATTGTCCCTCTGGTTTCTCCAGATAACCAAATAAAATACCCGTTATCTTGAGAAAATATGATTTTGTATATCTCAAGATAATGCAAGAATTAACCTAAAATAATAAAGCTGTATCTGTGACCTTTCTCAGCTTCCATATACAAATAAACTTGACTTGACTTAATGGCTGCACATAACTTATCTAATAAAATCCCAGAACTCTCAAATTACAGTCAGAAGTAATTAAATTAAAAAAAAAAAAAAAAGCATTAACAATCTCCTGATTGGTGAAGAGAACAGTATGAACCGATCCTTTAAAAAGCTCTTCAGAGCTCCTGGCGGTGGTCAAACTGACCTTTTCTGGACTTGTCTCTGCTCCAGTGAGAGGAACTTAATGAACAGGAGGACCTCGGTGGATTTGATGGATCCACGAGTGCGCTGCAGCTGCTGATGGCCTTCCCAGGAGGTGGACCACTTCGGCAGCAGGTTCAATAGCTCATTATCGGTGGTCCCGCTGGATAATTAGTGAACAGTGGGATCCTGTCACAGGGACAAATAAACACACAAGTTCCGTCACTATCAAGCTGCCTTTACTGGTTACTGGTACAGTATAATTTAATAGCTATGTCGACTTAAATACCAAAGTGGTACAGAGTAGAGTCGACCATGACGACTATAAAGCCTCTTGAACCTCCCATACAGGCCCTATACTGTGTGTCACAATTGGTGCTTCACATATCTGTGATCACCGGCCTTATAATGTGTCCATGCCGAAGTTGTTTATTATTTAGTTGTAACTGTTACTGTTTTTAACATCATTTACATTAGAAGATTCCACTAATGTGAGCAAAGGCTGGGGTGCTGGTTGGACGGTCCCACTGGGAGTTTGTGCCTTGCGCCCCAACAGCCTCTCAAATCAGCACCGCTCATTAGCCAAGTCAAAGTTACAAGTTACAAAGCTGCATTTATATACCACTAGCTTTTTGTTTTTAGGGAAACCCTGCTTCCGAGACGGTGTTCGGTGTGTTTTTACTGCACTTCTCAGCAGACAGCGAGTCATGGAGGTGGCTGTGGTCGGTCTATGATATCACACACCAGTGGTTTGCATCCTGAGTACAGGGTTTGGTATGCAACAAAAAGGATTCTGGTTAAGGTGAGGTAAAAGCTCATGGTTTCAGTTTGATGCTGTGTCTCATGCTTCCACTTAGTGCTGACGTTGTTTAAATAAAGGTTCCGATCCCTTTTTATAAACTTTAAAGGTGCCTCAACCTGAGGATAGAGAACCTAAAGAACATTTTTATTGCTATCAGCGGATGTTGCAGGAAAAAAGGGAATGAACTACTTTGTCATTAACCATTTTGTAGGAACAAGTTTCCTCGATTTCGTAACATATTTGCTGTTTTAAGGTACCTTATTAACTTATCATAGTCAGACTGGACCCCTAAATCTATACCTCTGTCAGGACAGCCACTTCTAAATGTACCTTTTGTTACGTCACCGGTGAGATAAACGATGTGACTGACCTCGCTCATGCAGCCCATCCAGAACATACAGAAGTAAAACTGTTCCAAAAATCAGGAACTCAACACCAAACAACAGCTAGACTCACGCATCCCCCTACCACAACTGTGCTATAACACAGCCATTAAAGAGTTTTTTTTTCATAAGCTAGTTTGGTTGAATGCAACCAGCAAAGAAAAAAAAAAAAGGTCATACTTAGCTTTGATGTGCAGTTTATGTCACATTACTCTTCCACAGCTCCCGGTGTGTGTTAATCAACTCTGCTGAGCGGGAGGCACCTCCTATGTCAAATTAAAGCAGCATCAAAAGCACTTTCAAGTCCACACAAATAGATTCAAACACCTAGTTTATTTGGATTTTTTTTTTTTTTCTGGATGATCCTTTTAAAGGCTTTTTGTTTTGGTGCTCACATAAGTATGTAATATCTCATTTAATTAGCAATGTAAGCCCTCTGACAAACAGGCATATGGTCCTTGCTCTCTCACGGCCTTGGCCAAGGAATGAATATGCATATCGTGGGACCCTCAGATGCTTGTTACCCTGGAATGAATTCTACACAAGCCTAATCCCTGATCTATTATTTACCCCTTGACCAAACATGCAAGTGGGGCTTCCAGACGCTTGACTTGATAGAAATGACTGCCCTGGGATTCGGCTGCCTCTCTCACCCCAGTGGAGGAGTCAGGCTGAGGCAGGCAGTCACTCTGAGGAGCGCGGTATGTCTCTCTTTCTGCTCCACTCTATCCACACACACACACACACACACACACACACACACACACACACACACACACACACACACACACACACACACACACTGAAAACACACACACACATTGAAAACACACACACACACACACACACACACACACGCACAAAAACAGACACGCAAACGCACACAAGCCCTCCCTTCCTTCAAACTCTTCACTCTTGAGATGTCTCAGTCAAATGTTGAGCAAATCCTTGTTAAAAAAAAAAAAAAAACAAGCAGCACAATGAAACTTTAATGAGCGCGCCCACTTCTGAGGGGACACAAATTAGGAAATCAGTGTCACGTCCCCGCAGCACCGCAGAGAGAAGAACACCGCGAGCTGCCGCCTCAGACACGCGTGGGTGCGCGCGCGCGAGGCGTGCGTGAAACGTACCCGCGAGGTCAGAGAAAAGTGAAAAAGAAAAAAAAAAAAAAAGAAGAAGAAGAAAATGAGAGTTCGCTCAGTATAAATCAAATGCACCATAAAATAAAAAGTTAGTGCGCGGGTAAAATGATTCGTGTTTATTTTGTGTTACTGATCGCCTGTTGGGCTCCAGCGGATTGATTTTTATCTTACAGGTGATACTGTTTAATTCACAGCTTAATATCTATACAGATCAAACTTGACAACGCTAATATCTGCGCTAAATTCACACAGAGGATTAAAAAAAAATAATATATCAGAAGATTCGCTCCTGCGCCTCATCGCTGCCTCTGAACGCGCCGGTTTCTCATCTTGAGGCTGTTTTTTTTTTCTTTCTTTCTTTTTCTCCTCCATTTTTCGTCGCGCACAGATGTGACTCGTCTCTCCTGGACACACTCAACTCTCAGGGCGCACAGTCACTCGGGTTACAGTCATACACACACACACACGCACACACACACTCACACGGCGTGTTAAAACACTGGTCTGAATTCACCCGACACAACACAAGCAGCCACCTTCTCCCCAGCCCCGGACCGTCCGCAGCTCTCCTCGGCGCACTGCGCTGACTCTGCAGAAGGAAATCATCGGGGGAGTGAAAGAAGAAGGCGTTTTTTTTTTCTCTCTTCTTTTTTTTTTTGTGTGTGCGAATTTCTCAAGGTAGGACAAGCAGCTACAACTCAGCTTCTGGCTGTCAGCGATCCCCCCACTGTCTCCTTGACTTGTTAAGTTTACGCTTTGGGGGGAAAAGGAAAGAGAAGGAGGGGGGGGGACGGCGCGTCGTGGTCGTGCGTTCCTCTCCAAAAACGTCTTGACGCGCGTTATTTTTCTTTTTTTTTTTTTTTTTCAGAGAGGCATCCCGGACACATGAGGTGCTCGGGATAAAAAAAAAAAAAAAAAGAAAAGAAAAACGAAAAAGAAAGAGAGAGGCTGTTTCATCGCGTGTGCCGAAAAACTGTCATACACGCCGATGAGAAGTTTGTGAGCGGGGCACCGACAGCGATCCACCTCAGACAGCGTGCTGCACTGAAGAGGAGAAAGTTCCCCACTTGAGGGCGAAGTCAGACTTTTCTGAGGACGCCAAGTTCGAGAAGTGCCAGGAGCCCCGGGGTCTGTCAGATACAACATGCAGCAATGGTAAATATACATTTTCAGCTTGTGTTCACTTTAGGAAATCAGACGAAACACACAGATCTGTTCTGAAATATGGACTTGGTAACTTTTCTTTTTTCTTTCTTTCTTTCTTTTTTTTTTATAACTTCTGCGCCGGTGTGTCATCAGAACTCACCAGAGCGGATAGAAAAGTTCACCAAGAAACTTTCCCGAGTTACTCTTGAGTATTCTGAAATACCAACACTTGTTTCTGATTCATATGGACCACCCGCTGGATGCGTTAATACGCCTGCATTTATAAGAACGATGAATTTCATCTGCTTGGTTTTCTTTTTTTTTTGGGTTTATCCTTCCCTTTGTTTTCTCCTCCATCTTTGCCTCACAAAACCAATAATAATCATCGTAGGAATAGGAAAATGATCTGTGTGGCACCCGACGCGCAGGAAACACTTAATGTAACTTTATAGATTTCGTCACGCCTTTAAATTGTTACTCATTTCTCTGCTCCCCAAAGACAAATTGAAAGACTTTTGCTTGACGTCTTCAAGGAGAAATCCCTGGCTGTAAAGAAACGTGTTCAGTTTTATTTTGTTGTATCACACATACATGTTGGGAGACACTTTATGCAACCTGTAGATTTTGGGGCCTGCGTATTCACAAAGTGGTACAGACAAAACGCTATAATTCAGTGGGATCCAGTGCAGTGTCTTCAGGTGGCAAACACACACAAGCGGGGCTGATGAAAAAAAAAACCAAAGTGTTAGGGGTGTTCACTTGAATAAAACGTGAGCGGACTTCATTTCATAGCTGGCAGCAACATTTCTCAAGTTATTTTTCTGGGGCCTAAATTCCCTCCACTGAGAATCCTGCTTCACCTCTCTGCACATTTCCTCCTTCTTTATTTTCTTTTTCTGCAACGTTTTATTGATTTCTTGACATATGCTTTTTCTTGTTTCAGTTGATTTTCTTTGTGGAAGTTGTTTCTTTTATTTCTTTATTTTATCAGAATTGCTCTGATACATTTCAATGCAAACAAAAGCTTCAGGTGATTTTTCTTTTACAGTTTGCTTTTTTTTTTTTTTTCTTTTAAACAAATGCTGGTAACTGGAGCTGTGATGCAACAACCTCTGTGATTTTAAACATTCGCCTCAGTCCCTGTTAATGCGTCTCGGGGAGAACTCAGAGGGAGCTCCCGGCCAACCTGTGACAGTGAAACACAGGCGGAGAGCACGCAGAGGCATTTCGTGTCAGCGTAAGACATTTCAGCGTGGACATCTCCGAGTACTCCGGGAGACAGGCGAGGAAGGAAAAGGGAGAGGGCTCGGAAGAGTGAAACAGCGAGGGAGAGATTGAGATGAATGGCCTCACTTAAAAGCACCACAATAGTACCTTCACACTTTCATCAGTGGGATGTGTGTGAGATTAATGCCTAGCACTGTGTTTTGGCGCTGGTCTGAGTGTGTGTCAGGGATGTTTCATGAGCCCGAGCTGGTGCTGCAACCACACCGAAGAATGCCAATTTACATTCCTGGAGTGTCATTTCATTACTTTTTATCTCCATGCTGCTTTCTCTCTCCGCCCGGACCGGTCAGGGATCCGTGCAAATTCAAAATTTCCCTTTGAGTTAAATAAAGCCGGTATTCCTTCCTGTCTGTCTCTCTCTCCTGTTAGACGCGTATTACATTCTCAGAGTTAGAGAAACAAGAGAAAATCTTAAACCAGCAATATAGAGAAAACAAAAACAACGAAAAAAAAAAAGAAGAAGAAGGCAGGACAACAAAACCCCAAGTAAAATAATGTCGAGGTAAACGTCCTCGTTACGCTCCGAGCGGACGCCCTCCTCGGCTCGTCCTGTAGCACTGCTTACGTGAGGTCAAAGAAAAAAAGTTAAAGTTGTCAGCGAGGCTGCAGCTGGGTCGTGATTCCTCTGGGTCTGTGGGAATCAGAGTGGGGGAGAGTGTGTGAGAGCGTGTGTGTGCGGGGTGAGAGCCACTGGTTAGTCGGTTCAATAATCTGCTGGACAGGTAGGCCTGTGACGCCCCCCTTAGAGAGGCTGCTAATGAAGAGAAAGGCTGCTTAGTGGTGCTCTGCTCTGACCCCACCAACCCTCCCTGTCCCCCCTGCTGGCTTCCTCTGATTACTGCTCACATCGAGAACTCCTTCCTCCTCTTCTCCCTCCACTCCATCCTCTCTCTCTGTTTCGCTCTGGTTTTCTTGCCTTCTTGCCGCCTGCCTCCTTATGTGAAGAGAATGGGTGCTAAGTGCATAAAGGGGTCTTGTGATAACCCGTTTATATATGTATTTTTCCTGCTCTGAGCTCCTGCTCCTTTACACGTGTGCACTTAATTATTTTCATATTTGATGGGATAATTCTGAGATAGGCTCTATTTGACCTTCACGTTCCTGCCAATTTCCCACGCAGTTTTTCCACCGCGACAGGGCCGTACTCTTAATGTTAAGACGTGTATGTTTCACTGCGGACATTAGAAAGCGGTGTTCCTCCGTCTCCCCTCTTCTCCGCAGATGATACCCATCAACGTTTCTGCATCACCCTCGCAGCGTTTCTACTTTATCCAGGAGTGGGTCACTGCTGCACAGATATGGCCTCTCCTCCTTCTCCGTGTGTCCTCAGCCCCAACAATCTCTTGAGCGACTGATAGTGTGTCTTGGCAGTGACGGAAAAGGTAATATTTTGAGAGGGGGGAGGCGGGGGTCGTACATCTAGTGGTGGCCCGAGATGAGAATCTTTGAACAAGACACTGCAACCCGAGTCGCAGGCTCCAGCGAATAAACAGAGACACTGTGAAATGTTAAAACAAATTGGATCGCGGGACTCCTAATTTAATAACGGGCACAGCATGAGACACACTTGATTTAAAACAATACACATATGGTAGACATAATTACATTTTTGTACCTCGGCACACAAAGTGGGAAACTGAATCTTCGCACACTTGCGCTCGTGAAAACTCTCTAATATCCTCAGAACACATTATGAAATTTGGCCCGTGTTCCTGTGATTCTTAAGTTTAAGAAAAAAAGAGAAACAAATAGCCGTAATGAATGTAGGGTTAACAGCTGTTATGACATGAACATTTAAGATGTGTTTAGTCTTGTACATATATCTCTAAGAGTTTTAATCTGCTAAATGATAGTGATATTGTCTCGGCGATGAGATGGCAGATCACACTCGGAGATGGTGAGTTAATCAGATTAAAATCAGACTCACCGCTACGAGCTGTGTTTAAACTGTAAACTGATACTTGTACTTACATGCGTTAGATTTTTTTGTGCCATTTTTTTTTTTTTCTCTACAGGCTTCATTTCGCATGCTAATCCAAACACGATCGTATTCCTGAAGGAAAGGAGTCGGGGAAAACTTTGGTCTTAGTACATGAACACACCCAGTGTGTGCAGAAGCCACACACTCCCTCGGCCTCTATTTGTTTAAAGTGAGAAATGATAGAACACATTTTGCACAACTCGGCCTTTCGAAATACACCCCTGCTGCATTTTTCTCTCCTCCCAGACACAGTCATGATTCTTACATTTTCAGCTGTAATTTGGGGTGGCCTTAATTAATTCTGTCCAGAACTAATTACCGGCAACCTTGTAAAATAAACACTTCAGTGTCACTGGGTGGCAACTGTCCGATCGGAGGGGAAATTACATTTCACTTGTAATCCATACGTTCTTCGGCAGAGCTACAGTATAATTCATGTCGACACTATAGAAATACCAGAGACGCTGGACCTGCGTAACGAACAGGAGTATAGTTGTAACCAAATGGCTCAGTTGGGAGGTATAGGGTTATGTGGTATAATTTATATTTTATAGCTCCCTCCTGCACCGACTGCACTCCAGAATAAAGTTGTTCGATTTTGTTCCATGAACAGTGAGTGAGAAAATCTGGGATTTCACTTGTGATGGAAACTCCAGACACCACTTTGTTCCCTGCTTTCTTCTTGTCTTCTTTATTTTCCTGTTGAGTCTCATTTCTTGCTTTCAGATAAAAACACGCCAAACCGCTTCTATATATTTTGTATACAGGGATGTTTGTTTGTGTGACTGTGTGCATTTCAGTTTTCTTTCTTTCTTTTTTTACTTGTGGGTGTGTATATTAGTGGCCCATGCCCCGGTGGCTCAAAAGGCATGGAAAGATCTCCTCAGGCCATACAGGGTGATTTGATTAAAACAGAATCATTTGCCCTAAAGGTGTCTTTTCTCCTCCCTCCAAAAAAGCTGGTGGAAGAAATCTGATATGACAAGATAAGTGGTGGCTCATGAAAAATTCCTGAGGACTGAGACGTAGCACGTTGGCTTTGGAATTATGGCCCTGAGTGTTTAGTTCCTTGCTAGCAACCGTGCCTGACAATGATATTTTTACCTGCATGGTCTTTGAAATGATTCCTCTCGTTCCCAATCCAGATTTCTCTCATTTAAAACGTGTGTACTATCCAAAAGAAGGACAAAGTCAACTCCATGCTTCATTCCAGACATTTTCTCCTCCAGACAGCACCGCATCCATCAAAATGCCAGTTCAATAAGAAAAATAATCATGGTGACTTGAGGAACCATTAGAGTAGTTTTGAAGGGCTGAAGAGTTTAAGCCCAGTTGTCATAATTAAATGTTGGCAGCTAATGTTTCAACAAACTGCTACATTCAAACTTGTAGAAGTGATACGTACCATATTGATATTTCTCCAATACGTGTCATATCACATTCACATTACATGATTATGACCTGACATTTATACTGGGAGGTGGAGGGGATGGTGTTGGAGTTAGATGGAAGGTTGCTAAGCCAGTGACTGGAGTTCAAGACTGTGAACCAACGTTTGTAAGCCTCAAACCAAAGGATATTATTCAAGTGACATCAAAACAATTTCCAGTTCCAAAAATGATATTTTTGAGGGTAGATCGTGACATCTCCACCTGTGTTTGTGGAGACGAAAACATATTAAACAAACAAGAAAGATGTTTTTCTTACCCTAATGACTGGGATCTGTGTCTTAACCTAACCAGATGATGAACAAAGTGTCGCAACATGAAATTGAAAACTGAACTTAAGCAAATGTACAGCTGCAAAATAAAGAAAAGTTAAGTTTCAACATGTTCCGAGTTTAAAAAAGGACACTACCACTAACATTTATTCAGGCAATTTGGTTGAGTGGTTGAAATATTTTTTTTGTATTTCAAGCAGGCTTTGTACCATTAACAGGGTCTATAAGGTTGCACATTTACTCTGGTGGGGCAGCACTCTGACTTTCTATTGTACAGTTTGGGCCAGTCTGGATAACCACTTCTCTATAACCCTAGTAATGGTTGCGGATATGGCTGCCCAGTTTCCACCTTCTTTTATCACGCAACATGTGAGATGATTACCTGTGATCGAATATCGATCAACGCTTCCCTTCTTCCACTTGTCTCGACATGGCGGCAGGTGATACATAATGGGCAGACATTGGAGGCAATAATGTCTGCCCTCCATCCCTCTCCCAACAACAGACGTCAGTTAGAAGGAAGACACTTTCCTGATCTTCCACCTGTAACCTATGAGCAGATAAACAGTTCCACAGATGCCATCAGCTTCCCCATACCTCTATCCAGCTACCTACACCTACACCTGACTCCCATCCTGTTGGATGGCTTTAAGCTGGCAATGTCGAAAGGCCCAAGCAATCAGTGTCCTTGCAGTTCTAGACTGAGAGATGCAAACAGGGTGTGTGGACAGCCAGAGCCCTACTGGCTATGTGATGGTACTCTAATGAAGTTGATCAGGCTGGCT
Organism: Acanthopagrus latus; assembly: GCF_904848185.1. Taxonomy (NCBI): domain Eukaryota; kingdom Metazoa; phylum Chordata; class Actinopteri; order Spariformes; family Sparidae; genus Acanthopagrus; species Acanthopagrus latus. Next base: position 11,205,774 of record NC_051039.1, read on the forward strand.
GGGTTACACTGAAGGATCCTTGAATGCACACTCTACTCAGAGTATGTATTCTTTGGAGCCCCTCTTCACTGGACAAGTCTGTCCTGATCCAATTTTTAGTTTTGTTCACTTTTACTTGGAAACAATTTCTGACTCCAACTCTGTATTTTCTTATGTCACTACATATAAGTTGCTCATTGTTCCTCCCTTCAGAAAGTCCTCATACCTTAAGGACTGAATAGGTTGACTGACAGTAAAGGCAGACTGGACCTTCATCATATGAGCGCACCTTGGTTGGGTTAAGGCAAGATGACTACTACATTTAGAAAACATCATGGGTTGACTTAAAATAGCTACATTACTTGTATAACCTCAGTTATGAACCAATCCACGCTACTTAAGTTAAAATGAACCAACATTGACCGAATACGAACATCAGTCTCCTAGGTCAAAGCATTTTATACTTCTTTATCTGACATCCTCCTTTGTTGTCGTGATAATTACTGCAGCCAGTAGAGGTCGCTGCCTGACAAGATGTGTAAATATGGGTCGTAATTAGCTGCATTCACAGTCGACTTACATGGATGATTTTATGAAAAGGAGGGTGCGCTCCTTTAACCGGTTGAAGTTAAGATATGGTCATTTGTCTTAAACTAGATGACAAACCTTTTTTGGTACCATATGTGCTTTGTGCTCCATCACCCCTTCAATCCTTCATTTCTGTGACTGTCACAGAAAGTGTGGCAATCAATGCTGTTCCTTGGATTGCAGCCATTTAGGTTAAGGCCAGTCAGGATCGGTCTCCGGTGCCTTGCCTTCTCCATCCTGCTGCAGTTGCTGCTTAAGGTCATAACTTTGCTTCCTGTTGGTGTTGGAGTAAAGCATTTCGGTCAATCCCCTTCTCAACAACATAGTCCATTACAAAGCAACTCCTGCGTGAAAGAGAGATCCACTGAATTGTTGTAACTTAGTTCATTGTGCACAGGTGGAACCCTCAAACCTTGTTAACGTGTGCCTCCATGAGTTGCTGCCTTTGTGAATACTGAATAGCCCTTTAAACAGTCAGTGCCAGGAAGTGTTGGTGAGTCTGTCCTGAATGGCAAAAGCATCACATGAAAATTTCATTATGCTACTTCACAGGAGTGATTTGGCAAGCTTATAGAGCCCATTAGTGGGCTCTACATTTGCTCATAGAACAAGGGTTATGGTTGTGTTACCTTTACTTTATGCATGCTTTTCATAAAGCATAGCATAGATGTTTATGTTGACTTCCTGCCTTTGAGTTAGCCAAGTGTTTTGCTGCAAGAAGATGCATTAATGTCTTATACCCAAGATTTGTGTGTTTGCTGCAATGTCAGTCATAGTTTGGAACAAAGTACCGATAAGGTTAAGTGAGTGAACATGGGAACACTCACACCGCAAATTCATAGACGTGTCACACGTTAGTAATGCAAAGCTTGTTAAAATATCATAAACATAATGTGACATTGTTTACGTAGCTGATGGCATCTGACCCATTTGACTTCCACAAGGGCAGATATATACTCATTGTGTAATAAATCCAACCAATTTGAAAAATACTGCATTCATTCATACTCATTTTTTGTAAGTTGAATTAAACGTTAAATCTGTGTTAAAGACGTGTTTATTTCACAAATGTTTCGTTGGCTACACGGTCAGAGAGGTGGAAGACAGAAGTGTAACAAATCACTCAAGATGTATGCAAGTGCTCAGTGACTGGGGTTTGTTTCTGTTTGACAGTTTTAGTGTTCTCGAAATAAATTATTGCCCTTCCCTGGGACATCTTAAAGCCGAATTGATGTTGTGATACAAAACCTACCTCCAGACAGTTGTTTGGAGTTTCTTGTAAGAGCTTGACTTAGACTGTATATTCTTTGTATTTCTTATCAACATTAGGGAGTCATTTCAGTTTTTTTTTTTAAATTTCAGTTATCCATCTTAATGCACTCTTATTTGAGTCAATACAGATGTGTCATTTTACTTGCCCCTATACATGTGACCAAATGGAGGGCTGAAGCTGATGCTTGTAACACTCTGCTCATGCATATGTTCAGGTAGCACCACATGAAACAGTAGTTATTTGGCAGTTGGTATGGTTGTACAGTGTTAGGTCTCACGTTATGCAACTCAATTTGAATGCTACCATGACGATACAGCACATGGTACTGGAAGAAAATGTGACCAAGTTATAGCCCTGCTCCACTCTCACAGCTGTATGAAGCCAGCTGGCCTGTTTCTAGCAGGATCGAAGAGCATTTGTTTCCTGGACCAGTGGTTGACGGGCCTGGTATAAAAACTCCTGTTGGTTTAAATAGCTGGTTGACTGCTGATAGACAGCATTCATGTACATGTTCTTTTGATGCATAGAGAGAAGTAGTTAAAACTGTCGCCCACTTTTTGTCATTGTTGTGAATTTGTCTCCATGTTGGGAAAATACAAATCTAACAACACAGCAGCAACATTTTTTTTAAACATACAGTAGTAAACAGGTCTGGTCTATACAGTATGTAGGAGTTTATTATTGTTATCTTGATTTATTTTACTTGCCACGTGTCCTTTCCATGTGAGACGACATTTTTGCAAATATTGTTCTGTAGTAATTCTGATTCTGACCAGTCGTGTAATTTTGTCTTTTCCTGCATGAATACAGTCCTCAGCTGTTCACCTCACATCTGGCTCTTGTTGAGCTTTCAGGTTGGGGAATTAGTATTTGAGCGTGGTAACATTAATCTGTGTGTTCATGTCAGTGTGTAGTAAACTGCGTGTAAATCCCATATATGCTGGGTCAACAGGGAGCAGTTGTCACCTTGGTTTTTCTGTACTTTACTTTCACCAAGTTTTATCTGACAATGATTCTTATTCAAACATATGGGCAGTGTTTGAAAGACATTTGTAACCTTGGGCACTGAATGGATAATCTAGCCTCAGTCGCCCAGTGTTTCTGAGGAGTTTGGACTCTTTATTCTGGTATGAATGTCATTGATTTTCACCATTACTTTTTAAAAAGTCAGAGGAGGAATTCAGGGCATTGTGTTTGCATTTAATAATGTGTGGAATGTGTGCATACATCAAAGAAACTGTCTTCCTGAATGCATCAGTCATTTCAGTCAATACCCTCAAAGGACATTTTTATAAAGCAACGATGATGGCCAAGTTTTTATAATGTTGATAGCATATGCAACGGTGGACTTCAGGGCTGGCTTGTACTTCCATAATTTTGCATGCCCACACCCATGGAAACAAAGACTATAGTTGGATCTCAAGAGAGAGAACGGCCCCTTTCTCTCTTTTGGATCGAGTGACTCAGATCACACTCTAAAACAAGGCAGCGCTGATGAAATCTCAACCTCAATCCTGTTCATAGTCTGTTTCTCACCTAAAATGTTTCCAGAAAAATATTTACGTGTTATGTTGAGATGTAAAATCATACAATTTGCGGCGCATAAGTAGCTCGAATCTGACCTGTGGCCCCTGTATGTGTGCGCCTTTCCACTACATACACAGCCCAGTTTTATTCCATTCCAGCTGTGAAATACTTCTTTAAATTAGACATATTATGCTCATTTTCAGGTTCATAATTTAATTTGGGTTCCTACTGGAAAAGGTTAACATGCTTTAGCGCTTAAGCTGCACTGTATTCCACTTATTGTCTGAGATGCTCACACACACCTGAGCCAGCACTGCACACAGTAGCCGTTTTTTTGCGTCTAGGTCTGCGGAATTAGACACAAGGCGGTAAATTGGTGGCCAGTTTGACACCTCGGAGGGTACACTTTTTTCCACCTCCGTTGCTATGTAAATACGAGCTGTCGGTGTGCCAGCAATTGCGTGAGATGGGCGAAGGTGTCAATGACGTGCACTGTTGTGCGATCCACAGCCGGGGAGTTTTAAAACCAGGAAGCAGCTGATCACAGCAGTCAGTCCATCACCTCATCCGCAGACGTGAAGATGAGCAACTGGAAAGCCGCTGAGATCCGGGAGGTGCCAGTGTCTCCTCGGTCTCTGTAGCTGTCTTCGTTGTCTGCTTGTTGCTATAGCGGCAAGCAACCAACGGTCGCTACTTTCAAATTAAAAGCCCCCCGCTAAGAATCCTGTTTTAAACTCCAATCGGGTGCAACGTAAAGCTCTTATTTTGAAGACAAATTCGACCTGCTTCATTGTTCACGCCGAACTTCATGCCACCTTTTCTATCTGAGCGGGGCTTGTGTCTCCTGTTGGCTCAGCTTCCAGTTAGCTTCACTCCTACAGTGAATGTAGGCATATAGCACGCAAATGTGTGACATGGTGACATAGTCTGATGTCAAGAAGTCATGAAATTAAAGGCGTGACCACTGGCGAGCTGTTTCAGGAGCAGTGTTTGAAGAAGAAGTCCCATTCCTGTTTAACTTTCCAGACCTTTTGCGTGCCGATATAAATCAATGACGGAAAAAAAAGTTAAATGCATGATAGGTCTCCTTAAATTTCGAGTAACAAAGCCCTCTACTGGCCACAGTAATAATGACTCATGCCAGACGGAAGCAAAGAAGAAAGTTGAATCTTTTCGAAGGCACATGTGGAGGAGGTCATGGTGGTTTTCATGGGACACTGACGTTCAATTCCTGTCTCTAACCGACAGTCAACATTGGTTTCTTTTAACTAGGACAAACCCAAACCACGACGTAAGTTCTAAGTACCCGTTTTAAACCAAGCCGTGCTCTAACCAAGTTGTGTTTGTGTCTAAACCTAACCAAACCTTAGCCAAACTGTTGTCACTTCATAAAACTTCTAACTTCCAGATGTCTTCCGTAATGGTTATGGAGGGCACTGACTGCTGAACCAACGCTTAAAGTGTTGTTGATGTCAAAATATGTCCTGGTTATGTAATGGTGATGTTGGTCAGACTTCATGCGCCTACTGAGAGCCAGTGAGGTCAGCCTTGTAACCACTTTAAACTGCTAACCATGGCCACTACACACCTGCAACCAAGCACTCAAGATAGTTAGACAGTCGTGTTGTTCGCAGCGGGTCTTGACCTCGTGGTTTGGCAGGAACACATGGTTTAACTCTGTAGAACTGATTTGATGTAATCTAATAGAAACTTCCTCCTCTGGTCTGATGCCACGTACTAAACCCGACCGTGACATTTACATCACTATCCCTGAGGGACATGCACGTTTTTAATTGATTAGGCTTCACCTATTGGCTGCACCGTGCCGCGCAATTCATCAGCACACACCTGGATGACATGTTCGAAGTTCACCCTATGATTGCTGGTGACAAAGTTGCTATTTATGGTGCTAATCATAGTAATTAAGCAGTCTAAGGATGAAGGGGTTTTGTGTGTTTGTTTTGCGTCTTAGTTCACTTTTCCTGTTCGCGGGGGAAACTTAATGCTCGTAAACCGAGGGCGCGAGGGGGCACATCTGCATGTGTGTGCGTGTGTGCGCCTGCGTCTGTGGCCGTGTGTGTTTTCTTGGAGCTGAGGGTTAATCTGCTGACAGGTAGTGTGTCAGGAGGGGGGACAGTGGCGCTTTTGAGACAGACACAAGAGACGAGCCTCAGAGAGCGGGAGAGAGAAAGAGGGCCTCTTTCATGTGACTCCGCATTCCACCAAGGCACAGGCAGGCAGAGGCACAAGACGAGACATGCGTCCCCCCTCGTCACTCCCTCTGCCTCCTCCCCCGCTGCACCCGCTCTCCCGCCCTCGCCTCCCCATCCAGCCTCCACCCCTCCCCTCTGCCGGTGACCTTAACATTTATCAAAGAACCCCATGCTGGAATTCCGCTTCAGCATCTGTGTCCTGGTGGGAGAGTCAGACACGCACACACACACATGCGCGACACACACACCCACGTAAATGTGAGTGCACACACACACACACCTTGTTGCAGAACAATCTGTTTTGAATATTGTGGCACTGTGGAGGTGCTGTCCTTGTTGTTCCCTGAGCTCAGGAGGCTGGCCTCGAGACACTCACACACAGAGACGTGGACACATGCTTGCACACACACACATTCTCTCCTCCTTCTTGTTTCTTTATTGTACCTCCTGTCACTTTGTCCTATTCATTTAACCTTTCATTAGAGCCAGCAGACAGCCCTGTGTGTGTCTGCACAGCTTCAGGAACAATGCCAAAAAAGCCCCACTGTCACAGTTATTAGATTCCTCCGGCCCCCTTTTACCCCGGCAACTCAATATTGAGAGAGGGAGAGAGCGAAAGAGGGAGGCAGGATGAGGGAGCGGGGGAGACAGAGAGGAAAAGGGAGTGCATGCTTGATGCTGCCACCCAACTCCTATGGTGAAGGATCCTCTTGACTTGTCAAGGACATGTGCCACATGTTGATAGTAGACGGGGCTCAGACAGAACAAGGAAGGGAATGTTAGGCACGACGGAAAAGAGGGAGACGGAGAGAGAAGGGGAGGACAGGCGTGGTGTGACTGTCTTGTGCTGTGGCAAGCAGCACCCTGGAGGAGTTCGACTGTAAACACAAACAGTTTGTGGAGGAATTCTGCTTTTAATGGGCAGCCAGGAGGGGCACTCGGTTCTCCCAGGAAAGGACAGACGGGTCAGCGCCTCCTCCCCTTCCTCCTTCTCTGACTGTCTCTCTATATCTTCACTCCTGAATGCCGTGCCACGAGAACAATCATCGTTTCATGAGCCCTGTTGGAAGTGTTTGTGTTGTGCTCGAAATTAAATAAGCACTTTTTGCATTTGCACAGCCGTAACAGCATTACCTTTAAAGTAACTCTCAGGGGAGCCCAGTGCAGTCCAGTCCAGCTCGGCTGGGTGAAGCTCTGTGTAGGTCAGTCCAGCCCAGTCAGCAGACAGCAGACAGTGATGCTCCTCTGGTAATACATTAGCTGAAGTGAATCAGGGCCTGGAGTGGAAAGGCATTGGTCACTCTAGCGGGGGGGTGGGAGGGGGGGTGGTTGCAATGAATCGCTCACCTGTCATTAGAGATTGAGCCAGTGCACACACACATGAACACACACACATACACACACACACACATACACACATACACGCACTCACTTACTCCTTGCCCTGAAGACAAGAGTGCCAGAAACAGTGCAACAGTCTGAACCCTGACCATCAGGCAGCAGTCTTGATGAAGTCCATCTCTCACGTCTGTCACCCCTCCGCTCCGAAGCCTCCCCCTTCTCCCCCTCCCCCTCCGAGGCCACCGCTCGCTCTGTGCGACTGACTCTTTATTATCCTGATCCCGTCACTTAGTCAGAGCGGTGACCAGCAGTCTGTCTCTCTTCCGTCCTCTCTGTCATCCCCTTCTCCACCCTCCCTGCCTCTGCCTTGAGGCTGTCGATCCACCTGTCTGCCCCACATCTCTCTAATTCTCCGATTGGACTCTCTCTTTCCCCTCCCAGGGCTATAATTGATGGTGGTGTTATTGTGTCCATTTCTCTGGCCCTAAAGCTGTTCCTCCAGGTCAGCACTACTCTCCCATTTAAGACACGCTGGGAATGGGGAAGACAGTGAAAACCCTTTTTTGTCCGTCTCTCTCTCTCTCTCTCTCTCTCTGTCTGTCTGTCTGTGTGTGCATGTTCCTGTATGTATGCAAATTTGGTGGGGTGCTAAAAAAAAATCAGGGTTACTCATTTTCTTTGTCTGTTCAAGCAATCAAAATGTGCCTGCTTGGTTTTCAAACTGTTCTTAAAAATTGAAAACAATCTTGACATTCAGGCTTGAACTATTTTGTCATTTTGAATAAGGGACAATATTTCGAGAGCAGTGTTTGCCCTTGGCCGCCATAGAAATGCACACAGTGGCTTTGATTGTGTTCTTTGTTTGGCGGGTCCTTTCTTGTTGCATATTTCCAACTGAATTTTAAACTATTTTGCAAAGTAATTACAAAGTGCACTGTGAAGTAGTTTAACTATCCTGAGGGAAAAAAAAACCTGTTAGGAAGTTTTAATTCTGACTCTTTGTTATTTTCTTACTTGTCACCTGTAAAATAATCAAGGTCCTCGAGCTCAAAATGATTCCGTACTTTCACTTTTTCATTTTGTCTCAATTGATCTTGATGTTGAAGTTCTTGAAAGATTTACAAGGTTAAGTAGGACTTGAGCCTTAATGATTTGGTACCTGCAGATGTATTCACGTTTGCACAACTGAGTTTTTTTCTTTCTTTTTCTTCCCTGTAGCCTTCTTTAACAATGGAGGGTAATAATGCGGGTTGAGCGTATATTTTATACTCGACCAGACTTCGGCAACCGAACTTGGTAGATGAACTCGCGTAGATTTGTTTTCATCCAATAAGCTCTTTCTTTCTCGTTTTCTGTCTCTCTTTGTCCCTGTCTCTGTCTCTCTCCCGCTCGCTCTCTCCCACTCTAGCCCCCAGTCCCTCCCCAGCATGGGCCTTGTATTTATTACCCTCTAAGTAATCACTTTGCTTTCTCTTTTGATAGACTGTTATTGCTCTAACTAGCCGAGGTCCCTATAGGTATTTGGAGGCTTTCCAGTTTTATTAGACAAAGGCCTCATTATTCAAGGCCAGCATTAAGACTACCATTAGATCCATTTGCCCCCTAGTCACATGTATCCAGTTGCAGCCAATTCATATTATAGCCCCTGCACACTTAGTATTTACAACACAAACATACTCATTCCCTCTCGTCAAAGTTAAATATAGACGATATTGAGAAAGCGCTGCCACTTTGCGAGGTGGCTGTGAAGTTGTCTCTGCGCGTCTCCACTTCACAACAATAAGGGTTTTTGTGCGCACTTTATAAATAATGTAGTTACGTGTATCTCCAACCTTATGCATACCTGCTTTTTTTTTTCCAACATTCATCCCCGTTATCCATATAGTGTGGATTAGATCACACAAAGCACCACTCTGCTTGATGCCACACAGTTCAACAGCGCCACTTCCTCTAAAGTCGTCATGGAGTTCAGTCAGCACCATCTCTCACACAAAAACTGAACATTACAGCCTTCATGAAAAGGAGGATTTACTGCAGGACTGTTGTAAATAAAAAAAAAAGAAAAGAAAACAGTTCAAAGAGCCATACTCTGAGACTCAACCGTAAGCATCAAATAATCTGCAGCTTCAGTCCGGAGCCCGCTGAACACATCTTGTGTTTCACTCTTTCATGGTACACACAAGTTTTTATGTGACTTCCTCCTCGGGCAGCCGACACGCCCTCCACCCTGGGGATCCAAAACATAAACAAACAAACAAACAGACGCTCAACTTGTGGCGGAGAGGCGAGGAGATTTAAGGTGCCCCAGTTTTGATTTCTTCCATTTCTTTCTTTGCAGCTTTTTTAATTTCTTTGTAGCCACCTGTGTCTCCAATATGGTGCTCATCCCTCCTAATCGATGGCCCCTTATTGGGTTTCTGCGTTTGGTCAAATATCTCATCGCTCCCTGGCCCCTCAGGCAACAGGATCCAAACTAATAAGAAATCTCCCCAGTCTCTCAGGATTGGGTCTACAGATGAAAAAAATGATTAGTGCAGAGATAGTATGTATCTGTGACCGAAAACCAGATTTTCAACAGGTTGGCCAAGTTAAAACTAAAGCTTCCAACAAGGAAGTTGACATGTTGACTGATCTTGAGGAGGATGTCAACCCATGTGAACACTGAGTCGGTCTAATTTGAAATAGTATCTTTCCTCTTTGTTAGACATTCTGTGGGGTGAAGGGGTGGGTTTGGGTTTACACAAGCAAAAGATTTGCCTTCCCCAATGTTCCTGCAAGTAGATAAATCTAAAAATGCCTAATCCAAAATGTTTTGGATGAAAAAAAAATGAAGCTTTGCCCCAAAACACTGATTCATAGATTCTAGAGGGACAGCTTTCTCTTGCTTATGAGTACAAGTCCTGATCTGCCAATATAGCTGATGTTTATGTTTTCAGATACTCTTTGTGTCCGTGGAAAGAGTATAGTTGGACTCTTTTATGCTGCTTTCACGTGCTCCTCGGCTTGTGCCATTTCCCTAGTTGGGGAGTCTTTCTTGCAACTTTGTTGTGTTCATGTGCATCATGTCGAAACACGGGAGCAGCATGGATGCCAAAAAGATGTTTTTGTTTTTGCATTTTATCGCTGAGATTGTTTAAACAACTCATTGACAGCTGTTTCCTGTATTTGAGTGACAAGAAAGAGCAAAAGAAACAATACAATGACCAAACACAGCATGACTTTGGTAAAAGTTTCTTACCATCAACCCAGACTTCCCACCTGAATTGTCCCTGTCGGAAAAACTGTTTTTTTCCCCAATAATTCCGACACCACATGAACGCATGTAAACTGTCTAAACTAGGCAGTGCTGATAAACTCCAAACCCAAATTCTGTCACTACACGGGCTATTTCTTTCCTAAAAAGCTTTCAGGAACATATTTTAGTTTCTATTTTGTTGCAAACGAGAAAGATCGGGAAGCGGCATTGTTCCGATATTGTGAAAAATGAGACTGAAAAAATTTAAAAATCAAAAATCAAAAAAATGCCCTTCAAAATACCTCCCTCGTCTTAAAGCTCAAAACTTACATTTTAGGAGTGCATGAACACAAACGCACACACACACACACACACACACACACACACACACACACACACACACACACACACACACACACACACACACACACACACACACACACAGGCTCAGGGTAAGAGAGGGAGAGAGGAATGCATTAATGTACTACAGTGAGATAACATTTATAATATCTGTGACTATCTATATATACACAATCGACATCTCCTGTATGTACACAGATAAACAGTGTGTGTGTGTGTGTGTGAGAGAGAGAGAAAGAGAGAGAGAGAGAGAGAGAGAGAGAGAGAGAGAGAGAGAGAGAGAGAGAGAGTGGGAGGGAAGAGAGTTTGTGCGCACACAGAGAAAGGAAGAGAGAGAGTGCCACTTTGGAGTAAAGCTGTCATTACTCCGGCTGGCGCACTCCCTCATAAATACTGATAATGAGATGTTTTCAGCAGCCTAATCATTTGCCAGTGTAGCAGTATGTAATGTGAGAGGAACACTCTCTTTCCTCTACTTCTGTCTGGAGATGACACTCCAGATTCTGTTTAGTCATTACCACAGCTAATCTTATAGAGTGAACAATGGAAAAAAAAGTTCAGTATAAGAAATGTTAAAAAAAAAAAAAAAAAAAAAAAAAAACAGAAAAAAGGGAAAACTCAAATTTTCAAAGGCAAACTTTCCTACATGTTGCCTTGCCTAAGAAATTACAGCGCTGGCGTTTTGATCAAAACACTTACAAACCCAGTTTATCTAACAGCAAAGTTTCACTAAGGAACCCCCTGACACCAGTTCAACAACGATTTGCAGCCTGTTTTAGGAAATATGCAGCATGCGTCCTGCAGTTATCAACATTTTCTCTCACATTCGCAATGTTTTGCTAATCATAACAAATGCCAGACTTGTGATCCACGCACGAGCCATGTTGGAAATCTGCAACAATTTGCAAGCGATGATCATTTCTGAAAACTGCGAACTGCCACGACTTGCAATCTAGGTTTTATGGTTGCAAATTGCCTTTTTCTTTTTTCTTTTTAACACTGCCCTCCGATCTGATGGTGCAGCCACAATCGGTGCAGTTGTGGATCAACGACTTGGAAGTGACTGACCAAAAGATATGGCTACACCAAGCGTCCGATCGTCTACTCTGAATGTTTCCTTTAACCAAAATCTTTTCCAAATGTTAGTGACTAAGGCGGATCAGAACACAGATGTGTTTTGAAAGGCTTCTGTTGTTTTATGTTGAAAGATTTGTAGCATTCACCTTTAACTACCTCCTCTCTTAGTGTCTGTTTGGCTTCTGCGTACTGAGAGTGAAGAGGCCAACGAAAACAGCAGCCGCAAATTTTTGTCTTTCCATAATGAGTGCGGCTTTTATTTTGGAATGTGAGCGTGGAAGCAGTGCGTTCAGGTATTTTATTTTTTCTATTCATTGTTGGAAAAAGAACATGAACATAGTATTAAAAAACAGTACTCAATGGACAACAGCTGAAAAACAGTATAGCCAGGGGTGTGTTTGTTACATTGCACTAATAATATTCATTGAAATACATATGTTAAGGGATGTTTGTAGATTTAGCTATTTGCTTTATATACTGTTCAACACTAATTAAAGAAAACAACAACAGTAATTTTTCTATTACTAAATGTACATTTATGAATGAAAAGTTTTGTCAATAGAATTGATAAATATATCATAAAAGCATATTTATCTTCTTTTGGTTTCTGAAAAGGCAAAATACAACAGTCTCTAAAAACATACCATGCACATTTGCTACAGTGGAAACATGTTTCAGTGACAAACCTTGAATATACACTTCAAAACATTACCTCTGTTAAAAAAAAACAAACAAGAAAAACAGGCAATGTAGTTTGTTTGCCAGTACGTGGGTCTGTACATTTGGTCACCCTCGTCATTTGTACCAACAGGTTGACTATGTGATGTCCTAAAAGAGTTTGGGAGTTTCCCCCTCCAGGATGGCCACATGAAGGGGCCTTAGATGCCCCCCCCTCCTCTGCTCTTGCCCTCTGGCTCAGAACGAACTGAGATCTCTGGAGGCGTACCCGGGGAAAAAAATAAACAAGAAAATGTCTTTGAAAAGCAGCCATTGACACTCCACTATATATATATCCTTCCTATGGGCCATCACTCTAATGGATGTTCCCTACAAACCTCTATGAAAGCACTGTACAGCATGTCATCTTCCGCTGCCTATCTTCCACTGGCCATTAACCAGCATCCTTGATCATTTTAATAGTCCCTCCATACTGCCTCTCTCCGACTCCACAGTGATTGGACAAACACTGGTGTCCCTAGTGATATGAGAGGAATACATTGAGGAGCTATTGTGGTTTTCCATGGCCTCGCTGTGTATTGTTTACTGGGTCTGCTTGATTGCCCTCTGTCCAAATCAGAGGGTACAGGCAGGCAGGGCAGGGGTCTACAGGGACGCGCTGTGTTGTGGACTGTCCCAACGTGCTAAGAATATTCACTCAACCCGTGGCTCCGAGGGGGAACCCATCCATAGCTCAGTAAACACACACAAACACAAACATAGTGGGAGTCATACACTTGTGCACCGGGGACCATATGGCCGTGCATAAAATGTCGGGGTGAGAGTGTCTGCGGTAGGTAGCCATGTCTGTCTCCACGTCACAGATAATTACCCCCCGTGTGACTTTGCTTTTCCACTGTGGGGAAATACAGCAGACCCTCCTCTGCCTGACACCGGCATGTAGAGCTCCCAACAAGATGCCCACCGTATGCTATTTAAAATGAAACGCTAGCGAGATACGGGCCACATTTGAATAGATACATAACATCGCCTTTTCTTTGCTTTCATTTTTAATTGCCTTTTTTTCCCATCTCTGACTGTAGCTTTAGGTCACGTAGCTCATCGCTAGCGGCAGCCATTTCCATGAAAATAGAAAAAAAAAAGAGCTGCTTTTCACCGTTGTAATCTTCACCCACCTCTGATTTTTATCTGTTAATCCCTCGCTTAAAACTCATAATTAAGCTAATTAGACACTCTATCTTTGTGCGATTGCACCTCATTGGGAAGATAGTGAGAATATTCCAAGAGCAAGGTTACATCTTTGAGTTAGAATTTGATAAATGCTAAAAGCCAACGCAGTCATTCAAGCTTTAAATACTTACAGTAGGTGGAAATCTTTTTTTTTTTCACCCTTAATCTGCTGCAGTTATTTCTAGGTGTGTGTGTGTGTGTGTGTGTGTTTTTTTTTGTAGCTTTGTGGAATTCATGTTTCATGGTCGTGGTTTCAGAGCAGGTCTGGTCCTCAAGGCTGCCTTAGCTAACCTTGCTAACCAGGAGGGGAACATTAGCATGTCTTATCAGAGCAAAGCACAGGAAGAAAAAATATGGCTTTTCTCCATCCAACAAAGTGAAAAATGAGTTAGCAGGGCACCAGACTAACTTTTTTCACCTCTGTCCTGGAGCCAGTCCTGCAAAACAACTGTAACCCTCCCAAAATCAAAATGTTGCTTATTACCATGAATAGCTGTTAGCTTTAGCCATTTAGATTTATTTATAGTAGACTACACAAGCTGTAAAAAAACGTAAAACTGTCAAACATGTACTGATAGATAGCTACAGGTAGGCTACAATGAAGAATATATATTGTAACTGACGGAAAACACAACATTACATCGTGAAATCTGCCGGGAAGGACATCAGAGAAATGACACAATCTTTTGATTCATAAGAATACCTAACAGTAAGAGGAATAATAGCATAAATGTAGCTTTTTCGTTTTTTTCTGTCATTCCACTGCTACACTCCTGTCCAGTAGGAGGCGGTAATGTAACCTACAAGCTCCTTTGCTAACTGTGATTAAAAATGAAAGAGGTAAACTTATCATACAGTCAAATTAAACTGTATTTTTACTGTGTTTTAACACTATATTTCCCTCTGAACTGAAACTGTCAGTCCTTCTGTGTGTTTCGCTCTTTTAGCCATTAGCCAAACACATGTTGAATTCAAAACAGCTGCTGTTGCTGTTTGTAATGTAGATTGCTTCCCCCGTCAATAAAGCAAAATCAATTCTTCGAGCTAATACAGTGCTGTGGAGAAAGCGATAAATATAGACACATTTTCTACCGTGAACGCCACGAGTCTCGAGCCCTTTAAGGCAGGATTACCGCAAGCTAAGACAACTTTTATTTTCAACATTCCGGTTTAGCTTCATCAAAGATGTTTTAAGTTAGTTTGTGTCATTCTGTCATGTGTATCAGTGTTTCAATAGTGTGGTTGTCTGGATCAGTGCGCCCATAGAAAAAAAAAAAAAGAGAGATAGCTAATGCCAACGAGACAAACCTACCGTCTAATGTGTGTGAATCACTTCTCCATTTTCTGTCTGGACTAACTAAACCACATAAAAGCGTCCAAATGTTGAACGTTGTAAAGGGATAGATGGCTTAAATCGTTAATGATCCATAACCGAGGCGATGTGGGATTGCTGAAAAGGGGAAAAACATCAACATTAAATCAAGAGGCAGTCAGTCAACTGCTGCTATGGGAGACGCCCACTCGGGGCACACGGGTTCCGCAAATATGTCCCGAAACGTTTTTTAATCCTCTTTTCAACAGGCACAGAAAAGATACGGGAGATTGACGCCAGTGTCTCTTTTTTTTCTACGTTAAAAACGGATTTCACCACTCCGTGCCCATGATGCTGTCATGTGGTCCTGAATTTGCAGAAGCTGAGTGAAATAAGATTTGATTACCGAAGAAAGATGTTGGGAGAATTCAATCTCTATGTTTGTTTGTGCATGTAAAAGTTTTGACCCTGTCTCTGAGGGTTGTGGTGACTTGATGTTGTTTAGACTCATCTCTCTGCCTTCTCCCCCCCCCCGGAGACCTGTCTTTGTAGCCATCCCAGCATCCTGTTCACTGCTCCGCTGCATCCATATCGCGCTAATGATCATAGGAGTGGACAGCTGCTTAATGCAGTAGTGTCATCAGTGCTGCTTTCTGATAGCGGCTCCATTGCACTTGACGGGACTCAAATGTATCTGCTGCGCGCGAGCCCCCCCCCCACATTTAGCAGATCGACTAATGTGATTTTGGAACACCTCGGTAAAGGTGTATTAGATGTGTGCCGTACCACCGTTGCAGTTTATGATTACAAGACACATCACATTACGAGTGTATGATTGCAGACGGGGGTCTTATCATTTTTCACTGCTCAGAACGCTGTCAAATCTCAATGTGGCTCTCAATTGCAATATGAATATGTCATGAATAACTTCAGCAACTGGAGGACCCTTCTCTGTTTAATTTTCCTTCAGCTACACTGCAGATATTCCCCTTCCCCCCCCCCATGCTTGACATACTCACGGTTTGGTGACTACTTGGCGACCCATCGCGCACTCGAGAGGGGTGCCCTCTTGGCCAGTAATGGTCACCTGACCGCAGTGTATGCAGTTATCCAATCATGCGCTCTCCCTCTCACACTCCGCTGGAGCGCTCCCGTCCGGTGCAGCTAAAATAACAGCAGAGCAGTTGGAATAATACTCCCCAGTACGAGTTTCATAAGAGTGTGAAAGGAAAGGTACAGCAGCTCAAGGTGAACATGTGGGATCTTAACCTTTGTGTGCCGAATTGGCTTTGGGTTCAAACTTAACTTTGAAAGGGCCACTTCAAACAAATTACAAAAACACATGTCTCGTCTACATCTGGCCGTACCGTGTCCTGCGTGTCATTTTAAACATTCTATATACTGTGGTATGCGGGAAGACATTAAAGGGACACTAAATATTCACACTAAATATCAAAATCAAGTATATTTCCTCTTACTTATAGTGCTATTTATCCCTCTAGATCATGAAACTTAGCAGTGAGCACTGGGCCAAAAGCAATTATCTATTGTATTGTATAAAGATACAAAATAGTACAAGTACTAGTACATGTTGAAAGCGTAACTCTGCCATGTTTAGATTATGAAAAATTATGAATAATTACTGATCCAACATATTTGAAGACCATTTTTAAAACACAGAACTACAACAGCCTGAACATTTCTTGTGAATTAATTTTAAACATTTGTTGCTAGCAACATCTGGCTGGCTAAATGTATCCAGATCCTTGTGTAACATCTAGATCTGTTCAATTTGAAAGAAGGCAGACGTCGCTGTCTCTACAGACAATATCTCCACAACACGGCGACTCACACCAAAGCAGTCTCAATGGATAAATAGCTCTGTAGGTGAGAGGAAAAGTATCGTGTTTTTCATTTTGGGGTGAACTGTCTCTTTTAAAATGCACTGACTTTACCAGACTGAGCCAACCAAACGCAGTCATGACAGGAATAAAAAAAGCAAAAACTAGACAGCATCAGCATTTAACTCCCAAGGAAAGCTTCTTCATGATCACAATTGTCACAAAAGGTGTGAGATATCTGCTGCCAACACAGTAAAATGAACACGAATTGGAAGACCTCTCTGTGAAATTTCATCAGAGCAACTTTTTTGCTAAAGAGAGAGTTCTAAAATCCACCGATATTGTGTCTCATGGATTATTCAGCATATCAGGGACACTATTTCTGGAAAGCGATGCTGCTGCTGTTGTTGTTGTTTTTTTTTTTCTTTCTCTCGTTCATTTGCCTGTAGTTTCGAGCACCGCAAACAAAATCCCATCCAGCCTCAGCGTATTAGAGTAGTGGCAAATAAAACCACAACTCTCCACATAGCTGCGTATCACAAGAGTTCAGCGAGACAATGCAGATGTATATGATTGTGATTTGGATGAGCCCCGGGCCTTAAATCTGTCAGGGGCTAAATGAGAGAGATTATGTGTACTTATGTGAGGAGATCAGGGGTCCGGACCACCACAACTCCTCACTCATCTCACTCATCCCTGCCTGTCCCCCGTCTTTCCTCCCCTTTCTCCTTCCTTCCCTTTCTCTCCGTCTTTCCTCCCATCCTCCCTTCTTGCAGTTCATATTTCAGTTTGCTCCCAGGAGCTCGCAGGTCTGTGCCAGACGGAAATTCGCTGAGGCTGCAGGAGCCCCCTTGGAGGCCACATGGAGGAGGGACAGGAGGGGAACAATCAGGCCCAGTCCTCCCTCGCTATCCCTCCCTCTCGTTCTCTCCCTCTCCCATGTACTTTTTTCTCCCTTTCCCTCTTCTTTTTTTTTTTTTTTTTCTTTCCTCTTTCTGCCTGACTCTCGTTTCCTCTCGGTCTGTCTCCTCAGTATCCAGCCTGCCAGGCTACACAGGTCCTCAGGGTGACTTGCTCTTGGCTCGGGTCCCTCAGCACAGAGCCCTCTCCTCTCCTCCCTTACCCACAGCTCCCCCCCCCCAATTCCTCCTCCTCCTACTCTTTTTGCTCCTGTCCCCCACCCCTCCCCTTCCTCCCCTCTCCTCCTTCCTTCTCCAGCGCTCTCCCCAGGGGGAAGACGGTGAGGCCATCCAGTCCTGAGCTGTCCATCAGCGAGGGTGTTTACTTGCAGCGTGACAGGCCGACACATCTGGAGCGCATATTCACTAGTGTTCACACTCTTTCTCCCTCTCACTCTTTGCTGGCCCTCCATATATCCCAGCGCTGCCACCAGACACATTCCTCCGGCTCATTTCAGGGCCCTTTGTCGTCGTTATGGCGAGCCCACCTCTAACTTTCATAAACTCAGTGGAAGCGCACACAAACACATGCACACACACACACACACACACACACACACACACACACACACACACACAAAGGCACGCACACGCAGAGATTTGTTTTCATCCATTTTTCCTCTTTCCTTCACCCCTCCAGTGGTTTTTCAGTTGCATGACAGAAATTGGAGTTAACCACCAGCAGGGGTGGGCTGAGGGGGCGGGCAGAGCCGTGATGGGGATCGGGGGGCAAAAGTCAGCCTTCTCTCATCCACTCCGCTCTCTCTCTCCCTCTTCCTCTCTCTCTCTATATCCCTATCTCTTTGCCCGCTTCCCCCTTTTCCCCCCCCCTTTTCAGTGAGCGCAAACTAATTACAGCAGCTCCTCCGCTTCTTTTCGGAAACCCATGACTACTGCTCTAATGAAGTGACACTCTTCATCCCGTGTATCTCTCCCCTCCTCTTGCTCACTCATCTCCCACCTCCCAGCCTCCCACCCTGCATCCCACCCTGTCTGTTTTCCCAACATTCCTGTGCTGGTGTGTGACTGTGATGGCTTGTCATCTCGCAGGAATGTCCTGCTCTCCCACCTCGTCCCCCCGATTTGGCGTGAAGCATTTGCTCCTGGTTTCCGACTCTGCACATGTACACACACACACAGATTTACACACACACTCACGCACACACACACACACACACACACACACACACACACACACACACACACACACACACACTTGAAATGCTAGCTTTTAAAAAAAACGTGTTCATGCAGATGGTGTCCATTGGGCTGCATACCTACCCTTGGCGTGCGGCCACAACAAGCACAGCCATTCTCAGATAGTCCACAACTTGTTTTTCAAACTGTAGAAAGTGTGCACAAAGTTATTTTATCTTATGCTGCTTGTGGTAAAAAGAGCCATTTACTCTCTCTGGTAAACCCGAGGAATTCTCTTGATTACGCTGATGACCAAACACAGCCTGCCAGAGCGGGTTTTAAGGGAAAACATTTGTTTCATGCAGCTTTTATATATATATCCACTTATGAAAAAGACAATTTGCAGCTCATAAACCAGGGGCAGGCCGCATTATGCAAAATGAATTCTGAGGAGCTTTGACTCAATGTTTAAAATGTCTTTTTTTGTTACTATTACTCTGAACACAGCTCCAGCTCATGAAGTAGGAGAGATTCAGTAATATGAAGCACATGTGACATTAAGACAAGTTTCAGCTTGGAGAGGGACACATAATGACTTTGCCCGAGTCCAGGCATGTTTTTCCTCCACTGTCTACGTATGGCGAGGACTTATCGGAGGCCCTAATGGCACACAGAAACACGCAACACTTAATGACCCGCGGGAGCACCTTCAATGGAAGGCAATAAGGGAGAATATTGTGCGTGCGTTCGCATTTATGTGCGCGTGTGTTTGAGTGAGTGCACGCGACACAGTCTCCTGATTGGCATCATCCTCTGGAACAAGTCTGGCTCCTTCTAGATCCGGTTGACGTCTGTGCATGTGTGTGATTACTTGTGTGTGTGTGTGTGTGTGTGTGTGTGTGTGTTTGAATGTGTAGGAGATATCACCAGGCTCTCATGTTTATTCAGCTCAACGCCTGGATGACCAGGACTTATCCGCTGTCCTGATTACCCTGCCTGGCCTGCCACCATTAATCCTTCAGAGACCTCAGGCCCCTTAAACAGCCCTATCTTAGACACACACACACACACACACACACACACACACACACACACACAAAGCCACGCGTGTATTCTCAGTATATATATCAAGGACACATTGTATTCTTCATACGCTGCGCATAAACACTGAATCAAACTCAACTGTTCTCACTTTCTCCCTCTTTCCTGTTTTATCGGGGTTGTCCACAGGGCAGCGTGTCTGTGCCTTTGTATATGCGTGAGTGCGTGTTTGTATGTACGCTCTGTCATTTGGGCCCTCCAGGAACCTCTTCAGGAATCTCTCCAGGTCGCTTGTCCCTTTAATTCCCCGTGAATTGTGTGTGAGCGAGGAGTGATTCAGCCTAATTTGTGCCACAGTATTTTCTTTATCAGCTCTCGTACGTCCCTGTGAAGGTCCGCATAATTATATTTTATGTCGAGTCGAAATTACTGTGTTGTAGCTCCTTTCCCATAACAAGCTTATTTTTCTTTGGAGACACAAAAGTTTTTCTGGTAAGGGGCCTGCTGGAGCAAAGCGAGTGTGCAGGCATGTGTCTGCTGTTGTGCGTGTGTGCGAGCACGCATACGTGTGTGTGTTCAGGACACCGGGGTTCTTTTCAGTAATAGTCACTGGGCCAAGACATAATATTGACCGTGGCTCTGTTCCCCATTCTGGTTTTGCCCATAATAAATGATGCAGATTAGAAAAGTAGAAACACATTGGGCTGATAAGTAGCCGTTGGAGCTCGCCTGCCATGCCATTGAGGAGGGAGGGGGCTCTCTTTTCTCACTTCGCCTCGATTCTTAAGTTTTTCGCAGTGACTCAAGAGCTGAGATGCCGTGTGTGTGTGTGTGTGTGTGTGTGTGTGTGTGTGTGTGTGTGTGTGTGTGTGTGTGTGTGTGAAGTTTTAACTGTGGTCTGTGTACGTTTAGAGCGAGCGGGTGGTGAGGGTGTTTGGACTCTGAAGGAATGACGACAGCGTGTGTTGCCAAGTCCCATTTGAATATATACACAGTAGGGAACCCTCTCATTATAAACAGAAGCTCATTCTCGTCGGTGTGCATGCGGGCACAAAAGAGCACACACACACACACACACACAAGCGCACACAAAGGAGAGGGACAAACGCTGGAACTGGTACAGCTGGAATAAGAGCACGGCTAATTCACGTCTGGAGGAGTTGAACTTTGTGTGTTTGTCCATGAGTGTCTTTCTACCTTTCATTCCCTACGTTCTCTGTTTTCGTTGATACTGGGAGGGACTGCTTGACCACCTGAGCAGATGCACTCACACACACACACACACACACACACACACACACGCGCACACACACAAACATGCTCACGCAAACACGCACAGTGAGTCGTCTCCTCTGACTCCTTCCCCTCCGCTGACATCGCTCCCTCTCTCCCCTCCTGTCCCCGTCTTCTCCTTTTTCCCATAACAAATAACAGTGCAGAATTCCCCTCGCTTCTCTCCTGGGGAATTTTCATTACCGCCCAGTCCCCCTGCCCAGAAGGACTCCCCGCCTTGAACTGTTCAACAGCTGTGGTGTGGACACTCTCTTCCAAAACAGGCCCACTGTTCACAAACACCCGGCGGACTCGGGGTGGGGACTCTGTGTCAACCTCCAGAGCTCCAGAGACAGAGCTTCCCTCGCATGTGGCTCACCCTGAGCCCCCCCCCGCCTGGGGAGAGAGAGACCTGACGCTGGGCCCTCACCGCTCCTTGTGTTAGATTGAGAACAGCTTTCGGTGGCCGTGTGTGCAACAGAGGAAGATGTTGAAGGAGAACTCCTGTTTTTTTACAACTTGGGTCTGATTTTTGAAGATGTGGCCACCATTTCAGTTCATCATCTGCAGATAAACCCAGTACAGTATCAATGTCACCAGCAGGGCTGATGGCACGATTGCAGCAAAAAAAATAAAAGAAGATCCATTTCAATAAACGACATAGATAGAAACGAGATAGATAGATAGATAGATAGATAGATAGATAGATAGATAGATAGATAGATAGATAGATAGATAGATAGATAGATAGATAGATAGAGTGCTTAGATAGATATAGTCTCTGCCCTTAGCAAGACTAAGGCGAGGTGCCGTAATCAAAGGCGATTACTCATCGCATGCTGTGACGCCCCACAGTCAAATGCAAAGCAGCTTAAATTAAAACACACTTCATTTGAATAGATGAAAACTACATGGGAGATGAGTCGCCTTGTATCCCCGCCTGGCGACATTTGTTTCCGTCGGATCAGCAGAACGTGATTCGCTGGCTGGAGGGGTTTTCACAGAGGTGGCAGTGTTTTTGTTGGCTTCTCTCGGAAACTGCGCGAGTGTGTGTGTGTGCGCGCAAGAGAGAAGCTCCTATCTCAAGTCCTCTCTGGAAGATGTTAGGAGCACTTGGCAGCAATGACAGTGGAAGTCCCCAGCACTTGGCCACGGTTCTGCATGTGTGTATGTATGTGTGTGTGGTTGTGTTGTGTGTGTGCGCGCTTAGGAAACGGCCCATTTGAATGTACTGGAGCTGGGATGGGATCAGTGTGTGGGAGGTATTTTGTTCATATACCAGAAATGAGATTATTAAGGAGCAGACAATGCTCGACCACAGGAACACAGCATGTTCCCATCTTACATCAGTGTCACAGTTCATTTATGTACTTTCGGGGATTGTTCGCTGCAAAATGGAAATTTAGTCATTGCTCCAACATTACTTTTCACCACCATGTCAGTCAAAATTTGCTTAGGTGTTGCGAAACAAAGCTAAATCTAGAGCATGTTACCTCCCATTGTTTAACTCTCTCACAGTATTTATTGTTTGTCTGCACCACATTTGGCTTATTAGCTATTCGGGGGCAATATGATGGATTTTTTTAAATACATTTTGGCGCTGTGAAAGGAGGCTCCCCTTATCTGATAGTTATGGAAAAGGATGAGACAATCACAATATCAGTGAAGTTTCCACGCAGACATATTGCAAATGGACAAGTACAAAACTAGCCCTAGTTGCAATGTTAAAGAAAATGACAAAAAATTCCTGGATCCAGATCAGCATCAAAAGTTAATGCGGTCTGTTCTGGACTGAGACCCATCTTCCGTCTAAATTTTGTGGAAAAATGTAATCAGTAGTTTTTATGTAATCCTGCTGACCAAGCAAGCAAGCAAGCAACAAACACAAGCAATAACCTTGGTATGATGTTTCCATCCACTACTGTGGATATGTGAATATTAAAAGTTGAGTGCATCCAGATAAACAGCTGGAGGCACTAATTCTCCAGTTGGGTGCCATTAGACTACTGCAGAAGACGACGGTGCAACGAGACGACATTATTAAATCTCGTCGAATCTCTGATGGTGGCTGCGTGGAAAATGGAGATGAATATATTTAACTTGTGTTTGTTTAATCTAAAAAAAAATGTGATGAATGTCACAGTACGCTCCTCGCTTCACACAGATCTTGTGTTTTCGCCTCAGTGACAATTAAGTCACATGCTTCACCTGCGTTATGATATAAAAGTTGTGTACGTTTTGTAAATTGTAAAAGTGTAAGCATTTTTATGATTTCTTGACTTTTTCTCAAAATTTCTGCACTTCCAGTCGAGTTTGTTTCATGTACCTCAAAACAATTGTCACGCATTTTACACAGAGGTCTGTAAGAATTCAACCATATTTTCTTCATGAGTTCATCCTTAAATGTAGTCCTTTAAGCACATTGCTTTCCTTTTAGATGTAATCCTGCTAATCAAAGAAGAGAACATTATTATAAGACTTTACTAGTCTAATTATCTTTTGAGAGAGTAAGCTTTGAAGCTGAAGCTTCGTGTACAGGATGCTTTCAGAAGCCAGTGGGTGGTACAGCCATGGAGTGAAGTGGTTTATTTGTTGGGAGACACCTGGCCTGAGTAGAGGAGCTCGAAACACTATCAGGCTGCTGCTACTGACCTCTTCCCCCTCCTCCACCATCTCTCTCTCTTTTTCTGTACCCTTCCCTTCTCCGCGGTGGACTGTTTTGCTGCTGTCCCCCCGTCTGTCCACATTCCATTCACCAGGATACCTCTCCATCCTGTCCCAGAGGAGTGTGTCCATCTTTGTGTGTATGAGTATGAGTATGTGTATGTGTGTGTGTTGAAGGAGGTGGCCTACAGGCCTTGCCTCTGGTCACTTTATTAAAGTGTGTTTTAATTTACTCCTGTGCTCCTGTGAGCCCCTGCATCCTGACACACACACACACACAGTCACAGACGCAGACACACACACACACACACACACACACACACACACACACACACACACACACACACACACCCCTCCTGAGACATGGCTTATTAACTCCGCTCCTGTCTGTCAGAGAGTCGTTGGGGGGGCCAATACTTCCGAACCACATTCCTCAGCGTGGTCTGGTCACGTTGATTTTTTAAAACCCTTTTCATGCAGTCACATAGTGGGACACACACCGTCATACACATGGACAGCACACAACTTAAACACGCATAGATCCTCACACCGAGGTGCACAGCCACACATAAACCATTAACATGCAGACATGTATAGTTTTATGGCCCTCCACGGAGTCTTTGTGAGGTCAGACGCGGAGCCCAGCCGACAGCAGCAGGGCTACATGTGTTATCCTAACAATTAACATGGTGATAATTGGTTAAATACAACTTAGCAATAATCGCTATGTTTGGCGACACAATTACTGTAAAATTGGATTAAGTTGGCTTCAGAGATCTAATAAAAAGCACATGGCCTCGGCGGATTCTGAAGAAACTGATCATATATATATACATATTTTATTATTCTTTAATTGACAAAGTTTCACCATGACCTGCACAGATCAACAGTACCTCAACTGTATATCTCTATCTCCCTTTTCTTCCATAATTTATGTGTCTCACAGGCCCCCCCCCCCGTACATTATTTTCCGAGTCTTGCCTCTGTCTCAGTATTAAATATGGAGGGAGGAGCTGGAGTCTGTCTCAAAGGATGGTAGAGAAGTCATGTTGGGCTATCCTTAGGTCCTGGTGTGTGATGCTGGGGCCTCGGGCCCTCAACCTAGTCTCACAGCAGAGGCTTTAGGGCACAGCCAGAGGGGATTTTCTGTGTACGTTTGCAGCTGTGTGCTCGTGTGTGTGTGTGTGTGTGTGACACTGTGTTTCCATCTACCAGGGACTTTAGTAGACCTAAGCAGCAGAAAATAAGATGCTTGCGGTGCAAGGTTTTATGTGTGTTTATCTGTGTATGCACATGAGTCTGTGTCACCATGGCGGCAGTGGCCTGCTTTACATGTGTCACCTGTGAGTAGCTTGTGAAAAATGTATTAAGAGTGTGGAAGGGCCAGCTGGGGTAAGAAAAGGACCGGGGGAGTGAGATAGAAGGGGGAGGCAGGAGGGAGGGAGTCAGGGAGTAAGGGGCACAGCTGTAGGGGATTAATGCCCAGAGTGGAGGAGCTGGAGCTGGAGCCCAGGAATGTTCCCGAGCGCCCCCTCAAGAGGGAGGTGAAGAGGGAGGGAGTGCAAAGGAGAGACAAGGGCACGGGCCTCAGATGTGTCCTGTACCGCACAATCTCTACGTATGTTTGTCGGAGAAAAGAGGAGGAAGGGGTCGGTATTTCATCCTTGTCAGTCTTATCCACTGTCTCAATCTACCCCCGCCACCTCCACCTCCACCCACTCCTCCTCAGGCACTTTGGCAGTGATCAGCCCCAGTTCACAAGACTTTTCTCAGAGCCGTCCCTCCCTGCCGGCTCTCAGTGTCACATTCTTTGTCTTGTGAGCGCTGTGATTTATGGACGGACACAGGAAGCAGTGTGTGCGTGTAATTGCACGGTTACGGTCAAGAGTGAGGAGAGGGACATCCATCAGACGTCCCGAGGCTGTCACTGAAATATCGATCAATTTTTTTTTCCTCTCATGATCGCTGCGCTGTTTTTTCGACGTAGCCCAAAGCCACGAGGACTGTAGGAGACGATCAACACAAATATAGCAGGGTGAGGCTTAAACGCAGCGGGTCCGTTTGTCTTCTGAAGCCTTCGAGAGATATACTGGCGGTTGGTTGGTGTGATCGCGAACTCAACTCAAAGCATTCAGTCGGGCGTGCGTTTGTTTGGACTCCTCACTCCCACTCAAAGGGGTTTGGGTGCCCTCCACCGCCTCGTATCAACAGCAGTCCCCTCTTTCTTTCTCTGCGCACTCAGGAGCACCTTCACCTCCTGTCACTCCATCCAAAGCGTTGACAGTTGTCAGGGCCAACCCGCTCATTTCCCCGTGACGTGTTCAATGGGGCTGCACTGATCCCCGCTGACGACTCTGAAGAGGTGACCGCGGCGGCGGAAATGGGGCGCCTGTCGTCGTGACCGTAAACCTGTCCGTCCATCCTCCTGCCTGCTCACCCGTGTTTCTCTTTTTCCCATTTGGAAACCACTCCACCTGGTTCGGACAATTACCCCACGTCCACTCATCTCCCCCCGTCGCTGCCTTAACTCCTCTTCCAGCCACTTAAGTTGTGATGGGCTAAGAGGGATGCTTCAGCCACCACCTGGCCCCAGCACTGTTATTAGATGCTCAGAGTTTTGTTGACAGCCCATAAAAAAAAGGAAAAAAAAAAAAAAAAGCTGTACCCTCTCATTGCGTGTCTGTGTAAAAGTGTGCTAAAAACCATACCCCGCCTCAATGGAATTTACCACAACTGCTGGGTGTCCATCCATTAATGTCTCTGCATGTGTTTAAGCTGTGTGGATCTGATTTATTTGCACAACGGAGAGAGAAAGGGAAGCCTCCCCTAAGCTGCCATCCCGCCCTGCACACCTTGTCCTGCCACCAAGTGCAAGCTCAAACAGTCCTCCCAGTCTGCAGCAGGGCGCGGTGAGACAGCAGGCCAGCCAGCCATCCAGGAAGGAGCATGGTCTAACAGGGATGCAGGTCTCAACACATCACCTCCCAGTCACTGACGCTAATGCTAACACTCAATCCTCTCCGCCTCCCAAGACCCGACACACTTCAGGTGCAGAGCAAGACATTTAAGCTTGCACACGCACGTTTACGTCAAAGATCGTTCTTTCCGAAGCACGAACACTTTGACACCGAGCTATGCTTCCGCTCGCTGTCATTAGTCACGAGAAGGACTTCAAACGCCAGGTGATATCATAGGAGCCTGGGAACAAACAGGCCAGTTTCCTTAATCTTCACATGACTTCTCAGCACTTAGCCGATGCTTAATTGCCAGGGAAAGTTTTAACATCTGCTTCTATTCAATAGTCTTTATTGGCATGAGTCACCCTCTATGCTACTGCCAGCCGCTCTCTACACCCAGCATCGTTTGTTAAAAAAACAGAGGAGGAAAAACAGAATTCAACCAAGATGCCTGCACACAGAACAACTGATAAATAAATAAGGTACAAGCCAGGCTTTCATGGGCACTTAGTCCTTGGAGGAGCCAGGTTTCATAATTTCAAAGTCATGAAAAAATCTGGGGATAACAAGGGGAGTTAAAGGCCGCGCTGCTATATTTATGGGGTAATCATTAAGGGGAAATGCAATTGGAAGTTGCAGGATGAACTTTGGGGTTTTGCTTTTTGCTCCTGCAGGTACAATGCACCATTTCACTAACAAGTCCTTTTTTTTTTATCATTATCTTCAGGGGGGTATTTTGTCTTGATTAAGTATTAGACAGTAGAGAGATGGTAGAAAATGAAAGGGACAGAGACAGGGATCAGGGAATTGTTCTTTCACATTTGTGTATCAGCATATGAAGGGGAATTTTGCTTTCAAAGTCCTGCAAAACCACATATTCACCAAACTACAAGATAACAATCCTGTTCTTATTTGATATTTTAAACACATTTTCTAAAAGCCTTCTCAAGAACCTTATATAACCCAGTGCCACTAAAAGTAATTCCAGATTCAAGCTGTGCTGAAGGCAGCAGTCTGCATGCCCTGATAAAC
This sequence comes from Acanthopagrus latus, assembly GCF_904848185.1. NCBI lineage: Eukaryota > Metazoa > Chordata > Actinopteri > Spariformes > Sparidae > Acanthopagrus > Acanthopagrus latus. The sequence continues at coordinate 11,233,490 of NC_051039.1, forward strand.
TGTTAATGGTGAAAGAAAAGGGGAATCAGTAATTATTGTCCCCCATGAAGCTGAAGATAAAACTAGTCATATCAGTTTCTTTGGACACAGCTGAGGTTTCTCTGTGGATACTTTTCAAGATAGTGATACAGGACATAGTCACTAAGCCACTCAGACCAGGGGTTATCTAGGGTTGGTGACATTTATGTGTGTGTGTGTGTTTCTATGAGTCTGTCTTGTGTCAAAGTGTGGTCAAAGCAGAACCAGGATGTCACCATGACCTGGTCACTGTGTTGGAAGGGAGGGAACGAGGAGAGAGAATGAAAAGATAAAAGTCAGAGAGTTTTGGGCAAAGAGCTTACGCAGAACACAAACAGGGTAACAGGGATTGTCTAGTCATGAGTGGCCGTGTCAGGGAAGGAGTTGGGTGGCGGTGTCTTTTTTTTGTCCCTTCCAAAACCCCCCAAAATCAAGAGAAAATGTCAAAGGAGTGGGTTAAACTGTGTCCTCTGCTCTGCGACTGTTAGCATGAGAGGATAACAATCACCGGTAAACAAACATTAGCTATTGGAATCGGAACCCGACGTTGACTGATGACACTACGCGTTACATTGCAGGAGTATAGGTCACATAGAAAGGGGGTGTTTCTCCACCGTTTGAAAGCCTGTCCTGGATGTTATCAGATTTTCGGGAAACACTCTGCACTGTTCTTCTTCAGTTTGAATCTACACACCAGGAATCCTGTTCAGCGTTACCCTAGGGGGACAGTGTTAGGTTGCCAAACATATTGGTGAGCTCATCTTAAAAGCCTTTTTCCTCTTCTGGTGTTTAATTAATAATCAAAGATACTGGTTAAAAGTATGAACAAGTAAGCAAAGCAGCCGAAAAGTTTCAGGTTAAAGCACAGTAATGATCTGCATCTTTTTTTTGCTGTTGTTATTCAACATAGTTATATAATAGCACTCCAGTGCTTTTCCTTAATTTCCATGTCATAAACATGGATCATCAACCGGTAAGGATGTTAACGTTTAGCCTTGGACACGGTACATGATATCATGTAGCCATTAAAAGCATTTTTAAGACCCCTTTCACAGGATTCTCGTTTCAAATCAAGTCAAGTGGAAATGTTAAAAAGGCAGCCAGAGGCTTATGCAGCTAATGCTAGCTTTAAATTGCTAGCTGTCGACAATTTTAGCTTGGAAAATCAGCGATCGCCTTCTAGGGTTGACCTGCTTTTGTATACCTGTGTCTGAAATCAAAGACCTGTTGTTTTAAGAGTTACTAAGAATTTCAGTGGCTAAATCTGTCATCAGTATCAATGTAAACTGCTCGAGCAACAGCAATAGTGGCAAGGGTGAACGATCAATTAAAGTAAGTGTAAAAATGGCATAAAACAAGAGGGAAATCTCAACTTATCTGGAACAAATTTATCTTTAAGATAATGTACATTTAATGTTTATTCCCTTACTTGCAAGTCAGATCCATCTTACCCAGAAATATCTGATACATCTGGCAAGCCTGCGATCTGACACTAAGCCAAGGAATGTGAACAGTGACGAAAAAGCAGGGAGAAACTGATAAAAGGGAAATGATCTTTGTGGAAAGGTTAAAACAAACCAGAGGATGGAGTGTCCTGACAGAGGTAGAGGTGAGGGTGGATTCAGTCGCACATTAAAAGGGACAAAAAGATTAAACGCAGAGAATAAAGTTCAAAGAAAGGAAAAAGGAGAGAAGAGTAATACCGAGAAGGAGGGGGGGGGGAGGAAAGAAACAGAGGAGTTGGAGGCTTTGGGTGGAGTGTTTTTAGGTGTCTGGCTGTAACAGCATGGGTCTCTCCCCTGACACCTCCACAACTTATCATCCCCGCATTCCTGCACAGGGACACTCCCCTGCCCACTGACACTGTGTGTGTGTGTGTGTGGGTGTGTGTGCATGTGTGTGTGTCGTTTTAAGTGAAAGGGCACGTTGGCCTCCCTCTCTCAGGACATCTGGCTGCAGAAAGAGGGTTTGTGTAAGACATGTTTATGTATGTGTGTGTGTGTGTGTGTGTGAGTGTGTGTGGGTGTGAGTGTGTGTGGGTGTGTGTGCATGTGGGGGAGTGTGTGTTGGGGGGGTATGAGGGAGAGAGACAGAGAGAGAGAGAGAGAGAGAGAGAGAGGAAAAGAAAGAGTAGTGAAGGGGAAAAGCAACCAGCAAAGAAAGAAAGAAAAAAGAAAGAAAGAAAGAAAGAAAGAAAGAAAGAAAGAAAGAAAGAAAGAAAGAAAGAAAGAAAGACACAGTATTGTGAGTGTTACAAACACAATTTCCCTTCACCACCTTAGCAGGGCCTGAGGTTGTGGCAGAGAGTACAGAAAACATCTCAGGGATTTCCTGCCATTCAAAAGAGCCCCTGAGTCCCCTCTCCACTCCAGCCTCACATTCTGTCCACCTCCTTGAAGCTCTTGAAGTGAGGGGTGTGGCTGCAGACCCTCGTTAATTCATTAAGACGTCCAGTCTGTGTGTGTGTGTGTGTGTGTGTGTGTGTGTGTGTGTGTGCGAGGCACGCCAGAGGAAGCTCTCTGTGAACTCTACTGATTACAGCAGAAGTGATGTGTGTTGTTACAGCAGCTCGGCAGACAATGCGGTGTTGTGCAGTGACAAAGGTGAAACTACAGCTGTCCCTGACCTGCTCCTGTGGTAGAAGCAGAGTACCTAACCCAAATAGTGACTGGTTCACTTAGAAATAAAATAAGTAACTGAAATACACGTGTCTGAAAATGTTTTAATACATTTTGTTAGGTGTGTGTTTCGTAATGGGGGACAAAGAAAGTATTTATTGACACTCAACAGAACCTACAATAAATGGGGGATGTGACTGTTAAGAAACATGTCAGAATCCTTCAGAAATACTTCCAATTTGGGCTGAGCTGACTAGTGACTGCTGGTGAAATAGTGAGTTTCTGTCTGTCTGTATGATGTTCACATATCTTAAGAATGGTTCAATCTGATCCACTTCAAACTCGGCACGTTTATCTGCTGAGGACACCATTTTCAGCGCTTTTTGGCGTCATGGCACTGCCAGCTGATGATGGGCTCCCACGTGATCTCACGGGGAAGCATACATAAACAAAACAGAGACTAGCGTGGTGTAGTAATGTTGCAGCGAGAGACAAAAGCAGAAGATTAGACGAGTCTGGACGAGTGGCGTGGTCAACGCTGGTTCGTCTGTTCTTTGGCAAGAACTGAAAGTAAGATTTTAAGTTTCTGTTCATTAGAAAACAAGAGGGAGTTCAGATTATGATTTCCGTGACAATATGTGTATCAGTCATCTACCTGTTTGAGGGTAACAGGGGATGTTATTCTTAGGTGACCCTGACAGCTCCAGTGTTTTACCTCCTCGGCCTCCTTATTGGCCTTGAGTGTGAACTGCTGTGTTTCTTTGAGTCACTGGCTGGCTGCTGTCAACATGTGGCTCGTACAGTCACCAGAGCTCGAGGGCACAAAATCTCTGATAGAACCGCTGTTGGCACAACAGAGGGCTGGGGGGGTGGGGAGGGTGGAGTGGGTGGCTCTGTAAAGTTATCTCTTTGAAAGGAAGGCGCGTTTGTGTGTGTGTATGTGTGTGTGTGCGTGCGTGCGTGCGCAGTTGTAGCTACAGGGAGTGTGTGTTGTTTTATGAGCGCTCCTTCCCCATCTCACCCGCCTATAGCTTTGCTTTTAGACTGTGATTAATAGGAGCTCGAGGAGGCCATCAGAGAAATGCAACTTTGCACAACTATTAAATGTTTGCTGTGCTCTGCAGGAGCGAGCGCGAAACCCTCCTCTGCCGTAATGTGATCAGCTTGTGTAAAACATCGCACGGCAGCGCCTTGAAGGATGTGACGTGGCTTCAATTAAAGTGAAATTGTTTTGTGCAAACTTTGAAGCTGTTGGCACTAATTTCTGGACATTGTCTTCTCTTACTCCACTCTGTCTCTATCCTGTGCGTCTCTCTGTGTTAAGTCTTATTTGCGAATGTGTATATGTTTGTGTATGTATGAGTGTAAGTGTGTGTGAGAGTATGTGCGAGAGTGTGTGCGCGTGTGTGCATGTGTGCGTGTGCCAAGCCCTTGTGCCCTCCCCTGTGCCCTCCCCTGTCTCCACGCCTGGATGCTAACCGCTAGTGAAGGCTAGCCAATTATCCCCAATCAAGCTACCCTCTCTGGAACTGGCGCGAGAGGAAGCTCCCACTAGAGCTTATACTAGTCATTATGGGGCACATCCTGACATTAACTTTCTTCTTTTCCTCTTTGACTTAATCTCCTTGTTCCTTTCTTTCTTTCTTTCTTTCTTTCTTTCTTTCTTTCTTTCGTTCTTTCTTTCTTTCTTTCTTTCTTTCTGCGTGTCCTTTCTTTCTGTCCTTCTTTCTCTCTTTCTCTCCTTCTTTCTTTCTTTCTTTCTTTCTTTCTTTCTTTCTTTCTTTCTTTCTTTCCCGCTTTTGTCTCTCCCTCTCCCTCCTTTGTGCTTTTAACTGAGGGCCTGATGCTGCCGCTGCTGAGGCGAAGCAGCAATCAAACACACAAACTAAAAGCACATGGGTGCTAATGCATGCCTTCCTAATAATGCATTAAGGAAATTTGGGGTTGCTGATGGAGGGGAAGAAGCGCAGGCCGTGCGTGACGTCATTCGCAGAAAAGAAGAATGTGTGTTTGCGTGTGGCGACTGGAGATGCAGAGCGCTGCCTGCAATTGCTTGAAAGATTGTGTGGGTGCACCCACGGGGAATAGGGCAGGGAGGGCCGTGAATTCTGGGAAAATGTCCCCACCGCTCGCTTGTGTGCACACCACACACACACACACACACACACACACACACACACACACACACACACACACACACTTCTCCTCCCCTCGAGAGACTGAGAGACAGATTGGACTGAAATCAACTCAGGTAATTTACCCACATACACACTGTGATTACCTCTCTGCCTCTGCCTGTTTGTTTGTTTTTTTGGTCTCTCAAACTTTCTAAAATCTTTGCTAAAATCTTTGGGACCTAATTTGCAGTCCCTGGTCTTGCTCAGTCAGGGCGCTCCACATGTTTGATGTGAACTGTTGGGTGACACCGCCGCGTCTGTGCTCAGCCAGATCAGCAGGCAGCTGGAGAGAGAGAGAGAGACCAGGCGAGGTGTGGTGCCTGTAGGTGATCCACTTCATTCTGCTCCTGTCTTGTCGTGACAGGACCGGCATTAAATGGAAGTAGTCAGTGACGGAGCAGTGACAGGCCCAACCCTCCACCCTCCCCCTGGGTGTGTGTGTGTGTGTGTGTGTGTGTGTGTGTGTGTGTACAAGCAAGCATACAAGCTTCCATATGCATTTTTCTGTCTCTCACAGGGACCTGACAACTGAGTGGCACTTGAATGGCACTTTTCCCCCGCTGCCCATCAGGCGGTGGCCGCGCTATGTTAATGGCAGCTGTAGCTACGCGCAATAAAATGCACTTTCATTTAATTTCCATATATAGTACTTATGTGTCAGAGAGCACGGGGGCGTGCGCAAAGCTACGCACTTGAGATCAGCTTTTCAATCATCTCGATCAACGCGCCATTTGTACATTTTACACCTCGCACAAGATGTCATAGAACGGTTACACTTTGCGCCGATCGGCTGGTTGGTGTGAGATCAATGAGACGGTGGGGAGATGACAGCTGATAAAAAAAAAAAACAAAAAAACAACACACAACACTTCAGATGCGGCCTCGCAGTGATTACGTATATGTGAGCGTGTTTGAAGATGAGCGTTTCTCTCAGCGCTCTCTCCCCTCTCACTTCCCTGTCTCCATTTCAAGCCAATTAGGTGTGTCTTTTAGCCCAGATTTGGAGTATAAGTTGAACATCAGCTCCCTTCATCGTTGAAAGGTGCATTTCAAATTAGTGAGCACAACACCGCCGCCACCCCCCCCCACCTCCTCCTCCTCCTCCTCCTGCCTATCCTATCACCATCTCTCCCTCCTTTGCTCCTGTGAAGACACAGAGGCCCCCGGGGCCCTGAATTGTCTCCACACGCTGGAAATTGAATCAAACGGCATCAATCAGGACACTCTTTTTTCCTCCCCCCCCTACTTTCGCTCCTTCTTCCTCTCCCCTTTCTTTTTTTTTGTCTGTGTTTGGTGTCTCTAAGCAGTCTGCCAGTGTGTATAAACAGCACCACTAGGAAGCACAATTGCACATGAAGTAAAACAGCAGTGGTATGAAGGAGTTTTTAAGGCTGCTGATGCTTTGAATTAGTGTTCCTTCGTCTAAGTTAGATTGCAAGCGGCACTTTTTAAAGTATTCTAACGGCCCAGTGTCTAATAAACACCATCCCACTGACACACACACACACACGCACACACATACACACACACACACAGTGATATTATTATCCTCCTCTTCTGTGGCTCTACGCTGTAAAATGAGTTTGCCCCAACTCCATTAAAACCCGCGCCAGCCTCTCCCCTGACGCTGCCGCCCTATTTGCATGTGCTAGTGAGCCACTCCACGGAACAAAGGATCTCCTCTCTTCCTCCTCTCCTCCTTCACTCCGTCCCACCGGAATGCGCGATAAGTGGGCAGATGACATTCACGGAGAAAGACTGCAATAAAGTGACTCTCCCTCCATCCCCTTCCTCTCCCCTTTCCTCCGCCTCTATCACTCCCTCATCTCCGTGCCACCCCATCAGAGGCAGAAAGGGGATATTGCGAATGACACGGGCAAATCAGCAGTAAATGGGCGCTAATTTGATTGACATCTGGGCTGCTGTCACCGAGGCGGGCGAGGACGGGCCCCAGCCAGCAGACAAGCGAGCAGGCGTTTACCCAGTGCACAAAAAGCCAGCTTTCAACTAAATCACTTCTTGTCCGGTGGGTCCTGCCTCCTCGTCCCTCTCTCCCTCTGCCTCGCTCCTCCCGTACCCCCCTCCCCACCACCCACCGCCGGCCGACTTGCCAGATTCTAATTGCGTGTGTCCTTCCTCTCAGTGCAATTTTCCCATTACCGCCACAAGAGCAGCCGCACAGCTCATCTGAAGCGAGGTTGTCTCCGAAATATGTACCTCCAGGTTAACCCTTCGCTGGCTTTGAAGAGCCCCCCTGCCAGTGCAGGCTGCGCCGGTGGAGAGGGACGGTGTGTTTGTTGTGTTTATGGTGAAGCATCAAGCATCGGAGAAAACGCGAATCCTCCCGAACTTGTTTGTTTTCAATATAGTTTGATTCACGACTGGTAATACAGGATGAACATGCTGGATGTGTGTTAAATGTCTAACTTCTTTGCTCTTTTTTCTTTTTTTTTCTCCATGTGCTCCTGCCGCTGTCTCTCCATTCCAAAGGTACGTTTCTTGTCTCTGTTTTTTGCTCTCCCGGCAGACACATTAGAGCTCAGAGCCCACCGCTGTTAGCTCTCGTGCTAGGTGTGGCACGGCTAAAAGGCACCCACGTGCATGTCGACTGATACACACATTCTTCTCCAGTCACAATCAAAGCATGTTTAATTCAGAGCATCAAGTCTCTCTCTCTCTCTCTCTCTCTGTAATCCTCCACTTCTCTTTCTCCCCCCAACCCCCCTCCACCACTTCTTTATTTATGTCTGTGATGTTGGATTGTGCCAACAGCAGTGCCCAGGGCAAACAGCAGAGGCACCCATGGCAATGAAATGCTAATAAGTGCTGTGTCATTTCGACACATGCAATTCACAAGGGTGTTTCGCGTGAGTGTGTGTGTGTCTGTGCATGTAGACTCGAGTGCATGTGCATGGGTCTGTGCATGAGCTAAATGTCACAGTGTAAGTTAAATAACGTAACATATGCGTAACACTGGCGATTTATACGCGCATTTATTAATTTCTCCTGAAGAAAAGTTAACTGTGACTCTGACACAAACACACACGCCATTCTTTTCTTAAAACTAGACCTCCCTCACATCGTCTGTGCGGGTACATTTGGTGCCACGTTGCACCGGTGGAGAGTCTTTTTCCTCAGGCGGAGTCAGCTTGTCTTCTCCTCATCTGTGCCTGTTAGTCGTAGCTCATTTGATGACTTACGTTCTCGTCGGCGAGAAGAGAAATGCGGGAGGAAACATGTCGCCATGCAAACTGGCCTTTTTACGTGCCGTGTTCACGCATGTTTTTTTTGTTTGTTTTTTTTTTTAACTTTCATCATGCATTTGTTAAAACCATTAATAACACAGTTTGCTTTTGATTGTATGATATCAACAAAGTACTGATTCTCACCGTCCCTCTCAACAGCTTGTCTGCTTTCCACCTCTGTTGGTCAGCTCCTTACACAGCTGCTCGAAGGCAGCAGATAATGTTTTCAGCATCTAATCGGACTGATATTGCCAAAGTGCAAACATCCACACCAGCTCCTAAGACTAAATCAAGCAACGGCAGGCCGATGAGAAAAATCACCACTGAAACGTCTGCAGTGAAGTTCGAACAGCTGATACGCAGACATTCAAACGCCTCCCACGAACACTGTTTTTCTGAGGTAAAAGCGAAAAAGCCTAAAGACAATTAAGACTTCTCCCTCAGTTCTACATCACTGAGCTTCCTCAGGACCACTTATTCACATCTTCTTCGCAAAAGCACCTGGTTTAGCGGACGGAGAAGGAGACAACGCTGCATGCTTCATCACCTTCTTTCCAACATAACTGGCAACTTTTTTATTTTTTTATTTTATAGCAATTGAGGCAAGGTAGAGCTTTACCTTTAATAACTGGCCTGATGTGGTAGTATGGACTCATGGCTAAAGCTGATAAAAGTATCTTAAATGTCATAAAATTGTTGCTAGAAACATGATTTCAAAGAATCCACACGTTATTCAGTCAGTCGGTTTACGTCCACGGTTACTATTGGATGTAGACACTCGTTAAAGAGTACAAAGGAAGCCCTGTGCACTACACTTGACTGTGCTCTGTGCCCTTTATTCACAAAAACTGGATGAAAAATAGAGTGTGCCAGCTGTGTTCACTTGAAAATGGCTTGAAATAAACAAGGAACTTCCTGTCGGGTCAGCTCGGGTCAGGTGCAACTATGGCACACATAGATATAAATGTGGACTATCTTTACAATAACAGGAGAGAACTGTTTCCCAATTCACATCATGAACCTACTTAAAACTAGAGTGGAGTGTATATTTTATTTCTCAGAGGGCGAATCATACTCACTGAACTATGCTTGTCTGATATACAGAAATGATGATGTTGTAGATCTTTCAGCGACTTATTTTGGAGGTTTTGCGGCTCTTGATGAACCTTTTTCGAGGCCTTTCTTTCCAAAAATTTAAAAAAATGATCAGACACCGCCACCACCAAGGAGCACTGCTCGGCCTCTGACTCGTGGGTGTTCGCCCCGATGCCGTTGTCTGTCATTGTTTGTGCGTTCGTTTTTTCCATCACACTTGAGGTTATAATCCGGTACATGTCTGGTGCGCGCAGGGAAAGGAAAAAAGAAGAAAAGAGCAGGGGTGACATTGGGGACTCATTGTCCTGGGGCCAAACCTGCAGTAGATAGAGGAAACAACTGTATATACACATTCACTATGTACACACACACACACACACACACACACACACGCCATTAAAGGAATAAAACCATGTTTTCGCTTTGTAGAAACTCTGCTCAGCATATTGAATACTCTGGATTTTTTTTTTCATTTCGAGGGAGCTGGAAGAGATAAATCCAGGATGTGAGCGAGTGAGGAAACAAGGTTGTCCATTAGTCAGCTGCTGTGATCGGCTAAAGAAGCCACCCTTGGCCCTTAATGGCTTCTCGGCAATAATTGCTACACTACCTCCTCTGTTCCCATTCACTGCTACGTGACATGCTTTTGCTGGAGCCACTGCTGTACATGTGCACAGCCTAGTTATAGTCAAAGCATCTCCGAGGAGCATTGTGCTTTATAAGTATTGCTCTAATAAAAGAGGGTACAGGTAAAGACGGGACTCTGAAATGAAAAGATCTTTTTTTTATTTTCGCTGCCTCCGTCTCTTTCCTGCCCTCTACTGCATTTCTTTAGCTCCCTCCTCGCCCTCTTCTTTACTCTCATGGCTGCAAGCTGCATTGATGTAGAAAGTTAGAGGCTCTCAGTGTGTGAAGGGGCCATGTTTCTCGTGTCTGCTCTCCAGATAACACACAAGTGCAGCTAATGGCTCGGATGCGCCAAACGTTTTGGGGACTCTTCGGGTTTCTTGATAAAGTTCTGACCCTTTCGCCCGTCGTCACACAATGAAACAGCCTCCTTCTCTGGGAGGATTTGTCACTGTAAGGGTCCTTATACTTGTGTGTGTGTGTGTGTGTGTGTGTGTGTGTGTGTGCGTGCGTGTGTGTTTGTGTGTGCGCGATAGAGAAAGACAGGAAGAGAGAACGAGAAGGAAGAGAGACAGGGATGAATGGAGAGTCTCACAGGTCCTCCAACTCAGCCCAGGTTAATGGAAACCATTATCACACACAGCCACTCTGTCTGTACAATCAGAGCCTCTCTTTCCAAGGGAGGCACTTTGTCACACACTCACGCAAACACACACATACACACACAGAATATATTTGTGCCATATTCCTCAGCCTTGCCTACTTGTTTAGCTTCCTAATGTACGAGCTGTTCCTCAGCCTGTGCAGGAGAGGCTAATTGTTTTAGCATGTAGCTGCCACTCTTATTTTGAGCGCTAAGGAACACTGGGGGTCATTTTACCGAGATGAGTCAGAAACTGTAAGCTAGCAGGCCCGACTCGAACCTCCACGCTTTCTCTTTTGTTCTGCTCGGCAGCTTTTTTTTTTTTCTTCCCCCCCCACTTCCTGAACCTGAAAATGCTTTCATATGAGGCAGCAAATGTGGCCCAACAAACGTTTTTTTTTTCTTCCTACAAAAGCAAAGAAACAAACGCTGCAGTGACATAGATTTGCCTGCTACATTTGCTGCGAGGCACAAGGCAGCATCAAACATTTAAAAATGTGTGAGACTCACTTAAAAGCGCCAGTTGTTTGCTGTGGAAAAAAAAAAAATTTGGACAGTTTTGTTTGTCTATATCCGTGCCACTGAGCAAAGGGTGTAAAAGATGGAGTGGTTCTTTTGAAAAAGAAGCATGCTATCCTCCCACAGTGGCATCATTGCTGAAGGCACAGAGAGGTGAAATGTCATATCCAGTCTATCTTTGTGTTTGCCACGTGAATATCTGCATGGCATTGAATACGTGTTGCACTGCACAAAGCCACAGAAAACCAAGACTGTTAGTACTGTGAGAGAAACCTAGTTCAAAATCACTTTTGTTTGAGCTGGATGAGACTTATTTCTTCGATGTGATGACAACAGGAGAGAGGTGACAGCGAATACAAATAGAGAAACGGAATGACATGGAACATCTAGAAAAGTAGAGTGCATACCTCTGCCAGAGCCCCAACAGCCGCTTTTAATTCAATCAAGCCAATATCAGACTCGTCATCACTCCGAATTCTAAAGCACTGACTGCTCAAACATAATTTAAGATCACCCTACCTCACCCCCCCGCAAAAAAAAAGCTTGCCATGCCAATAAAATGCACAAAAAAATACAAAAAATAAATGTAAGAATAATCTATAAAATGTGCCATGCATTGATACCTCTGTCACAGCTGTAATATCCCACCAGGAAACCCTACAATCCCACCAACATTTAACACAAATTCCTAAAACTTGCCCCAACAACACTTCGCCCGACAGTATGTTATGCAGTTCAGCAGTTCATTCCATTTTCGCAAAAAGCTACTGTAATTTAAAACTGAATCAAGCAAATTCATTGTTTATTTTTATATTTTTGGCTTCTAGCACCCTACAAGCCCCAAGACCGCTGCGTGTTAGTCACCATCTTGACAGGCAAGTGACGAGCTATGATCAAAGTTGGACTATAGAACCCAGGGGACTCTGAAAAAAAAGAAAAACAAACAAACAAACAAAAAAACAATACATGTCTGCTGGTTTGTGGTGGTGTGGTTGTTGGGAAAATCTTGAGTTTACGCACCGAGAAAGCATACCACCAGCTGACTCCTTATCTTGAGGCCCTGTCCTGCCCTTGTGTGTCTTGTCTTGGGACATTTGTCATTGTTGCGAGCTCCTAATGTAGTTTGTGTTTAATCAAATTACCACACCGCACATCAGGGGCCAGGTGGTAATCTAGTATAATAATAGACTGGAGCACAGTGGGGTTAACGGGGACCCAGTGGCTAAGTTTTGCCTCAGGGCCCAACAGCAGGATATTCCAGCCAATGGCTGTGAGAATGAACAGGAAGAGTAGTGTGTTGTTTTTTTTTTTTTTTTTTAGAGAGCGGAGATAACAGCTAAAGAGATGGAAAGATGACATCAAAAGAGGAGGAAAACATCGATAGGGGAGAATCAGTTATCATGATGCACAATATGCTCACAGCAAGGGTGGAAAACATTCTTTATTATTATTCTAGATATGGACAATAAACCGCAGTGTCACTATTTTAAAACTGATGTTAAAAACCCCATTGAGAAGTTACATAAGGATTTAAGCTCTCTGTTGTCGTGTGTGTGTGTGTTTCTGTGTGTGTGTGCGTGATGTTGAATACATTCTTGTGCGCTTCAGCATCCAGCTCCTTAACTGCAAGCAGCGTGTGTGTGTGTTTGTGTATGGACACATGCCACTGTCTCTTGTGTTGATCCTGCCTCAATCAGAGAGGAGTTGACCCATCACAAAAGCCACAATATTGCATTGTAAACACACAGACGCCGACACGCACACACACACACACACACACACACACACACACACACACACACACTTGCACGGAGCAGTAACCCTGCATTCCCCTGTAAACAGTTTACAGTGCCTTCTCTCTCCCTTACGCAGACACAAGCCAAAGCGTCAGTGTTGTGTTCAGCTAATCCTACTGTTTAGGCTTTGTTGGCGGCCTCTAGCTACGACCACGTGCGACCTGGGGGAGGAAGTGTTTGTGCGTGCGCGTGTTTGTTTATGTCACATACATTAAGGACCCCCTCTCTAGCCCCCAAACCTGCCCTAATCTTCGGCTATATCAATCTTGCAGTTTGTTTGGGCTCCGTCTCTCCCTCTGTGCATCCTCCTCAAACCCCCCCTTTTGTTTAGCCGAGCTCCGCGCTTGTTTTCTTGTCGTTCTCCCCTTGATTGAGGTTGACCGAGCCATCTTCACAGACTGGCTGCAAACTGGCTGCAGACACACACGCAGACATAGCTGTGTGTATGGACACCGTGCGGTTTTGGCTTGTTTGGCGCAGCAACGGCCCAAGGTAGGAAATGCTGTTTAGATTAAGTGTGCTCTGATGTCCTCTCAAGCCTCGTTCCTGCTGGATCGCGACCCGTTTTGCACCGCAAACCTCTCTAACACTACACACGGAAACACCAGTGGTTTAGGGGTTAGGCGTAGGACAGTGGAGGTTTCTGTTTTACTAACCTCTCACCACATCCTCTGTGTGACTCTGTGACTGCAGGAGGATGATGCATCATTTTGAGCCAAGCGGTGCGTGTTTATTGTGTCCCTGCCACTGTTTAATCGTCTGTCCCTTCTTTTAGATCTCCAGTTTTCTCTCCGCCTGGTTTTTCTTTTGTTTTTCGGGCTACACTGTAAACAGCTCAAACGCAACCCTCGCTTTATATACGTAGGGGGTTTTGAACCAGATTTTTTCATTTGATTTCCTCAGAGGTGCTCGACAACTGCCAAACACTGAAGTCCAGCCAACTAGGGCACCTAAATAACAGCTATCAGAAATAAAGAGCTGACATCTGATGCCTGCTCAATGTTTTAATGGAGGAGGAAAGGATTTCTTTTGTCCATAAAGTCGGTGTGGTCTCCTTGTTTTCTCCCACCAGGCAGTCCTTTTTCCACGCAATCATCTCTGCTGGTAACGGAGAAAAATAAACGGATAATCACTAATAGATTTGAGCAGATTTTCAGGTAGGTGCCATATTTATTACAGCCTTTTCTCTCTTTTTTTTCTTTTAGAACCACCAATTTGCATTAGATCGTTAAACTTATTTCAAGAGAACTGACTGATTTTTCCAAATAAGATTCTGTTTTACAACTAGAACTGACATTTAAAAAAGGAGTGTGAAAAGGTTGCCACATTAGTGTCCCAGATGTATCAGAGAAAACTCAAGGTTTTTCATTAAAAAAAAAAAAAAGAACAATTATAAAGTGGCATTTACAAATGTTCAAAGATATCATGACTTTTAGACTCTCTTGTTGGTTAAAGGGTTACAGAGTTAGTATCCTACACTTCCCACAATGCAACAGACTTTTGATTGACAGTTTTAAGTATCAAGTCCAAGCCGAGATAACCCGAGATAAAAAAAAAAAAAAAACTTAACTATTTATTATTTGTTTTTTGGATTGATTAATACAGTCATCACTGCTGAAACTAGATATGCAAGTGAGAGGAGTCATTTGAAATGAAGAAATCTATAATTTGTTTAGAAAATTCTTGTAAAAATTAAATTAAATTAAGGCTTGTTTTAAGAGGACCCAGCCTGAATGCCCCGTTTCACATTTCAAGAAACCTTACATTCTATAGTTTTGTTGCCTTTTCATTTATTTATCTTTGCTTATTCAAAGATTAGATATAATTGTCATAGCAGCCTTAATTTTTAGGTAGTTTAAAGAGGTGTCTACCAGCCACCTTGGCAGTTTTTTAAAAGCTTGATATCAGCAGATGACAAAGAACATTCGCTTGTTCGTGATTCAGGTTTCTCTGCAGTGAAGGTGAAAAAAGTTCAAGAGCAGATGACGCAAAACAGAGGGAAGAAGGATGACAGGAACAGGAAAAAAAGGAAAAGCATCAGAGAAATGAAAAGTTATTTTGCCAGTGCACTCGCTTTTTTTTTTCTTTTTTTTCCTGTGTTGTGTATAAAAAGTGATGTGATGAGATCAGCAAGAAGCTGCAGAGACGCCTCCCCTACACTTGTCTCAGTGGTCCCCAGCATCATTACCGGCACCACCGCCGTACGCTGCCTTATCTACTGTGGCAACTGATACAGTGACAGCCACTCCTGCAGGAAACGCACACACCCGCGTTTCATTCATATACCCACACAATGCACAGGGCCATACTCACAGCGCTCGCCAATCTACAGCAGCTCCCCCCAACTCCCAGGGGGCCCTCTTCATCGAGGCCGCGTGTGTGTGGCGGCAGAGGGATGATAGCGACGATAGCCATTTTCTGCTAATGTTTAATGTTTATGTTCAGACAATGAAATATAATGTGACATCCGAGCTACCCTAAAGCTCTGATAAAGTCAGGAGAGGGCAGTCATGTCTTCCCGTCCCTTGTTTTGCAATTTACACACTCACACACGCGCACGCATGCACACACACACACACACACACCAACTTCGCATCTGCCACTTCATTGGAAATCTTCAACTAACCCCCACGTGCCTTTGATTTGTGAGCTCGGTCGATTCAGTCACACAGGCTCACAGTCATTTAAAATTACTGCTCAGGTGGGAACCATGGATGTGTGCGCCAGTGTGTGTGTGTGTGTGTCTGCGTGTGTGTGTGTGAGGCAGGCCTGGTGACTTCATTCATTTTAGTGGCTGACAAACGCAGCCCACACCTGTTCAACTTGCCATGCTAACGTTCTCGCAGTGGTCTTAGTCACATTAACGCTTTGAACCTTAAACACACATACACACACACACACACACACACACACACACACAGAGTCCATCTGCTATTTAAACTCCAGTAGAACCCAGTAAAGTTAGGATTCATTTTTATGTAGTTGGCTCTTTTTGCTGTACAAGCTCAAGGCTCTGCGCTGGTATGTGCTTTTGCACCTGGTAAAGTGGCTGTAACTGGTTTAAACGGCCAACCTGATTTCCTCTTTAAATTACTCTGATACCAAAATGACTTCCGCTCTGCTTACCTGCTCCGTCCAACTCAACTGGCCCATTAAATGAATATGTTTCATTCCCATACCCTTCCTCTCTGCCTCTCGGCCCCGTTTCCTTCACTCACTCTTTTCTTTTGTCTGTGAATGAAATGATGTAAGTCGATTTATGATATGTATGCTGAGCTGGGAGAGGGAGGTTTTGTTCTTTGTTGTTGACATGAGAGGTAGTGCATGACAGTCTAATGTAGCCACAACCTCATGTGGTTACATATGCCCTGACACTGTGTGTTTTCTTTAGGCAGCCGAGCAGAGGATGACTATTGTTGCCCCCTTTTTGGCCCTCTCCTATTAATCACGAGTGTGCATGTCCGCGGGTGTGTGCGTGCTGCGGAGAGAAAAAAAAGTCCACGTTATACTCGCTGTGTGGGGAAGGAACCTGTAAATACGCCAAAGTAGAGCCCACACTGTCTGTTGACTGAAATATACACACTCACAGTGAACAAGCGGACAAAGAAGTGAGAAAACACAGGTCTGTATCTGAGGTACTATGACTGTCAGCAGATTACAGTTGACTTTTAATTGGAGTCTGCAATATTGGTGTGTAAATAAATTACTCTTTCCAAAGGTTTTGGAATCGGTCTGGTAGACTGCCTCAGCTGTAATCCTTTGGGGCAACTGTGACTGTCAACGTTAAGTCCATTAACAGTGCTCGTTTCGGCCGCTGACAGGCTGAGGTTGTTACACTATGTGTCAGACAACATTACATAGAAGAAATTAAGGAAGATGGACCTTTTTGTTAAATAACATCTGTTTCGGTGCAAGAAACACACTATTGAAGAGGTGAAGATGCCATCCTTTGATTACATTTAGAATAACGCTTTTAATTCTCAAAACCTTGAGAATACTTAATATCCCATTAATTGACTACTTAGGCTTTTGTTAATGTATTAATTTTACACCTGCTGATGTGAACCGTTGCCTAGCAACAGCAGCTATAACCAGTATCAGACAGATAAGTCCCCCGGAAAGACAGATGTTGGAAAGAAGTTAAGGCTTGGCGCGAGGGGAGACTAGCAAAAGTGCAGCTCCTGCCATCAGTTTGAATTTAGTTCACCGAAAAACAAGAACATCTATGTTGGATGTGAGTCATGATGGTGCAGAAGGCATCCGCGTGTGCTCCTCTCCGTTTTGATCTGGATTTGTATCAGATTTGGAAAACAACGTAAACAGAGGGTAATATGTAAACTGTTATAAACAGCTGTTTCTAAGAAAAAAAAAATATATTGAAGCCCTTTTGACCTCAACAGCAACTTTAAAATGTGACTTTTTGATTATTATCCTGAAGGGAAATTGGTTAGCAGGTTGGCTTGTATCACGCAGGACAAAGGAACACACAGGTGACAACGAACAGCAACAATATAGTGACATAAAGGACATAAAGCAGGATGAACCATTTTTGTGTGAAAGATAAATAACTAGTGCTCTTCTGTTAACCAGATTCACTGTGTAGTGCTGTAAATTCAGGATTATTCCGCGCTCTATTTTTGGGCCTTTTGCACTCTCGCTCGTGCTGCTAACCTGAGCCTGGGCCTCATCACCTCATGCGGTAGCTCTGAGGCTTCTGCTTTAATTGACGACACGTTTCATGAAAGACGCGATTCAGCGGTTAAGCAAATGTAAAAGTTTAGTGTACTGTCATGTATTGGAAATTACTGTTTTATTAATTTTCATGGAT
This sequence comes from Acanthopagrus latus, assembly GCF_904848185.1. Classification (NCBI taxonomy): domain Eukaryota; kingdom Metazoa; phylum Chordata; class Actinopteri; order Spariformes; family Sparidae; genus Acanthopagrus; species Acanthopagrus latus. The sequence goes on from NC_051039.1 coordinate 11,251,056, forward strand.
AAAGTTTCTGCTTTCGCATTTCGTACGGCGTGTAGGTGTGTGCGTGTTTGTGCGTATGTGTGTGTGTATGTGTGACCGTGGACGGGTCCTATATGGAAGCAATTAGTGGCAGCTCGGGCCCTCAGACACCCACAGTGCCTCTCACTCTGGGCCAAACGGAATGTATCTCCCTCCCCCTCTCCCCCTTTCTCTTTCTGTCTCTCCATTTCTCTCTCTTTTACTACCTCTCTTTTCTCTGTACCTCTCTCTCTCTCCCTCTCTCTCTCTATTTCTCTCTCTGTGGACTAAATTACTTTCGTATGAGCCCCAACAAAGGGGCAAGGTGAAACCCCTTTCTATTTTTTTTTTATTTTTTTTTTTTTATTGGGAACAAAAAACCCCGGACATATTTTAATTCACATCACACATTTCCAATTTGCGCAAACAGGCCCTGAAAATACCAGCGCTAATTAGACTAAACCTAATGTGTGTGTGTGTGTGTGTGTGTGTGTGTGCTTGTGCGCTTACATGTGTGCATGCTCCATGAAAAGAGAGGCCATCTCCAGTTGCATTACAGTACCCCCTTTGGGTGCTGTGCCGGCTAGTTAGTATGCGCAGCCAGAGCCATGTAGGATATGAGTTTTTGGGGGGTCCCTACATCATGCGGTTCGGGGCGGAGGCAAGCAGCTACGGTGGCCGTTGCCCTCCACAGCCACCCCTCTGTATATTACTTTGTCAGTGAAGGTATAGCTGGCTTTTTTTTTCTTTTTTTTTTGGGAACATCCTAATTTAGAATTTAATGCTTGAAGAACCAGAAGCAATTGAATTAGTGGTAAAGCATCCACTGGAGAAGAAAAGAAAAAAAAGAAAAAAAAGAAAAAAAAAAGAACCCACAGATAACCTGGCAGCGAGCAGTGACAGGATTGCAGTTGTCAGGGTTTGGCAAACCGTTGTCACCCCCTCTCTTGTTACAGTAAAAGAAAAGCTCAGTGGAGGAACACTGTCGGCCCTGCCAGCGGTCTCTCTTCCTCCGTCTGTGGGAACTGAGAAGTCGGCATTTGCCATGTGCGTATCCCTCCAAACTGACTCTAAATGAGATAAATAAGTTCAGACTAAATTGGCAGCTTGCGTCCAAAGTGATTATTCTTCCCTTAATGTCTCCTCATTGGAATGGGAGAAGACTTGGCCTAAATGGTAATACCGCGGGGTGTGGCAAGGCGGTCTTTTCCAACACAAAGAAGTGACGAGTGACGGCAGCCAGAGTTTACTTGTCAAGGCTTTTTTTTCAACAGGCACACGCAGCGTTCATCGTGTGCTAACCCCGTCCTCTTCAAACATTCTGTCTCTCACTCCGCACTCCTACAAAAACTTGGCCCGCGACAGGGCCTTGCATTCCCTTCCCATGAGTCCTAGCGTGGCTAGTCAGCAGAAGGACCCCAGATTGTGCTGGCTGCGTCGCCGCCTGCCTCGTTTTGGGAGCGTGCCTGGGCCCTCCGTCTCAGTAACCTTGGTTTGCCCCCTCTGTTTGTGAATTCCTGCCGCTCCAATAGGACCACACTGTCCCCAGCAAAATGCTTTTCTGGCAGTGGGCAGCTGGAGAGACCGGTGGGAAAGTGAAATGAAAGCTCAGATCGTCTTTCAGGCAAATAAATAGGGAACGATCGGAGTGTTTCACCTTTAAGTCATTTATAGACAAATATGGGGGGGAGGAAAAGCTGAGAGCCGGAGCGTGTTTGTTATTTGTAACGCGCTGCCAGGTCAAGAGTCGCAAAGGAGTGAAGTCTGATGGTGAAAAATGTGTCACAGTGCAAATAAACATAATTACCAGTTAAGAGAGAGGCGGCTTATCTTATCAGATTACCCGTGCTCTGATAGGATCCTGGCTCCGATTGGTGCCTTAAGTCGAGGCGAGAGTCGGGATCGGTGAGGTGCGTTTCGGAGCGTCGGATTTCATGCGGCGGCCGTGTTTTGTGTCTGCCAACACCCAGACTCTGGAGTGTTTAGCCTTCGCCGCTAGTTTCTGCTGTCTAAGGAATTTCACGGGCTCGAGTAATTTTTTAGTTATGTCTCTCCTTCTTCTCCGTTTCTTCATGCGCGTTCTCCCCCTTTCACTCAACGTTGTTTGAACTCATAGTTATTTGCGGTGCGGCGACGGATAGCTTGTGGCTTTTTCGGACCGGCTGTATTATTCCAGCATTAGGTATCTAGCCTTTAACCATAATGCTATAAGAGGCTTCCTCGGCTTGAGATATCAGATAGCTTAAGATGGTGTAAACATTTGCATCCTCCCAGTAGTATTCAAGGCTGCATTTCAATACAGTTACAGTTTGGAGCTGTGATAACCTATTGTATGTTCCTGCATTGCTCCGTTTAAAGGGGAACTGACTGTGTTTAATACGTGAGAGTCCGTTTACAGGTGTTGGAGAGTAATATTGAGTATGCGAAAAAAAAAAAAGCCTGTCGTTAATGAGTTCTGTTTCGAAAACATCAGTCGGGGCTGAAAAATACGACAGACGTTTTTGTCTGGCAAATCTTCATGTGTTTTGATAAGTAATGAATCTTTTACATAATTTATAAAACCATTTTTGTGTGAGGATTCAGCACTTGTCTCCGTTTCATATCATTGAATAACTAATATCTTTTGTTTTTGCGAACAAAACTAGACATTTCAGGGCTCCAGGGTGCGACTATTTTGGTACTTTACATGCAGCCACAATCTGTCAAGTGTGACTAAATATTTTTTAAAAGCGAAGCGGTTGAGGTCACATATGCTGTGATTCAGATGAAGAAGACCTTTATTCTCGTTGAGAGCTATTAACATAACATGCTAGTAAATTCAATTAAAATGTGGTACTGGATGCACTGAAATGAGAACACAAGGCACACCAGTGCAAAAGTTAGCCTGGAGGCCTGTATTTGAAAAAGGTTATTATGATGACCATTTTCACTGTTTTCTGACAGTGTTTTTTTACTTAATGATTAATCAATAACAATTAAAAAAAATGAAAAAGTATGGACACATTAATCAAGAGAGAAAACGATCCCTAGTTTGTTTCCAGCCTGCTGATTTCGAAGCGGTTCGTCTGTTCCCCTGTCTGCCCACATCCTTGCTGCTTCTTCCGCCTGTCCGTCTGTTTGCTTGACGGTCCACTGTGTCACAGCGCTACTAATGGCCACTGCTGAGCCAGCCACTTTCTAAATGACACCCTCCTCCGCTCAATACAGCTGCCCTGCAGTTACACACTCGCTTCTCTCCCCCCATTTTTTTTTTTTCTGTCTCCCCTCTCTCATGCACACCACTTTCTCTCATGCACAACGCGGTGGCTTTCCCTCCCTCGTGTGAAAGAAAAGCAGTTTCTGGTCAATTTTTCCCCTCAATATTTTGCCACTCAGCGAGCCTCTTGATGAAAGACCCTCGCCTCGTCTGACGCACGCACACGTTGGCACGCGCTCATGCATCACATATCAACGGCTGAATGACTGACTGACGGTTTACGACTGGAGCATCTTCTCCCCGCTGGTAGCAGCGCCCTCATCCTCAACAGGACGATTCGTTCATTCATCATTCATTCCTCTCCCACTTCTCTATCCTTTTTTTTTCTCCCTCTTCACATTATATCCCTTCCTCTCCTTTTAATCATCTTTATCTTGTTGCACGTGTGTGTTTTTTTTCCGCGTGCCTGCGTGCGTGTGAGCAGCAGAGGGTGGCGTACCGCATTTTCCTCCATTGTAAGCCGCACTAAAGACATATGGAAGCCAAATTGAGTTTGGCCTTCGTTTGACTGCAGCAGCCCTGCCAGACTGAATCCTGGATCAAAACGCGCTCATGATCACTCTCATTCTCCACACATATCAGCACTCCAGCCTTTGCACACCCCAGGTGCCACTTGTATTTAATACAGTTCAAATGACTTTATTAATTCTCAAAGGGAAAACGGCAGCACTTCGTCTCGTCCCTCCTCGTTCTCTTCCCTCGGACCACACACGCTCGCGGAACTTGCCCCTCAAAGTTCATTGGTGAAATCAGCCGGGGGTTCCAGCATCCTAAAAGATGGTGGTGGCAACATTTTGGCACTGGCAGCTCATAACTGGATTGCTGTAATTATTCATTGGGAGAGTGATGCCTTCCAGGGGCTGAAGATTGATTAGGTTTGATATGCGACTTAGTGTAATCTGTCTTTGACCAGGGCTCCTGTCCAAATTGGCAGGAATAATAAAAAGAGAGGAAGTTATTTTTTTTTTAAAGAGAGAGGAGGAAGCGAGCGAGCGAATGAAGACGGAGGTGGGTGGACAAAGGGAAGAGAGAAAGATTGAGGCGGATCCTGTGTCGTGTCTCTTGCGGCGCCCTTTGCCACACACAAACCATCAATCTGCAAACAACACCAGCGGGGCAACCATCTTGTTTACAGTTGAGCGAGGCTCTCCAGCTATAAAAAAAAAATTTAGAAAAATAAAAAAAGAAGCCATTACAACCTTAAAATACTGCACCTCTTATTGTCAGCATCCTTGTGTACTTGGTTCAAAGTGTTAGTTTTCTAAGCGCGTTTGGGTTTTTTTTTGTTTTTTTATGCCTTGCTTGTTTTGTCAGCCAGACCAAACGCGATCCTCGGTTGTCTCATTTTCCACGACTAAAGTGTGTCTTCAGTTAATCCTCCAGTGTAAGCATGGCAGAACTTAAAAGGCTCTGATTAGGCTGTTGTGTCCCACAGGTTGGCTAGATATAAACTCGTGACACACTCACGGTGCCCATACGTACCCCGGAGACCTCTCTTTGTGTTAATTAAAGGAGTCTCAACTGCAATTAGCAAGGCTTTACAATGAGCGTACCCACAGATAGACACGTACGTGCACACGGGTACATGCACGCACACACCGAAGCAGACACATCCAAACTGCGAGCGCATTAACAGGCCCGCAAACACTCTTTACAGTTGCTTAAGTATCGCCCATTGCACCGTGCTGTTGGGTCAGCCGCACCAGGCTGTGGAGACGGAACACTGCAAAAGTCCTAATTTGCTTAATTGTTGAGACCGAAAGTCTTATTTTCCTAAAAACAGATGACAAAACTTTCCAAACGGAAAACACAGGATAGGTGGGAAGCCAAAATCATGTTGTGTATGTTTGGAAAGAGTAGGGGAAATGAGTCGGGCTGCTTGCAGCTGAGAAAATAGTGTTTTGATCTTAATCTTATTTTTTTTTTCTGTCAATACAAGTGCATTTGTTGAAATGTTCTCAGATCAAGTTTAAAGAAACAACTGTAACCCACTGGAGAGAGATAGTTGATTGTTGATTCTCGTCACCCGGATTGGCAAATACTGATTTGGGTTTGCGTCCTATCTGAGCTGCCAACCCAAAATGTCAATATCTGACGATCTGGGTGAGACTCACCAACTTTCCCACCTAGTACAGGTTGTGTAAAAGGGGTTTAGGCCTGGATACTAGTTGATTCTATGTGCTACTCGTGTGTGGAAGGACTATTAGCGGACCTTAGTCCGACCAGCCACTGGCGTGATTCTGCAGCAGCCCCACAAACTGAGCGGCTGTGTTCCCCTCCCTGCTCGACCTAAACATAGACCCCGAGTTCATGGTGGCCAAATGGCCCATCATCCCCGGCTCCTTATGTACCAAATTAGACCCGAGCTGTCCCAGTGTGCTCCAGCCTTGTCTGCAGGAAATCAAGGCCAGGTGGAACTTAAGTGAATGAAGCCCCACTTTGGCACATTCTAGCTGGGGAGATGGTGGCAAGTGCAAGGCCCCCCCTGGAGCCTGTCAGACACACACACACGCACACACAGGTGCCATTACCTATTTGCTGATGTTCACACAGGGGCACAAACTCACAGTGGATGGGCGCTGTCAACTCTGTGGTAACGCTGCTTAGCCACTCCACTCCCATATTTACTTATTTATTGGCAGCGATGGCCGCGATGACAGGGCCACTCACTCTCAGAAAGCCTCCCAGGCTCCGCGACGTCCCTTCAAGCGGTAGCGTAAAAATTTTAAGAGCCCCAGGCCTGGTTTGATGATTTTGACGTGAGTTAGCGTGTAGTCGAGTTGTCGGGTGCATTCAGGGGGCTAACCGTTCTAATGCGTTTACCCGCCTCGCCTCACGAGTGTGTGTGTGTGTGTGTGTCTCAAAGCGAAGCGAAGTGTCACTTAATAATTTAGCCGTTGGTTTCGTCCCCCTCGCCATCCATCCATCCATTCGCAGCCTGTTATGTCTTGCCTCTGGGAATGCGGCGGCCATCCCCCTGCCTCTCGGGGAGTGATAGAACGAGCAGAGACAGGTGACAGAATCCGGTGTGGTGGTGTGTGAGGACAAAGTGAGAGAGATTGACTGCAAAGGGAAGAGGGAAAGACAGCAGAGCGAACATAAACGCTCGGAAACAGACGAGAATTAAAGGCGCTCGAGGTGATTTACGAGTGACTGGAAGGTAATGAACAGCAGCCACTTTTTTTTTTTTCAAATCGAAATTTTTACAATGCAGCTTCATTACGCATAGCGTCACGTCCATTCTGTCATTGAATCCGTGTTACGCGTCTCGCGTATTAAGGCAATACAACGCTGACGGGCAAAAAAATGGAATATATGCCCGGGCTTTACACACAAACACACACTCGCACAGCTGGGTTTCTGGCGTCTGTGCTTGCCAGATGTAGACAGCAGATCATTCTCTCTTGCTCTCATCACTGTTTTCAGACTAATAGGTTCTTGTTCTCTGTGAAAGTGGTTCTAAGGCGAGAGCGGGAACTCAAAGCCTGCACGCCAAACCTGTGGCTACGGTTATAATAATCAAATAATGTAACTTGGCCACGTGTAAGAATGTGTGTTAATACACGAGAGCTTTCAACAAAGCCTCCCAATGCCAGTGGCCTCCTATATACTTTAATATGACTTGATGTTCACTTAACCCCCCCTCTTCCGCGTAATTGAAACCTGATGGTGGAATAATAATCATATATTTTTTTTCTCTTGCTTTCTGCATTCACTAAGCTGATTTTGTGCCGGGGCTGCGGGATAGTATTCAATTACTAGAGGTTTTGGAGGAGGGGGAGGGCGCTGTGATGAGCATTACACTTCCAGCCAAATGACTTTTTAATACTCGAAAAATACAAGAAAATACACTACTTTTGAAGCTGCAATCTTCCAGCGTCTCTCCTCTTAATACACAGAGTTTTAAAAAGACGTAGAAGAGGTTTGTGCTGAGAGAGAAATTTTGGAGCCCAAACTTTTTTTTATTTTTTCCTCTCGAACCCAAAACTTTGCTTGTTGCTTGTTTGCTGAGTGGTTTCACTACCACAGGATGATTTGTGTGACATTTATTTTGCGAGGTTTTTTTTTCCGGGGCCGAGTCACAAGTGTTTGTGTGTTTGTCGTGTTGTTAGCGGTTATGTTCCCTGTCATGTGTGTGCCATAAATAAAGGCTCCCCTGGCTAATGTAACCCACATGTTTTTTTGTTCCCACCTCCCCTCCCTGCTCGGCATTTGTTCTCTCGAGGAGGATTCAGATGGTACGCAGCTCTTCTGGACCGCCTCGCAAATTTTGTGAGGTCATTGAATTTTTTTTTTCTTTCTATATCAAAAGCAGCCGTGGACTTCCCTTGTTACTCACAAAGGCTAACCGGGATAACGTGCGATTCCAATTACATCACTACCTCACCACTTAGCAGACGCACAGCTGGTTACTGATGACCTCTCCCGAAACATTTGGACACACAGTCATACCCAGACTTCAGCTTAAGACTGATAAATTCCTGTTTGGTCAGTTTGACAAAAATGATTCATCTCATATGCTGAAGATAAGACGACCCTGACTACAACATGACTCCTTCTTTTCCAGCACCTGGATTTGGAAGAGAACTCGCGACACGCTTAGCAGAGAAGAGTCCTCATCCTTGAGGCGAGAAACAAAACCTAAGTCTCTCACAGAGACTGTACTGTCACACACTTGGAGAAGGGTCAGAATTATCTTTTGGCTTTTGTCAGACTGTTTTTTGTGCTCATTTACATCCTGTGACTCTAGTAATTCTTGGCTGCCCGACGGATGATTCGTCCCCTGCTTGTTTTTTTCCAAGGGAAGCTTTTGAACAGTTTTCATCCATCAGGAATTTATTTCCTATGTGGCAACCGTGTCCTTCTAGAAATTACAGCAATACGGCAAAAGCAAAACACATTTTCTATTAACATGCTGGGGAAATGTTGTAGCGTGTACCAGTAAAATGTTCACTGACGACATAATTCACGTGCTGAGGGCCAAAATATCGATGTCCGCTCGTAATGTCTGTCACATCATACAGTTTTTCATGGCTGTGTTCAACAGCAGCACTTGATTAAACAAAGACACAGTCTGCAGTGACTCGAAGCATTAGACAGGATCTGTTAACATTTAATTGTAACCACAATCCCGACCCTTAACCAAAACCTTTTAGGGCTGACTAACTCAAAAATAGAAACAATAAATGGTCTTGACAAAACTAGTCTAGCAACAACAGGACTAAGAAACAACCCACAATGCAACACTGTCCGCAGTAGCCAATGCACTGACATTATGAAGGGGATGGAGCTTCTGGGTCTGAAAACCTTCAGGTTTAAACCTTTATTCTTTCTAATGACCAGCAGGTGGCGACACCACTGGTTTCAAAAAGGTTGCATCTAAGCATATGAAAGAAATACTCTCCTTCTCACTTGATTTATTACCTCAGTAAAAACGTTTTCTAATAAGTTTATGGTCTCAATCACCAGTTTCAAGTCTTATTCATTACAGCATGATGATGGCTTGGTAAACGATGACCCCAATTAGAGTAAAATACACGATAAAGCAGGGTATGCGGCTACAAGGTGATTGACAGGTAGCTATCATGGGGTGTCCCAAGGTTCTCAGTCAGATCCAGTCAGGATATCCTCCACAGCTCCACCATCCTGTCACTTCTGGCTCCAAGAATCAAAGATGGCAAAGGCCATAATGTCACAGTCAGTCTTTCCGTTCAAACAAAACACCTGATCCTGGGAAAACGTCATTGTCGAGCCTTCAAAAGTACAGCAATCCTTATGATAGCAAACAGTTCTGAAGGTGACTGTAACATTCGCTGACAGGGTGCTCTCTTTTTTTTCTGGGCAGCGTGAGGAGAAAGTGTCTTCAGCGAGAGTCAAAGGGAGCAGAAAGCTTAAAGAGGTAAAGATATATTGGTGAGGTCAGAAGAGGAAAAATCTCTTAGAAGAAAAGTAAAAAAAAAAAAAACAGATTAATGAGAGATGAGAAGTTTGCAAAGAAAAGGACTTTGTCAAACTCTCAGCGCTGGTTTCGGTGGAGATCATATTGGAGGCTGGTGGTGGTGGGGGGCTGTACAATGGGGGCGCTGGCAGGGTTGCCACGGCAGCGTTCCGGATGGGCAGGCGGTCTCCTCTCAGGGGGTGAGGGGGGACGTGGGGCTGTCAGGGAGCCTGGCAGGTAGAGACACAACGCCCTGTGACTGGGGGGGAGCACGGGTCAGTGAGAGAGGACAGCAGCGAGGGGATGGAGGCAGCAGAGGGGTGAGGTGGAGGCCTGTCTGATGAGGTGAGAAGAGGGAGAGTAGAAGGGGAGGGAGACATGAGGGAAGTAAATGAGGGTGGACGAGGAGAAGGGCCCGAGATGATTAGGGGAGAATTATCCAAGTGTGAGCGTGGATGACTGTGAAGTTAGTGGAGGAAATAAGAGGGAGGAAGAGCGAGAGGATGGGCTCAGGGTGCCCTGATGTAGATGTCTGCGAATTTCCCAGAAACTGCACAAGTCAACAGGCAAGTGATGGAACTCAACCTCTTCTTCGCCTGTTTCTTATTCCTCTCCTCTTGCGTCCCACTAGGGTTGAGTCAAGGAAATATCCAAACTTTCCGCGTGCAGCCAGTGGGTAAAATGTAAGAAAATCGCTAACGTCAACTCAGACAGTGAACAAAAAAAAAGCCCAGTTATCTTTGGTTTAAATGCCTCAAGGTGTCAATGACATTGTTGACATCATGCTTAAAGTTTCATGTGTCCGTGGAGCGTTTAACTTCTTAAGGCCTGGGTGCAGGCGTGGTAACGTTAGCAGCGGCTGAGCAGAGGACTTGGCTTTTGGATTGGAGAGTAGAACGATTCAGAGATGCACCGATTATTTTTTATTTTTCCAGCATCCTTCTCAACAGTAGAACTGGTTGCATCACACCGTTGGATGTGGACACACTGTGGATGTTGGTGTTTTAGTTTCAAAGTGAAAATAATTTAAGTTAAAAGTTGCATTTGTTGAGCCTCCATTACGGACATAACTGCCTTCCTCTGCAAAAGTCCTGTTACTCATAGACAACGGAGCCTAGCGGAAGTTTTGCAATTCAAGGTCATTCAAGAGAAAAGAACATGGAAATCTAAGAAAGTCCAAAATATCTTTGGCGATGTCTCAGTTTGCTTTAAACCAAAAACTCATCAAGTAAATGACCAAAAGGCACAAAATTGTTTCACTGAGAAAGACTCATGGTGACTCACAGCAAGCTGGAAACATACTTTTGTTTTCTTGCTGGCCGTGAATTGAGAAGCTCCTTTGTTTGGGTTTCATTTTCTTACTTAATGTGGACATTTGCTGATCTGCTTCTTCATTTTTAAGAGCAAACTTGATTTCTTTGGATTTGGTGATCTCTCCTCGGGCTCTGGGAAATTTCTTTTTTTTTTCCCCGGACATCTCATGTTTCATGAACCAAAAGATTGTTCCAACAGTGGTGACACTTATCAGCTGAAACCCTAGTCTGGAAGATGCACCGCAGATAAGATACTGGACAGTTTATTTTGGAGTAACTCACAGCCGGTTGGGTAATAGGTGTGTGTGTGTGTGTGTGTGTGTGTGGGGCCGAAGGTGCGCGGCAGAAAAAGGTAAAGTGAGGGAGGATTCGCTGTGATTTGGGGAGAAGAACAATGGTAGGGTCAGCTTGGTGCCTGCAGGGTCACGTGTGCTGTATATGAGTGTGTGTGTGTGTGTGTGTGTGTGTGTGTGTGTGTGTGTTTGCAGTCCTACATGTGCACCAGTCATTGGTTGGCGCTGATAAAAATAGCAGTGTTGCCTCCCGACCTTATGAGTTTTTCCCTTCTGGAAAAAAAAAAACAAACGTTAGCACGCGGAGCATCCGATACGCAACATGTCGCCATCCTATGTGACCGCAAACGCAGCTGAAAGTCATATAGAACTCATGAGGCCTGAAGAAGACGCTCCGCTGACTTTTTTTTTTTCTCCTCTGTTTTTTTTTTCTTTCTTTTTTTCCACAAAGGTGCACTTATTACTGGAGGCCGGATCGCAGTGATCAGTGACACAGACAATCATGTGGCTCTCTCTCGTTACCCTCAGACCTTTCGGTGCCCTCGTCTGTGTCTGGCTGCGTCTTCCTCACCGCCTCTGCCTCTCCAGTTATCACAAGCGAAGGGCTGTTCCCGTCGGTGTCATATGATGTCTTGTGGCCCTGTAGTGGTAGCAGAACAGGGACAGTTCTATCCCTGTGCCATCTGATCGACACGCCATCCCCTTGTCACATGCGCACACGCTGCCTGCTCGAGTGTGTGTGTGTGTGTGTGTGTGTGTGTGTGTGTGTGTGAGCATCATAGTATGACCGTTAATCGGGTCATCGACAGTACCAGCCTTCAGCCATGTGCTCCTGCTTATGTTTCCAGTTTACTGTACAAAGGCTGCACTCACTCCCCTGGAAATGCCACTTCCCACCAGTGTTAAATGATGATTATCATTGTTTTGGTCTGTTTATTTGAAATAACTTGACCCTGAATGGTCCAAAAAAAAAAGAAGAAAAGTTTGGATTGCTAAACAGCCAGCAGGATGAACTCCTGTAGCACCCTGAAGTAAAGCACTGCTCTCTCACTGCGTTTTTCGAGAAGCATCCTCCTCAGCAAAGAGACACTCATCAACTTTTTTTTTTTCCCCTGACTGGCCTTAACCATTTATTTCTGCGGCAGATAATCACCGTCACTGCACAAATTATGTTGTTCCACTCTCCTCTCACTCTGCCCTCTGCCTCTGTCCTCCCATTTGCCCTTATTTTAGTGCGTAAAAGGCCAATTTGAGTTTCGCTCGGTTGTGATTTCGTTCCATGAAAATTATCCCACCTTAACAAAAACAAAACAAAACAAAACAAAACGCGGAAAAGTAACACAAAGGACATGCATCGCAATTATGATTTGCCGAGGACGTCCAACCTTCTGTGTTCTTTCACTTTGCATAGAAGATTGAAAGCAACGTACTTTACTCCTCAAGACTTAAGAGCACAGAAGAAGGGAATTGGTTCTCTTGAGATTATCCTAACAACTCACTGCCTGAGCTGTCGCACCCAATTTACCCATTAGATGTCAATGTTTGGGAAACAAACAGGCGGCGCTGAGAGCTTTGATGGGTGTAATAACGTGGGCTTAGTGATAGACGGCGCCTCTTGAAACACACTTGGAGCTCACGGTCAAAGGACAAAAAGGGCAACAAGAGGTGACAAATATTCAAAATCTCTCTTTAAAACAAATTTTTACTCTTTCACCTGAAATGCTCGGCGAACATGAAATACTTGTGTTAATCTGTATTTTGTAATAACAACTTTTTGACCGGTTCGACCCTGATTTGTGCTTTCCTTTAAAGCGTCCGTCCACAGCAATTACAGAAAAACATTATTTTACATCACTGTATGCCACTGTTAACTGTACTATGTATAGAGTTAAGCACCAGAATTCAAAACATAATAGTCATGTGCATTAAGAGCAACTCAAGTCACAAGTCATGCTGTGGGCAATATGTGATCTAATTGTATTTCCTAATTAAAATATAAACCAAATTTGAGAATTCTGGTTAGTGTAACACTTCATGAAGTGATATAATGGCTATCGCTGCCAAAGTACATCAGAAATATGACTTATTGTGTGTGAATTCTGAGAGTATTCACTCTGCTTGTCTTAAGCCATCAATAGAGATTCACTCAAGGTGAAGTACTGTCAAGGAAATAACCAAAATAAGGAAGTACTGAGTTCATATGTTTCCCCAAATGCCAAGCGGAGAAATTCTCGAGTCTTTAACAAAGGACAGACTTATAATCAGGTCAGAAGAGCTTCCTTCTTCCGATAACACCAGTTTAAGACCATAAAAACTCAAACAGTGAGTGTAGGATGATCCAAATCTTAGGTAGTCGGTCGTTGCGGGATTGATTGTTTAACGTGCTGTCGGCATTTTTCACCAAGACGTCTTGAGTTTGTTTCATATCGAGCAAGAGGACCGGACACCTAGCGGGAGCAATGCTGCATGTTTGCTGTGAATTATGCTGCGCGCTCTCTACGGACGCTTGTCTTTGCCCTTACGGAAAAAAATGATTTATTGAGTTTTCTTTCGTCGAATGTGCAATGCATTGTTTGTGTTTCGTGTTATTTATAGTTTCTAAAATGTAATTCTGTCTCACATTTGTTGTCTCTGCATATGTGGATCCCATATTGGACTATTTTATAGTTTTAAGTTTTGTGTTTTGTTCCTTTTTGTCTGCTGAATATTTGGACAAATGTGTCATCAGTATGTCTCAATTTCAGCGTCTGTCCTTTGCATTTTTTAGAGGATCAACATATACCCGCCAATTTCCACTGAAAATTCTTGACAATGCCTGTCTCTGACTTGCCCGGGTTGTGGGTTTGCGCCCCAGACTGAGCTTGTGAGTGGCTGGGGAGCGAGGATGCTGTGGCAGAGCCTTAACCTCACGCACACACTCGTATCGATCAGTACAAGCCTCAGTGACTGTTGCTACAGAGCCGGCTGCACTCTGTCATACAGGGCTCCCCCCTGTCACCGGTCAGCGGCAGCTGAGAAAAGGACTGCAACCCATCACACCCCAGTAGCCGACACACACCCATCGGCCTCTGGGTTAACACGCCGCCACCAACCCATCCCACCTCACCGCCCCCCCCATCCCCTTTTCTCTTTCCCTCTTTCTCTACCTCACTTTTCCTCTAATGAGTTGCAACACTGATAACGAGCCTGATGATCTTCCATTGATTCGGCTATCACTTGCTTGTCTGGTAATTGATCCGTAGCTGAGCCTCTAGTTAATTATATGGGCTTCGACATGGACCCCTGCCCCGGGGGGAATTCTCGAGTCCTGCACAATAATAGTTTTAATAAAGGAGCCCGAGGATCTCCCGCCTGCCTTCTTCTACCCCATCCCGCTTCCCAGCATTTTTTTCTTCATCTTTTCCATTTCCTTCTTCCTCCCCGTTTCCCCTCCTAAAATGTCTCCATCTCCGTATTTTCACTCCCGCGTCTCCTCTTCGTTTCCTCTGTCATCACGGCCATTACCATCAGCAGGGCCGGGGGGGGGGGGGGGTGCAGAGAGTGAGCAATATTGGCAGAGTCCACTCCTCCCTCCCACAAATAACAGCCATTAACCAGCCAGGTCAGAAGCTGAGCCACCAGCTTGACTTGAAACACTGAGTGCCACTCGACAAACCCACAGACTTGCACATTTACAGGGGGAGAGGGAGCGAGCGGGCGAGCGAGAGAGGGAGAGGAGCGCGAGCCGCAGAGCAAAAAGGAACCTCGGCCGCTAAATTGTCACTTAATATAATTAGCCGAAGCCTCGTGCATTACCTTTTCAATAAGTTGTTAAGAGCGGAGCGGGCGGCGCGCGGACAGGAGGTGACACATTACGCCTTTTTTTTTTTTTTTTAATTTTTTTTTTTTTTTATGACAGGGCTGCTCGTGGCTTCTGACAAGGCGCGGGGCCACTACGCAAAGACAAATGGAGAAAAGGGTAGAAAGGGTGTAGTAAAAGAAAAGATCCAGAGGAGTGGAGAAAAACATCAGCGGAGACAAAAGCAAAAAAGGATTAAGATGTAGGCAGGGACGGAGGGAAAGCAGTGAAGATGTAAATTGGGCTCAGACAAAAGACACAATTGCACATTTTTCAAAGTGGCGAGACGCACACTGCACACTTTTTTCTCTCCGCCAGCAGAAATCCCTTGTACATAACAGTAACGACCGGTGTGATAATCTCGGGAAAGGTTAACAGTATACGGCCATTAGTACACCGCACAAAAGGCTTTTAACAGAGCGACCAAGTACCTGTCTACAGCAATTTGCCACAAAATTTGGAGTGACTTTATACACCAGAAGCCATTTAATGTAGCCGAGGAGAGAAGTTCTCTCTCTCTCTCTCTCTCTCTAGGTCCCTTCCTCTTTTGTTCCTCGGCGGGCGGAAAGATCACAGTGACATCTCCCTTTCGCTGCCGACCGAGGCACCTGGTCTGTCATTTCTCTAATGACGGCGGGGTGAAAAAAAGACAGGGTGGAGAAGAGGAGATGGGCGATGTAAAGGGAAATGGGAGGAGGAGGAGTTGGGGAAGGGGGTGGTGGTGGTGGTGGTGGGGGTCTTCATTGTTTGAGATGTGTCCTATGCTGTGTCAAAGGAAGCATAGATCTCCCTCCTCTTCTTTTTCTGTCTTATCCTCCTGTGTGTCTTTTTCTCTGTGTCTGCCTCCCTTTACTCCTCCATCCCTCATTTTATTCCCTTACCTTTGCTGCTGTGGGGACCAATTTGGCTAAAATGGAACCTCTTCCTCATTTTTTTCTTAATTAAAATCTGAGAGCCTCCGCGGGTGGGTGGGCGGGCGGTGGTGGTGGTAGTGTGGTGGTGGAGGGGGGGTTTCCTGTGTGTGTGTGTGTGTGCTCGCGAGCGTGTGTGTTCATGAGCGCACGCTGGTGGCAGATTGCCTGCGTTCCATTAGTCTTTCATTAGAGTGGGTGAAAATCAAACAAAGGCACCAGATTTTTCAGAGATATAACAAGTCTATTGATATTTTTCTGTTTATTTTTGCTTGGTTTTTTTTTTGTTTGTTTGTTTTGTTTTTTGGGTTTTTTTTCGGGGGGGTTTTATCGCTGGCCTACAAATCAGAAATAGAAACCACTTTCAGCTGTGATCAAAGAGGCTTCTGATTGAATACAATCCTGCCTTTTCAATCTCTCAAAACAAAGAAACAAATACTTCATAACAATCTGCAACGTTTTTTTTCTTTTTTAAAGCTAAAACTGAGCTCTTCTGCTGAGCACCGTGTGTGTGTGTGTGCATTTGTGTGTGTGTGTGTGTGGCGGGATGGTCCCTCAGGGGAACTAAGTTGCTCTGAGACGTGCCGGCCACTCGCAGCGCAAATGGTAATAAGGCAGGGGGACAAACGCCTCCCACCTCTTCTCCTGCTCTGTGATAGCGCTTGCCCCCACCTTCCTCCCCCTAGCAGAGGAGGGGTGTGTGTGTGTGTGTGTGTGTGTGTGTGTGTGTGTGTGAGAGAGAGAGCGTGCAGCGCGATGTCATTGAACATCTCAGAGTGGAGCGGCACAGTTGACTCAGTTGAGCCTGCACCGGCCGGCCGACACGCACTCACACACACAGACACACACACACACACACACACACACACTCAGACACTCAGACACTCAGGGAGAGCCACCGTCTCTCTCTCTCACTTTCACTCGCTCTCACATGCTCTCACTCTATCACACGCACACACACACACGCGGAGGCTCAGGCGCTCAGCTCAGTTCCTCAGCGGCTGCAGCGGAGTACAGAGGAGTCAGAGAGAGAGAGAGAGAGAGAGAGAGAGAGCAAAAGAGAGAGGACAGGCGGCGCGGCACGGACATCGAGAGAGGGACACAATCACAGAGAGAGAGAGCGAGAGAGAGAGAGAGAGAGAAAAGGAGAGAGAGAGAGAGAAAGAGAGAGAGAGAGAGGAGCGGGAGGCAGGGAGAGCTGGATAGCTGGTGGCTCACTCCCACACCTCATCTTCACTTTGCTGGGACAGGCACAGAATTGATGGTAAGAGACATTCGTGCATTTTATTGGCTCAACTGTTTTTCTTTACGTGGAGGTTTTTTTTTTTTTTTTTTTTTTTTTTATTTTACAGGACTTTTACTTTGCATTTAGTAAATTTTTATTTCTTTACTTCTTCTTTCTTTTGTACAGTTTTTTTTTTTTTTTTTACATTTTTGAAAAACTGAATTTGCTTGCATGGATGTTCAGATTTTCTGTGAAAGTGTTTCTTTACGTTTCATATTCGGTCGCCTGTTTGCTGGTTTTTGGGTGAACAATCTAGTTGAGCGCGTGTTTTATTGTTATGTTTCTTCTTTAAGACTTCTTTATTACACAAGAAAAGAAATATGAATTACACAGAGTGCGCTGAATTACGCGCACTGTTTTCATCCTGTCTGCGTGCAGCATGTGTTCAGTCTTGAGTGTGCCGAGTGAACTTTTTCTTTCCCACTTTTTTTTTGGGGGGGGAATTTCTCCTTTCATGTCAGAGCCCGTCATATCCGTGTGTGTGCATGCAGGTGAACGTGCGTTTCTTTGCGTGTGTTTGCGTGCGAGCGTGGTTTGTGTCGAGTCTGTGTACCAAGTACAAAATGACTGACAGATGGATTAAAGCGAAAAAACTGAGGCCACGGGCAACATCACGCACCCCTCCTCGCTAATTCCCACAACCCCCCCTCTTTTTCCCCCCTTTTTACTCCATCCTCGCTCACCTTCTCGTCAGCCCCCTCCTCACCTCCATCCTTCTCCCCATCCTTCCCCACTTCCAGTGCTCTCCTCATCTTGCCCTGTCCAAGACGAGGCCCCCGAGGAAATTCACTGCAAGCGCTCTTTTCTCTCTCTTCTGGAGAATTAACTCCACACACACACGTGCACGCACACACACACTCCTCCGCCACCAGAGCTGCCAAGAAACCTCACACACATCTACTCCCTCAACTCCCCTCTGACTGTTATCCTCCTGCTTGAGACCCGCACGAGACGAAGGGGGGGGGAATCCAACAAGACCCCAAAAGAACCCACCTTCACTGACTTTTTTTTTTTCTTCCTTCTCTCCTCCTTCACACTCCCACATCCCTGCTGCCCTCCCTCTCTGTCTCTCCCTCTCTCTGTCTAAAGTCCAAGGAGGCAGAGTTGGATGTGAGAGGCAGTGAGTGCGACACAGTCCCACAAGAGCCCAGCACAGACCCGGAGCCGCCCAGGCCGCCCCCAGCCAAGGCTAACGGACCCACCGGCACCGTTGGCGTTTGCACGAGCATCCCCTCCAGTAACCACAGTAGCGGCGGCACCAGCGGCAGCGGCAGAAGTGGTCTGGGTGGCGTTAGCATCGTTAGCAGCAGCGCTGAGGGAGCAGGCGAAAGCTCCATGCAGTTCAGCACCAGACCGCCTAGTGCTGAGCAGCCGGGCTTCATGGGGACATGGCAGCAGCAGAGCACTGACAGCAACCTCCTCTACAGAATGTCCCAGCAGGTACGTCAGCTCAGCCTCACCCCCCCACCTCACCCTCTCCATCTCCCATCTCCCTCTCTCCTGCTTCGCCCCTTCTCGCCACATTATCAGCTCCAGGAGCAAACTTTTATTCTTCTCCTCTCTCGGTGTTTGTTCAGACGTTGACTGTTGTGATTCTTACAACCTCTTGGTCTGTGTGTGAAAAAACAAACAAAAAAAACAGAGCATGTATGTGTGTCAGTAGGTGTGTGTATGTCAGTCAGGGGGTGGGGGGTGGTTGTGGGCAGTGTTGTGTTTTATGACATTTCAAAATAAGGATATAAGGATACTCTCTTTTTTTGCCACTTTTCAATCACTTTTGGAGTGTATCAGATTGTGATGTTTGTTTTGTTGATGTTTTACACACACACACCGTGCCTGACTGTGTTTTCAGTCCTCCTGTGTGTGTGTGTGTGTGTGTGTGTGTGTGTGTGTGTGTTCCTTTGCAATTTGACAAATTCTGCTATTTTCTGCACTGTAAAAATTACAAAAAAAAAATATAACGTTTTCTTAAAAAGACACATTTTTAATGCAAAATCTGCAGGACTCCAGATAGTTCGTTTTATTTCACCGTTTGATGGATTATCCCTTGTCCGGATTCGTTACATACATGCTTAAGTGTCCGTAATTGGTCTGTGAGGCGGTGTGGAGTTTAAAAGCAAAGCAATAGCAGTGTTTTGGTAACCTCAGTGCCGATAAAGACTCGGGAAGGGGCACCCCTCTGGGACCGGCTAATTGACTTCATGTGGCCGAGGCAGGAAGCCCCTCGCGCGGCTACAGAGCAGCAGAGGAGCCGCGATCGAGCGCGGACTCGCCTGGAAAAAAAAAAAAAAGTCCTGATGATAACGGACAGCCCGCACCGGTGAGGAAAGACCAGATTTCCTCCAGACATGTCTCGTCTCTTATCGCGGATGTTACACCAAATTTCTCTTTTGTTTCGCAGCTTTTTCTTTAAGAAAAAAAAAGAAAAAAAAAAAGTTAGAACTTGAGGGTTATATATTTTTTTGTGTGGTTTCGTCGGATAAATGTCAGGTAAGGAGGAGAAGAGGAGGCGAGTTGTGTGTGTGTGTGTGTGTGCGCGCGCGCGCGCGCGTGTGTGTGCGTGTGTGTATGTGTGTGTGAGGGGGAGACAAGTAAAGATAGAGGATGGTTGTTAGGTTGCAGTTAATCATTGCGGGACCTGCACGCTCTCCGTACCATGCACATGCTGTTACGCGCTCAGGCCACGGCGGCTCTTGCGCAACAGCTCCGCCGCGGCTCCTCCGCTGGAAAATGATGGGAAACTTATTCTGTCACCTTGACGTGCATTTATAGCCCGGGGAGTTCAGGTTTTTGTGGGTGGGGGGTTATAATCCCAGAGCTTCCAAATCGTTTGGGTGAAACTAAAAACGCACCCTGATGTCACTTTTGGGAACATTTACGCACTCTTCTGCTTTTCACTCAGCCTAAACTTTACCTACATTTTCTGACCGAATCGCATCCTTGATTCAACATTTCCCCCCGGCCACAAGCCCCCGTCCTTCAATTTCCCTGTAGACACGACCACACAGACTATTGATACGTGAGCAGGGAGAGAGAGAGAGAGAGAGAGAGAGAGAGAGAGAGAGAGAGAGAGAGAGAGAGAGAGAGAGAGTAAGGAGAGCGCGCCCCGGTATGAAGCAGGTGGATGGGCCCCTGCGCTCAGCATCTGCTGGGACCCCACGTTTGCATCCCCAGTCCTTTTTACAAATGCGCACCGTTGTTCCAATATAATCAGCTATGGGACTCGCTGTTATTTAGCCTTCCTCGCACCACTTAGAAGACATCTTCCCATGTTTAGTAGGCATGACATAAATTCTCCGAAGGAAGCCTGTTCCTTGACAGACTCGCCTTCTTGGAATCTAACCGATAATGACTTTGTGTTTGCCGAAGCTGGCGCACCCTGGGGTGTTGGAGGGGAGAAATGCGTTCTGGGCTTGTGTTTCAAAAAAAAAAAAAAAGAATAAATCTTCCCCCTTCTCCCTTAAAGATCAACTGGGTGACACTAGGGATGCGGTATTTTATCGTTGTTAGGCCAAATTATGTTTCCATCTGATCGATGGAGACGCGAAACAGCTCTGCGCAGTGCGTTTAGGACAGATGCGGCTGTGGTGAGGTGCAGGGCATCACCAAGTGAACAAAAAAAATAAATAATAATAATAAAAAAACATTAAGTAAAAACCTTTAACGCTCGTCGTGAAGCACCAACACAAGGAGAACAATATGGTTTTAATACGAATGTAGGGATTTATCTGTCCCCCAGATCGAGATGGTGTAAATGAAGTGGTTGTTTTTGAGCAGGTGTCTGATCATCTGCGGTGAGCGACGAGAGGAAGCATTTTTTTTATTTTTTTTTTTTAAATTCTCGAATTACGAACCAGGAGATCTCGTCGTTTCTCCCCCTCACGGTGTTTTTATAGCACAAGACACTTCATATAAATAAAAGCAGCACCTGCCTCCTCCAGCGTGAAGGAAAACGACTCAAACTAAAATCAGCTCAACTTTAAAAAAACGAATGTCAGCCTCGGAATGGATCGATTTCCCCTTTTTTCATTGACTCCTGCATTCAAGACATCGCACCCATGTATTTTATACTTCGCCTGTAATTATGAATTACATTTCCATATTCACCTTCGACGTTTGCAAGACAGTGAAACACCAAAAGAAATAAATTTATATATATATGTATTCAGCTACAGATGCAGAAATATGAGGAACAGATGAAAAATAAAGGTGAATAAAATCATTTCCACTCATGTTTTATTAAGTTTGCGGTGTTAGGATTGCATATTGATAACGCATCCACAGGCAATCGTGTTATTCTTTTTTTTTTTATTATTATTGCCGTTTTTTTTTCTCTCTCTCTCTTTGAACAAACGAAATTAACAACAGGGGCGATGAAAGCACGACTGCGAGCGAATAATTCACACCTTTTCGCAACAGGCCCCTTAATAGGCTTTTAATCTGTGAGGGAACTTCTTTTTCTTCCTCCTTTTTTTTTTATTTTTTAATTTATGTGTTATTTGTTATTTTGCAGCCCTTCATAATCCACGCGAGTGTCAACAGGAAACAACACGAGCAGCATGCAATTTAAATGAAATCAATGGAATGGATTCGATAAATACTGCCTGTTTTTTTTTTTGTTTTGTTTTTTTTCTCTCAGCTGCCTAATGTTCAGGAATCGGTGCACAATTTATTGTTTTATATACAAAACACTGTAAGAGGGAACTTTCATATTTATTTTTTTATGAATGAAATAAACAAAAACAAAAACAAATGCAAAGATTAATTAGGAGAGGAATTATTTCCCAGGCATTAACGGAGCGATAATATTTGGAGCCTTAATTGACCCGCTGCTGTACATGCGTGGCTGTGAATATCGACCCCTCGCAAAGTTTAAAAAAAACAAAAAAAAAAACAACCCGCAGTTAAGTGATACTCCGAGCCTAATTGGTTCATCAGGGATAATTCCCCCACAATACAGCAGCCGTAGGCCGCGTCTGCTTTCTTTTCTTTTCTCCCCCCCCCCTTTCTTTATATTTTCCCCTCCGCTTCAAGTCGGAGGAATGTTGGGAACAAGTCATGGTTAGAGAAGCTCGTAAAAAGAAAAGAAAAGGAAAGTGCTTTAACCTCCACCTGAGGATCTGTTGCTGCCACCCAGGCTTACAGGCAGACCTCGGAGGTGGAGGAAAAGAAAAGGAAAATAAATAAATAAATCAGTGCATGTCTTCAACCTAAATCTTCTAAAATAGCCCTTCTTCCTTTTTCTTTTTGCAAGGGTGCTGTAACGCGGCTTCCTTCCAAGTGCGACAGGTCGACTATGGGCCGAGACCTGGAAGAGGTACAGTGGCATTACAGCTCCTGTCTGCTCTCAGTGCTGCCTGCTGCACCTCACACCCAGACTCCTGCGTGCACACCTCAACACAAAGGCTCTGTCATGCACAAGTAGACTCATGTACAATAGAAATGCATGCAGAATTTCACATTATAATAATAACATAACTATAATAATATAAACATTTATTTTTTTTAGTTTTTGCATTACCTAAATTCGTCATGCTCCTTTTTAAAATTGTCTTTTAGCATTTTCTTTTTCCTAAAAAATCATGCATTTGCACGTTTCTTCTTAAATCCTGAAAAATTCTATGAAAACTAAACTAAAAAGCAGAGAGGGATTGTAATAAAATCAATATTTATGTGTTTTTATATATATATTTTTCTCCCTCCACCTCAATAAGAAAGAAAAACTGACAACTGGTGGTCGTTTTCAAAATGTCTGATCTGGATACAAATTCTTAAACGGCGTGCAGACGTTTTGGCATCGAACACACAAATATGTTAGCTTGTTTTTTTTGTTGTTTTTTTTTTAATATGTAAAACATTCCTTCGTATCTGCTCTAAATTTCTAAAGTTTGACTTTCATTTCCATCTTTCTTCAATATTTTCTTGTGTTTCCGTGTCTTGTCTCGTGTGTGATCATTTTTTGTTTGGACCAATACGACAGTCATGGTCGACTTTCCCTTTATTCCAGTCGTGTCGTTGATGCAGAGCAGCCCTCGCAGCCCTGCCTGTGTGTGTTGAACCTTTTTGGTGAGAGTGAATGCTGCGAGCTCTCAGGACACGATGACAGACGTATTTGTGGAATAACATGCTCTGCTTTGTTTTGTCTGACTGAAGAAATGAGGTTGATATTATCCTCCTCGGTGCAGATCACAGGACGCGCTAATCTGCCCATTAACACACTGATACACTTGGAGTGGTGCGTGTGTGTACGTGCCTGTGTGTGTGTGTGCACACGTTGTTTGACACAGCGGGGTACATGTTGCATATGTGGTGCACATGCACTGCTTCTTACCAGTGTGTGGAACTGGGAGGCAGTGATTTGATGCATATGTGTGGAATTATCTACAGTCGGTGAACGTGTGTGTGTGTGTGTGTGTGTGTGTGTCGTTACACTCAACTGTTATTATTTCCATGTCTGTCTTTGATGGGTCGTTGCACACTGAGCATATGGATGCCTATATGTTCATGTATCTGGTATCAGGCGTGTGTGTGTGTGTGTGTGCGCGCGAGTGTTCCGACGCTGAAGTTTGCTCGCGTGTGTGCGTCGAGGCGTTTGTGTCTGTGCTTTTGCCATTTATTTTTCTGAGTGGGTGGTTAAATACTCATATGCCAGTTGTGTGAGTGTGTGTGTGTGTGTATGCGTGAGGAAGAGAGGGAGAGCGCGTACAGTTTTGTGGGTGTGTGTCCTCTCTCTTTTGAGCGTGTGTGTGTGTGTGTTTCTGCGTGTTGGCTCTGGCTCCATGTGTGTGTGGGTGCGAGGTGAAGTGTCTCTTGGCTGGCCTTGGCTGGAGAGCTGGAGGAGAGCAGAGGTGAAAGAGGAGATTTGCAGAAAAGACACGCACCACTTCCCCCATTACTACTTTTTCTTTTTCTTCTTCTACTACGTCTCGGTCGCTCACTGCTTCTTCTTCTTCTTCTCACTCGCTTTAGCTCCCTCTCCTTCGTCCCCACACCTAAACCCCTCCTTTTTTCTCTCTTCTTCTCGAATTATCACCCCCACCTAAAAACTCCTACCTCCTCCTCCACCATGCAGATCGCTTCATTCTGCAGCTACTGTCTTTTAAGGAAGGGCTCTTGAGATCGAACCCCGTGTAACAGAGGGAACACTTGTTTCGTTCAACGCGTTTACAAGATTACCACTTATAATAATACACAGGACACAAGTGTCAGAAAGGGGCGTAATGTTTCTTCAGTGAGGCAACGTGACGGGCTGCTTTCGTCCTGCACCTGATTGGAGAAAGGTTTAAAAGCTTCTCCTCCACCAGAACAGATCCCACACCGACAGCACCTGTCTCGAGCTGTGAAAGTCGCGGGTGTTTTTTTTTTCTTTCTCGTACTTGCGCTCTTTAATGCAATTATTGCAGCGCCACCGGCCAGTTCGGAGGGGTGCCAGATAACACGAGCGAGGCGCCGAGAAAAAAGGGCCACTGTGGCATTCGGTCGGCGAGCATCGCTCCCCAGTCTTTGTGCATATGCAACAATGATGTTGTGAGTGTTTCCTGAAGGCAGCATTATTTCTGCAGGAGAGAGCACAGAAATGGGAGAGTCGGACTGAGTGGGAAGGTGGCTGCAGCTGCTTGTATATTTACTGTATGTGTGTGTGTGTGTGTGTGTGTGTGTGTGTGTGTGTGTGAGCACTATTAAGAAGCCATCTAGTTTGAAGGAGTGGGAGGATGCACAAGGTCCCATTCATGCTGTGGTCCCCACTATATTTACCCAGGCACCAACCAGGGAGATATGACGTCCGCAACATTTTTACTGGCTTTCTTAAATCTGTTTTTCACCAACACGTCCTTTCATTTTTATTGAAATCTGATGATGCATTAAAATAATTTGTTTGCCTGTTATGCCATTTAATTTCTCCCCCCCCCCACCATTTCGTCTACAGTACGCATCCACAGTACGCATTTAAGTGGACAAAATCAATGTCCATAATTTTATTTCCGGCATATTTTTTATTTTTTTTTGCTTTTGCGGAGACTGCTGAGGAAAAATCCGTCAATACGTCTCCTCGTGCAGACACCTTTAGTCTCCTCTCTAAAGAAAGAGGGAAAAAGAAAAATCTAATCTTACTCTCGTCTTCATGTTACATGTGCGGTCTTTCAAAAAAAACCAAACAGATAAATAAATAAATAAATAAATTCCACTCCTCACATAGCCATGATCATGTGTGTCCCGGGTCATACAGTAACCTCTGCAGCCGTGCCCTGCAGGACCAGCGCTATGGTTAAGCACCGACCCTGACGCTTGTGTGCGCGACCCGGGGCAACCAGCAATCAATAAGCATCATGTGAGCATCACTCACGGGGTCCATGTCAGCTGTTTCCTGTTTTTCCTGAGGAGATGGCTGCCTCACCGCCATGGTGAATGCTTGAATAATGGGGAGGATACAGAACGTAGAAACACCATGATGGAAGTCAAAAGGCTCTCTTTATCGTATGTCTGGCAGGGCAGCGCACTGTGCGTTTTGTGTGTGCGTGTGTGTTGAGGAACGATAGAAATGCAAAGCCATCTGCTCCGCTCTTATCAGAGGGCTGAGTGGTGAAATCTACTATAGCTGAGTCTTTCCCATGGACTTCTTTTAGTCCTGTGTGGGCATGCGTATGTAAAAGGAAAGAAAATACAATATCTCTTCCCTCTTGTAGATCTGTGTTTACTGTTATTATACGAAAGGCTTTTTTTTTTTTTTTTTTCCCTCGACAAAATAATCAATATCACACTGGCAATCTGGAGAGATATCTCAACACGTAGGAAATAAGGAGATTCACGTGGTATTTTAGGCTGTTGTGTTGTGGGACCAAAAGGTTTATTTAGCCTTTTCTCTTAAATAAATGCTGGGTTCACTGTGGCAGCCGAGTTTGGAGAACCGATGCACGTGTGTCAGATGCGATTAGACCCTCGCTGCACCGAGAAAGGAATGCATGTCCAATGGTATAACATTTAAAGAAAAAAAAAAAAAGTCTGCATTATTTGTGTGTGAGGATTCATTTGATACATTTTAGCTTTTCTAATGCTGATGGCTCTTTTCGCCGCGTTTGTCCTTCTTTCCTTTCCTGCGTTATTTCTTCTCAAAAAACAGGCGTGTGAGTTATTTGTCTTCGGGCTAGTTTCCTGCAGAGGGGAGAAGTCGCCGGTGTGAAGAGGAAGTGTGTGTTTGAAGGGCCGGTCGCTCAGGATGTCACCACCCCACCACTGGCTAATGAGGGGGACATAAGCACAGGGCCAGGGCAGCAAATCATACACACACACACACACACATTCGCACACTCTGACACGGCAGGAATGCAGCAGCTGTCACCAAGGTCCAGGCAGTTATGAAAGGCTTGACGTGTAATTGTGTGTGTGTGTGTGTGTGTGTGTGTGTGTGTGTGTGTGTGTGTGTGTGAGGTGGCAGCACCGCGGGGTCATGGGGGCGTTGAGAGCTGGGAGGGGCCCGTTTTTTGGCTTTTGGTGACCCGGAGATTTGCCACCGGCAGAGAGGATCATCACACCAAATTGACTTAAGCAAAAAGCGAGTGAGAGGAACGAGAGAGGTTCGGTGGTATTTTAAGACGTGACCATATGGCAGAGACATTGTTGTTGAGCCCCCAACCCCCCCCACCTCGTCCTGCGTCCTGCAGAGGAAGGTGACATTAGGTGTGACCTGCGCTAAGTGACAGGAACTCGGGCATACTTTCACCGCGGCTTCTCCCTTTTCCTGTTATTTCTCGACTCCTGTTATTTTGTTTTCCTTGGAGCCGCGCCAGCGCAACGGGCAAATCGGCGGCCTACTATTTTTACATCCGTCTTAAGGACCCCTGTCTGCTTGCTCTTGCCTGCCAATTTGCCCCATCAGCAGTGGCAGCGAAGAAGAAGAGCTCTCAAGGCACCGAGCCTTTCATTTTTCTTTCTTTTTTTTTCCCCCCTGTTGGCGATGTGGCTAATGCTGTCACTGTTATTTGAAAAAGCACTCAGAGTGGATTGCTATTATTATTGTTAAAACCATCATCATCATCATCAGGCTTATTTATGGTTATAGATAATTATGGTAATTTTGTTCAGGGCTCACAGTTGACGCCGTCTCCCCCCCCCCCCGCTAGTCCGACATGTACTGTTCAGCATGTCCGTGTGTGTGTGTGCGTTAGTATTGTACATTTTCGATGTGGTGGTAAATTACTGAAGCTGTTGTGTGCAAAGAAAATGGCTTTCCAACAAGTTACGGTGATTTCACAAGTGAGGTGAGGAGAACTTGTTACATCTCTTAATGCATACGTTGAACTCTGCGTGGCTTGTGTGTGTGTGAGAGGTAAAGAAGAAGGAGGAGGAGGAGGAGGAAAGAGGCTTCCCCCCCCCCACTATTTTTTCTGTTCCACTTCTTTCTCGCGGTCCTTTTTCGCTCCCATGTTTTACTCTCCCGTCTATCTCTGCTCTGTTCTGTCTCCAGCTTACAGTGGAGATTTGATTGCTAGAGGCCCAGGGAGGATTTTAGGGAGGTTCTGGAGAAGGGAGGCTAGTGGTACAGGCTGTGGTAGGCTTGTAGCCAGCGTACACACACACACACACACACGCAGACACACACGCACACACACACACACAAAGATGTTCAGTCCTGCAGGCGTAGATACCTGCTTTCACTCTATTATGTCCTTTTCTCGTGTAAATTGCTTCCTAACCATGTTGTCATTTTAACCCTCCGAAAGAACCCGAGTCTAAACTCATTAGCTACTTTTTCTTGTGAGCAAAGTGTTAAAGCAACATGTGCAAGCATTTGTTTGTGCTCTCTGCTGACTCTGTAAAGATGTTTGCGCTGTTGGATTAATAACATTTAATGGCCACTGTTAAATGCAGCTGCCTTGGCATCCCACAGCTTGTGTTTTTCTGGCAAACTGAGACACTGGGTGGCTTTTGTTTTTTGTGAGTATGTGTGTGTGTGTGTGTGTGTACGCAGTGCAATGAAATACCACAGTGTGTGTGTGGGCTGGATGGGAGAGGCACTGTGTGTGTGTTGTCACTGAGCATACCTGTTCATTTAGATGCGACCCCCAACACACACACACACACACACACACACAAACACTGAAACACACACACACACACACACACACACACACACACACACACACACACACACACACACACACACACTGCTGAATTGAACCCTGCTGCATGTGAGCTGATCACTTATCGAGCAGCATTTCACTTCACTTTTCGAACAATCCATAACGTCAATTAACTCACAAATGATCTAGTTAGCGTACCGTGATACACATCAATTGGTCTGACCCTGTATCCGCGGCAACCGGCCTGGGGTGGGAGGTCGCCGTGCGTGACCTCTGGCACTGCTCATTGTCAGCCGTCCACCTCTCGTGGCACTTATTGTGCGATTGAAGTGACGGCTTCAGTCTTTTCAAAGCGGGCCAAAGTGAGAATTCTTGTTAAGAAAAAAAACCCTCTGTTTTCCAGCATGTGTTAAAGGATTTTGTGTTGTTGACACACAGGTGCGCACACACACACACACACACACACACGCACACACACACACACACACACACACACACACACACACACACATATGCATGCGCTCGCTTCCTCTTTGTTGATGTTTTTCTCTGTAAATGGCCTGAGCTGCCTCTTCCATTGTCGGGAAACACACTCAGCGATAAGTGCTTTGTTGGAGCACATTCGCTGCATGATGTGTGTGACTCTGACTGGCATTTAATATTTCATGGCATTTAATCCATTTGCTATGTTTCCTCCAAATACAAAAAAAGAAAGAAAATCTGGAGCTTTTGTTTCTTTTATCCAGGCCATTACTTCGCAGCTTGTTGATCAGTTCAGATTTGTAAAGGGTGGCATCGAGGGATGTATCACCTAGATTTACTGCTATTTTCCCGCACGACCATCGAGCTAATAAATTTAGCATCTTGTTCGTGACTTAATCGGGGGCCTTGTGAGGTCAAAGGTGATCCGGCATGCGACCGGATATAACTCAATAACATAAATAATACAGCGAAAAAATCACGAGCAAACGGCTGTGAGATTTATTGCGGGGAGGAAAAAAAAAGAAAAAGTGAAATGGGAGCACTTAAAGAGCAGTCAGGTTCACAGGATGCAGCGGCAGAGAAAGGATAGCGCATTATGACAAAAGAAGGAGGAAAAGGATCCGGCGGCTTGTGCATCAGTCAGAAGGTGAGGACGAGGCTCTCTTTGAGATCAATTGGTAATAGGCTGAAGTCACAGAGGCGATTAGAGGCGTCGACTTGCCTGTGTTGTAAATGCTGTCAGATCTGTTAAAGGAAGCCTAATACCTCTCAGGTTGAAAGCTGTAATAACATCAACTGTAACTGGATACGCGGGGAAGTGCAAGTGAGACTGTGTGTGTGCGTGAGTGAGTGGAAAACGAACGGGAGGAAGGAGAGTGTTTGAGGTCCGGCGTGTATGCGTGTGTATGAGTGTGTGTGTGCGTGTGTGTGCGATGTCTAGGTGCGCACTTGTTTGTGTGTACGCGGCGTGGTATAAAGCAGCAGCAGCACGCATAAAGGCGAGAGCCGCGGGGCTGCTCCTGGCATTTTTTTCGGCCACCAGATGCCTGTCACTGCTTTGAGAAAAAAAAATGGAAAAAAAAAAAGAGAGCAGGGGATGAGGAGGGGAGAAGGACAAAGAGGGGGGAGGGAGAGAGACCAGAGGGTGGTGGTGGGGGGGACCGCTGTTCAAATCATGTCACGTAGTGCTAATTCATCCAGCCTCATTAGAGAGAGGGAAGGGACCAGAGGGCCTCTCTCAGGACAGGGCCCCGGCTCAAACTCACTAACACACACACACACACACAGCCACACGCAGATATATGCAAACGCACATTGTCTCAGTTTTTTTCCTCTTGCACATACTTACACACAGATGCAATTTCTCTCTTCCTCACACACACACACACAGGAGGGTAGACATACATACACAGATGACACTGGCACATGGCGCAGTGCGGGGGCAGTTTGGGGAATAGAAAATTGCCTTCTCAGGAAGGCCCCGGCCAATTAAGGACCTGACCGTATTGAATGTCAAGTGTTAATTTGGGCCCCCCCACCCCCCCCACCCGTCCCTCCCTCCTTCCCTCCCTCCATCCCCCACCCTAACCCTTCAATTTCCCAGCAGTGGTGGTTGTGCATGGGGGGGGAAGTGTGTGTGTGTGTGTGTCCCAGAGATGAGCAAATACATGTCAAGCAAGAGCTGATTGCCTGCTCCGTATTATGTGTCGCAAGGCAAGTGGCAAATGTGCTCCCTCCTTTTAGCCTTTCGCGTAGCCCCTGAGGGACGCCGCGATGGAAGGAGGAGGAGAGAGGGAGGATTAACTGTACCGCCGTGATAAGAATGGGGGGTTTTACACTGGGGAAAGAGGGAGAGAGAGAGGAGGGGAGTGAAGGGGACAGACAGACAGAGAGAGAGAGAGAGAGACAGAGAGAGAGAGAGAGAGAGAGAGAGAGAAAGAGGGCACGGGGTTTGTTTGATCTCATAGGACTGGGTGGTGACTTTGATAGTCTTTTAATTGCCTTCATTTTCGCAGAGGTGACGCTCCTGGCAGACACTCTCCGGGTAAATAGTTTTAAACAGGGACCGAGTAAATTTCCCAAAGTTTAGAGAGCCATTTACTTCCAAAAGAAAAAGAGGCCGCATTAACTTTATGAGCAACTTTTAAATGATGTCAACGTGACGGCTGTGTAGCCGTTGGCAAGGTCCCGGGGCAGACATGGTTGTTTTTGAGTTGGACTGATGGTAAATGCCCACCTCCTTACCTCCGTGATCTAATAGACATCCACTTAGTCTTAATGGGCAGATTCCCTTTCTCCTCTCGTGATGACTGTTGCACTCTTTAAAGGTGGAATTGCCTGCTTGCCTTTCCTACCAAAACCACCCCCCTCCCTATCCCCATCCCCACCTCCCCCTCCACCTCTCCTTTAGCCTCCGTATCTCATGCTCACTACCTCTCTCCTAGGATAGCGGGGAGCATTTCTAACAAAATAAATATTAATGCATCGCTCGCATTCACACCAAAGCCAATTCTCCTGCTTTCGCCAGCCCTCTGGCTACATCTGTTAGTGAAAGGCCCTTTGTTTTACATTCACGTCGCTGAGCATGTGTGCCCGAGTTTTATGCGCCTGTGTGTGTGTGTGTTGTGTGTGTGTGCCCCGGTGATAGTAGTGATGTTGTGAAATTGAATAGAGAGGGTGAGTATTGATCATTTCCCCCTGTGTGTTATTAGTGCCTGCTGCTGCTGACAAAGAGAGCATGAGCCACCCGCACAAACACAAACCGACAAACACACACACACACACACACACACACACACACGCTAACACACGGAGCCGTGTTTACTCAAGAAATACAGTATGTTGTTTGCATGTTTTGACAAGCTGTAATACATTGCGTCAACAGGAGGGAAAAAAAAGTCTACTTTCCTGCTCCATAATATTTTATGGAAATATCAACATTATTGCCCAGAAGTGGTGGTGGTGGAAACCTGTAAAAACTACGGCTCCTGTAGTGTTATGACAGACCGGGTTATGTGTCGCTGACTTATAAGCGTCAAGGGTCTTTTCAAACAGAGCCAATTTTTGCAGACACACACACACACACACGTTTGCGTTCTATATCATTACAATCTGTTTTGTCAATCTGCTGTAAGTGATAACACATTTCGAGTTCACAAAGGTCACGGCGAAGTGTAATTCAATCACCGATCACTGATATCCAAACAGCTATCTCTGCAGGCCTCCGGGGCCCGGGGAGCAGGAGGGTGTTAGAACCCGGTCTAAGTGTTCCGTCTTTGGGTAGATAGCGATGTCTGCGGGGGGCCCTTTGGTGCTTCAGTGGTCAGTGAGGACTGTCGAGCCCTAAATTGATCACCCTGACCTGGGGTGCTGAGGACAAAGGGAGCGGGATTGCAATAGATAAGGCTAAAGGGGGGGGGGAGAGAAATTGTGCGACCGGTGGCTTAATCTCTCCGGACTGGCCATTTTTCCCTTCCAGATGATAGATATGGTAGGCCTAGCGTGTGACACAGATGGATAATGCAGGCATCCGGGGTGATAGAGTTATAAATTAACACATTACTGGACCTTAATGTGGACTACTGTGGACGACCACACACAAACATCGCCAACCCTCCAGGCGCGCACACACACACACACACAAACACGCCTACAGTCTCACTGATGCGTCTAGCTGAGCTCAGGGTGCGGATTGCACTCCTCAAGTGGCATTGATTTGTTAAAGTGCTGAATTAGCAGGAGAAGTCCAGCTGCTGGCGCTTCTCTACTTTGCTTTCTTTCTTTTCTTTCTTGCCTTTTTTTCTGTATTTTACAGTTTTTGCTCTCTCAACTTCTCCTCTTTCACTCCTTTCTTGTTGCTTCACTCGCTGATTTTTTTTCCCTCTCCAGCTCGCATGAACTTTCTTGTCTTCTCTCTCTCTCTTTATTGACTCGCTCCCCTTTTACCCGACACACCTTTTGCTCGGTCACAAGTGCTCCTTCCAGCAGTTTCGCTCTCCTTGGTTGTCCTGGCAGATGCCTGTGTCTATTTTCCCCCCTCTGCCGTTTCCAGCTGGAAGGTTTCACCTAAAAGAACAGTTGGTTTTTCTCTCCTCCTTCTTGTGGCCCACACACTACTGCCAGCCAAAACTGTTATGTCCCTGACTCTGAGACTGAAAGGGAAGTGGTCTGTGTGTATGTGTGGCTGGGGATTGGTATTTAATAGCCAGACATTCAGAAGAGCTAATATCCAGAGCAGCAGTAGCCTGCACATTGTAAGGCCACACACAGTGACAAGGTCCCGCTCAGCTCGCTGTATTTAAAACTCGCCCAACTCCTGCAGTGCAAAGCAACGGCTCACACATCGACAAGCTAACCGCAGTGAATTCCACTGGTGTAAATGTCATTTAACAACAAATGAGTGCCTCTGGAAACTGAGCGCTGTACAGTAAGGGTCACTGGTCCCTCTGTCTGCTGAGTATGTAGTGGTGTGTTGTGCTTGGGCTTATGAGTTGGACAGACTGTCTGCTTTCTGAGTCCCAGTCAAGGCCCCAAGCCAAGAGGTGCAGATTTGTTAGTGTCTGCTCCATTATCACCCATCACTCTCATGGTTTGTTGTATGTGTGTGAGTGTGTGAGGAAGAGAGAGAGAGAGAGAGGGAGTAAAGAGACATGTCCCCCTCTCTCTTGCTTGCTGTGGTCCAGCCCAAACAGTTACCATCTGGTGACCAGCGACTGACCCTTTTCTTGTCTCACACACACGCATAGACGTACACTCGCACACAGAGTGCCGGCCTGCGTCCAAGTGATGAGTGAGTGACCACTCGTCTCTCCCCCCTCCTCCCTCCCCTGCCGAGTGTCCGTCTCTGCCAGACCTCCCAAGTCCCTCCCCTTCGCCGCACATGATTGGTCGATGAAAGGTTGATGGGCGACCGATCTGTCCGCAGCTCCAATAAAATGCTCAATAAAGCAGCGATCCCGGCCCTGACAGGGCTAATAGAAAAACACCTAAGAGGAAAAGGCACCCAAACATGAACAGTACACATGGGCGCGCGCGCACACACACACACACACACACATCGCTGTGGCCCAAAATAAGCACATATCTCCATGCTAGTTTAAACCACACTGCTGTTTTTGCCTTTCTCGCGTTTGCTTGATTTAGTTAGGGCCCCTTGTCTGCAGTCAGAGTGACATTTAGCATTTCTAGATGATGTTATTGTATTGTCACTGTATATGTAATATACATATTTTTAGTTCTGATGAGAGTCCATTGTGTCTATATTCGACCTTAAAAGATTAGCCAATCTCTCAAAACTAATATGTAGCTATTGTCATGATAAATTAATTGTTGGAGAGTTGTTTTTTTTTAAGCAAAAATGTTCAAAAAGGGTTAGAAAAAAAAATCTCTACATAGATACAGTTATTTAGTATTGAGTCACAGTAAAGAGAATACCTTCTGGTTTCTGATGGTTGGTCAGAGAAAATAAATGGGTTCAAAAAATTGTGATTCAACATTTTTAACTTCTTTTCTGACATTTTTAGACCAAAATAAAAATACTTGTTAGTTGCAGCCCTAGTCCACCCATGTAATACAGTGACCGTCAAACGACAAACTTTGAACTGGGAGTATATTTGGTTGACAGGAAACAACAGTCATGTGGGGTTTTTTTTTTTTCGTTATTTTTTTGTGTAGTGAGGCGCAACAAGAGAAAACTGGTGAGTGTGTGTGCGTGTGTGTTTGCCTGGTGTGCTCGGGTGACAGAGGCGTGAGCACCAAGGTCAGAGGCGTAGAAGAAGTGACACATGCATCACAGGGTTGTGACATGCCAGGGTCACGTCAAAGGTCACGTCGGCTGTCCAGAGAACACACACACTCCTTTAGCTCCCCGTCTTGGTGTGTGTTTTTGTGTGCGAAAGTAGTCAAGGAGTGACTGTCCCCTCGAAGGAAACGGGCAGCAGAATTCGACCTCCCGCCTTCTCTGGAGAACAGGGATTGAGCGGAGAGCAGGTCACAGGCAGGGCCTGTAATGGCAGCGTGGCGTTGTGACTGCAGCTCTGCCTTCGGGTTAAATGCAGCGCAGGGGACAGAGAGAAAGAGGGAGAAAGAGGAGTGTGTCGGGAGGGTGACTTCATGAAAAAAAAAAGAGACAGAGCGACGGGGAAAAATGGAGTGAAAGCACAAGTGGAGCATCTCGGCAAGAAAAACACTTAAAGTGAGGGATAGTGAGCAGGGATAGAGGTGGGGGAGGGGGGGTGGCAGGCAGGGGACTGAAGGAAGGAGGGGTAGAGAGCGGGCAGGCGTCCCCTCGCCTGAGGCTGATGCATTGTGACAGTCACTTAGAAGGATTTCACTTCCCCTAAACTGTGGCTAGCAGGAAGAAACACCATAAGTTGGGACAATTATGGGCTGAAGGAGATATGACGGAACGCATGCAGAGCGAGCCGCTGAGGGAGGGGAGGGAGGAAGGGAGGGAGGAAGTGAAGCAAGGAGGGGTTGGGGGGTGGGGGTGTGAAGTAAAGACTGCGTGTGTGTAGACTCAGGAGAAAACACTCATATCATCTGCTTGTGTTTGGCAGATTGGTCTGCATATGTACGGTGCATATGCTGTCCAAATATTGTGTGCGTGTGTGTGTGTGTGTTTTTGTGTGCGCTCGCCTGCGGGGGCCGGGGAGGGGTTCTCGCTCCATGCACGCCATGTCAGGGAGGGCTGGCGTCTCGCTCCTCATGGTACCGTGTGTTACCACTCTGCCTCCCTCATTCCTTCGCCTCATGTCTGTAACTTAACCTGGTGACGGAGGGTAGGAGGGAGAGAAAGAATGAAAAAAAAAAAAAAAACGAAAAACAAAACTTGGAGCTGAACGCTGCCAAGAAAAAAAACAAAAGGCCCTTCGTTTTTTTTTCTTTCATTCTTTGCTTGATTTGATTTCTTCCTGCCATTTTTTTTTCTTTTTGCATGCTAATAGTTTAGTCTTTTCGTGTCACAGCCTTGATAAGTGTCCCAAGAAGTTCTTTTTCTTTGCTACGGTACATTGTATTAGCCCCGCGCCGCGAGCTCTGCCAAGAATGTCACTGTAATTTGAGTGTAAGTGGATTCCAAGAAATACACTTTTCCTGTTTCATTGAGTCGTTTTGCTTTCAGCGCTATTATGTCCTTCGTGCGAGTGAGGTGGTGGTGAAATTGTCTCTGTTTTTTCTCCGGCTCGTGTCTTTTGCGAATGCCACCTACGGTTACAGTTCACCTACAGTTCCTCTTTATTCTGTTTTCCATCTGGGCGTGCTTCTGTGCGCGCGATAAATAATGACAGGGGCAAAAAAGAGCTTTCATTTTGATAAATATACCACACTTGACCGCGCCGTGATACCGTCTATTCAAACATAAACAGATAGATCTGTGTCTCTTCCTCTGTCTTTGTCTCCATCCCTCCTCCCCACTTTTTTCACATCTCCATAATTTTTTTTTCTTGTTTGCTCTACAGACAAAACGGCACAATGCTATACAAACAACCTATGTGTAAGTAAGGCTGAATTAAATGCACCTATTCTGGTTCCTGTACAGGTGTAGACCTTGTGTTTCTCATGTGTAGGTTTTGATTTCTTTACACTTGGATTATTACTGGCATTTTAGGTATTTGGGATGTTACATTTTTGGCATTCTTGTAAGCAGGAACAAGGTGAGCGGATTCCTGAAATTCGTATCGATTTATAGTTTCCTCAAATGCAGGTTTACGTTTCTAAAACGGCGCTCGACTTCACATAGTAACCACCCACAGTGGTTAGTCACCGCCTGCGCCTGTGATCTATTAGACTTTTTTTTTTTTTTTTAAGATACGGATGTAGATATTTTTGATTCACTGTAACCTGCTGCAGCCACAAAGACACGGTTTTCCCTGAAGTGATGTATGAACTAAGCTTCCTCCGTCCGCACCACGTTCCCCTCCCCGCTCCGCTCCTTCCTGCTCATCAGTATGGCAGTTGTGTTTGCTGAGCTGGCTTTTGATGGACTTTTTCGTTTGGTTCGGTCATCTGAGATTTGGCATTAGCTCCCCCTCTCTTCTTTTCTCTCCCTCTCTCCTCGTCTCTCTCTCCCCTGTGGGTATTATTCAGATGCACCTTCAGACCGGCTGTGCGAGGGAGTGATGGAGGGATGGATGGATGGAAGGATGGATGGATGGAGGGAGGAAGGAGGGGCAGACTGGGACAGAGGTTGAGGGGTATTAGACCCCTGAACACAGCTGGGACCCCAACTATCAAAGAGATGGTAATGACCGTCTGCTAGCATTAGAGAAGCGGGGATGAAAGAATGGCCGACAAACCCGCTGAGAGCGGCGAGTCTGGCACTGTGGTCGAGCCTGAGCACATAACCATCGCTGCCACCTCTGCCTGCCACGGAACTAATGAGTAAGACTTCAACCATATATACACAGAAATTCTTGCCTGAACGTGTTTTTTTTTTTAAAATGCGGATACACCCACTCAAAATCTGCGATCGAATCCTTTCGTGTTGCCAGCAGATGAGCTTGCCTTTCAGGGTTTTTTTTTTTCTGTGTCATGTTCAACGTCACTAATGCACCAGAAAACGGGAAACAGTAGAAAGTAGCACGCAGGTTGGTTGTTGGGATTGTTATTTTTGAGTATCTTTTACTTTAGTCTCTCTTCCAAATTCAACGCTGACTGAACTAAAAATATTAGAGCGTCATTAACTTCAGTGTCATCGCATCGTGACAGAAAAGGGGTTAAAATTAGCGCGTCCAACCGGCTATCATGGTTCCATCACTGCTGATCGGAGCCGATGGAAACGTTTGACCCGGGAATGAATGTCAGTGTTGGTGGGTGTTGGTATTAAGAGTAAAAGGTCTGTATATAGTGAATAGTATAATGAATACCTTTAATTAATACATAATTATCGTAGCCGTGATAACCGCATCGTGCCTCTGCTCAGCCTTCAAAGTCGAAAATCGGACTTCCTGGACCGCTTTTCACTTTCTCGCCGGTACCCATAGCAACGTGGCCACACCGACACACAGTGCCTTGCCTTTTTTTAAACACGGCGCTATTCTTGGTCTGAACGCCTGCTAAGAACTTTCTTAAGCAAACAAACAGAAGGAAGAAGAATCCAGAAATTGTGCAAGTAGTTATGTTTGTGTTTAATCAGTGGGGGGGACGGGGGTGTGGACCCAACTCTGCTGAGCTCAAGCAAACTTTATGAGCCTATAGGTGAAAAAAATAAAGAAGACAAGAAGGGCTGCTTCCCGCTCCTTAGTGCCTATTACCAATACCCACTTGCAGCAGTCATTACCCGTGACAGGGGTCAAGAAGGGTTGTGGGCTAAGCACTTCATCGTCTATAGAGTCAATAAAGGACTCGCGTGTGTCCACAATGACCCTTGAAGTGATCTATTTAAGTGGGAACGCAACGTGCATCTGTGCATCGGCGGCGTTTGGGAGGCGATTACTCCTCAGCTGATTATGATCCATGTTGTGACTTGCCGAAGCTTCTCCCAAAGTGCCTTCTTTGAAGAGCACTGAGATCTCTTTACAGTGCGGAGAATAAAAGAAAAAAGGCATTTGTTTGCAAAGGTGCAACAGTGAAGAGCACATTTTTCTGGTCCATTTTCACCACTGGTAGCTGCAGCGCTGCATACGGTCCACACAGGCTTAAATAATTTATCTCCTCTCGCTCTCCCTCGATCTTGCGCTCTCTCTTCACGTCGCTCTCTCTGTTGCTCCCTCCCTTCTCTCACCCCCCTTCATTCCTCTTAGCACTTGCTTCATTTGTTTGCTTTGAGGAGCTAAATCTTGTTTGCGCGTATTAATAAGTCAAGGCGGATTATCCCCCCCCTCCTCTCTACCGCGGCCCCTGTAGCGTCCTAGCCCCTTCTCTGCTTACACTGTATTTGTGGCCGGGTGGCTCTGTTTGCAGAATGCTCCACCCCCCACCGCCGTCGCCTCCTTACCAGAGAGGCGTAGTGTGCCGGGCTAATTAGATTAATTCCGATGCCTGTAATGATTGCTTGCCATCTATTTTTAATGACTGGTGCATATCAAAGAGTAGTAAAGCATGCTACCAGCGAAGCCCTCTCACAGTCCCCCCAGTGTCTCAGGCACTGTTGGGGGGCACGGGCTTAGTGTCGGAGTGTTAGCATATTGCCATTGTGTGTGTGTCTATGCATGTGTGTGTGTCACTGCAGGCTAAGAAGGAACATGTGTTCAGCTTGGCCTCTGCTTGGCCCCCTTAAAAAAAAAAAAAAAAGAAAAGAAAGAAAACACAAATAAATAAATCAGCATCCACTCGATGACATGACATTGTGATTTTTTCTGTGGTTGTGATATACGTACTTCCAGCTGTTGCTGTTTCCGAGTGCTGCTCGAAACAGTTTAATTTCGGAGAGGGACTGGAAAATATAATAGACTACCAAGGTTAGGTTATGCCGCAAAACAGATGCTGAACTAATTTAGAATCTGCATAAAGTAAACAGTATTAGTATTACCTTTTTTTGCTCTATTACTTCCATCTGATGTTTAATTTCTGTTTCAAAACACACCCCGTTTTCCCAGCTCCCTCTTGCTTGTAGGAAATCAAAAAGTAAACCATTCTTCTTCGTGTGTCGCCAAGCATTAAGCCCGGGCTTACACCTTTCCATCCCCGAACATGTGTGTTCATCACCCCTCTTTATGCATTTGAGATGTTGCTCATCTTTAATAGATGGATCCGAGTCTCTTCCCTCTTTCTTCACCCCCTCTGCCTCTTGGCCCCGTAAAAGCGAGTATAAATATTTGAGAGGCGAGCAGTTCAAAAGTGGGGGAAAAAGGGGGCGTTTAGCGAAGCCATTTGGAAACACAAATCTGAAATGAGAGACTGTGAAGACTTAGAGGAGGGACAAGAGGACGAGCGCAAGATCACGAGACAAGAACCAGAAGTCATTCAGAGCGAGGCCTCCAAGTGCATATATCTCCCTCTCTTCTGATTTTCTTCTTCTGTTTCTCTCTCTCACGCTGAATAAATACGTGCAACTTACAACACACACACCTACACACACACACACACAGACACACACACACACACAGGGTAGATTTCCATAAAATATTAAAGGAGGTGTTTCCTGTAATTATAGCACTGTTTGCCTCTGCCTCAAAGCCTGATCTGTAATTAAACAGGATTGCACACGCATATGCCAAAGTAAAGCACGCATAAACACACCTCCACGCCCCCCCAGACACACACACACACACACACACACACACACACACAGCCGCGCACACACTGAGCGAGGTGCAGATTTGTGAGTAGATCGCTGTAATTCATACTCTCTCATAACACATGCTCAAATTTGTACACACACACACACTCAATGGACTCATTCATAGACAAGTGCGCATACACATCAAGGCTTGAGCAAACACACACCGTCCACCTCCTCTCACGCACACACACACACACATAAACACACATCTTTACCTCATTCCCACAAGGAGAAAAAAAAGAAAAGTCTGGATTCTGTAATACGCTATCCTTCCTAGACACCCTATTGTGATGTTATCTCCATAACTATCCATATATTGATCCACCTCCCTCCTTCCTCCTCTTTAATTCTCTCTCCATCTGCCCCACTCCTTCCCACCCCTCACCCGCCCGGCCCTTATCTAATCTGGCTTTGCCACTAATGGCAGCCATTCCCAGCCATGAACAAGTGCCATAATGTGCTCTGGTAAGCCGTTATGATGTGAAATGACCCTATTGATTGGCTTGCATCCCCACTGACAAAAAAGAAGTGGCGGCAGTCACTTATTACTGTTAATGAGCTGTGGGATGGGCCCTAAGTGGCACGGCACACGTGCACACTCGCGCACGCACGCAAACACCTGCACGTCCGTACAAATGCAGACCCGTGCACTTTGCATAATTGTGTAGGCATCACTCCTACCTGTCTGTGTCCCGCCACATTTCGGCTCGTTAGCGACGGGAGGTCCCACCGTGTGGGCGAGTGACGAGCTTTTAATGGCTGCCACTTGGCATTGTCATGTCGCGTTTTCGATGACTGTTGCATCTGTTTCTATTTTTGCGTCTGTTGTACACACCTGGTGTGTGAGTGTAATGAACAAAGCATAAGACTGCCACTTAGCCTGACAAATGATACAAGCCTTTGCTTTTTGAGTAAAAGCGTGTTTTAGCACAGGAGCCCAGATGTGAGCTGATTCAGGCAGTGTAATGGGAGCAGCAGTGTAAGTGTAATGATGGCCAAAACAAAACTGGGAGGTTTGGTTGGATACCAGTGTGTCGAGGCCACAGGCGTAGATCTGGCTCCAGACACTGCAGACGGAGGAATGGTGTGTATGCCAAGGTGTCGTTTGAATGAGAGGATTCCTCTTGTTGCTTACTCTATGTGTGTGTGTGTGTGTGTGTGTGTGTGTGTGTGTGTGCGAACGCAGCCGCCGCGTGTTTTCCGAGCTGGCAGTGCCTCCCAGGGATAATCCATGGGACACATCCAATCAGCCGCAGTGCATGTGCGACACATGTTTTTTTATTCAATCTTCTTGTCTTTTCATCTTCCGCCACCACCAGAACGCTTCCTGCTATTTTCTTCCCAGCTCGGGACAAACGAATACCAGATGTGAGAGGTTGGAACGTACCCTCCCCTCCGCCTCACCCCTTCCCCTCCTCCTGCGCTGTGACTAGTCTGCGACAACCTTTGCACTCTCACTCTCTCCTCTCTCCCTCGTTCCCGCTCTTTTGTTTCCCCGAAGCCTGCCCATCCCTCGTCCGCTATGTGGGGACATTAAGCTGCGCCCATCTCCCACCCGCTCCCACTGGATGACTCTGTGTCTGAGCGCGACCTGGATAATTTTAGTGGCCATGTGCAGACGGGTCTGGGTCCTCGGGGTCCCCTCCCGTCTGCGCGGTGAATCAGAGATTTATTTAATTTACGGGAACGACATGTCAGCATGCTTTGGAAGAATAACTGTGTCATGCAGTTGTTTTCCAATTTCACTGAGACACATCATTTATTTCATTGGATCGCAGAGGGGGAATATCGACAGGAAGTTCTGTGGAAAGTACAGCACTTTGGAGGAGAAGTGGAGTCACCTTGAAATGAAATGTAATTTGTTGACCAACAGTATGGAAACAGAAACCCTTGTAGCGGGATTTTGTGCCGTATGACCCGCACAACACTCAAATGCCCCCATGCCAATCAATCAAGACCTTTAGTAATTAAACTATAATTCAATACATTTGCTTATTTATTAGATCGCCAAATGCATAAATCAATGGCGTATCAATGTTGCATACTTGAAAAGATTTATTTATGCAAGGCCGTGGCGGCAGGAACAGAGGATATAGTGGGGTGTCTGGGAAGAGTCAATATTTTCATATGTAAGCCTGTGAAATTAATGACCTAATATCTGCGATGAGAAAGCTCGTTTTAAAGGCATAATCCTCTCGCTGTTCCTTGGGAAGGCAAGGGCAACTGAATCAATGAAGGTTTAGGCTCTGGGAAATTATAACGGCACACACACACATGCATGGACTCACAGACGCACATCGAGGACAACACACACACGGAGCTTTATTTTATCAGGTAGGCCGCAGAAAGAGAAAGAGTACGGACCTGTGACAATAAGCACTATTTAATTGGTAGTAATGTTCCTTTATATAAGGTGATTAAGGCTGATTAAATAAAATGTTACCTACAGCTTTAATGTCTCTGTGGAACAAAAAGCAGCACACGACATTTGGCAGATCTTAAAAGTAGCAATCAGTTACTGTTATTAAATCCAAATACGAGGGGGGAAACTGTACCTGCATTTCCACAGTGAAACCACATGTTGAAGGAGTGATTCCTAATTTTACCATAACACGCTCCAGTTCACAAACTGTACACCCTGAGACCTCATTCTCAGATCGTGTGGCAGGCCCCTGCTGAAGCTTATCAGTTACAATGCCAGGAAAAGACAGAGGCTCATATGCATTCATAAAAGAGCGGTGGCTTCCTGCACACACACACACACACACACACGCACTCACACACATGTAGAATTAAAATGCCATTACTTAGCTGGAAGCTCGGAGCTCAACGAGACAGAGGAGAAAGGGAAAGGGAGAAAAAAAGAGACCGAAATGGTTCTTAATTCTTTCGTTATCCAAATGAATGAAAATCACATCAATGCGTCAAGACAAGGCCGTGCATCTGTCTCAAAATTAGCCCACCAATTATGTGAGGAAGCTAATGAAGGCAGGGGGCTCAGTGTGGCGATAGCTCGCAGCCGTCAAAAAGGCTTTTGATTCCATTTGGAGGAGAGACCTCTGAGGGCAGACTGGTCCGGTGCCAGCTGACCTTCTTTATCTGAACTTTGACCCCCGTAGTGGCTCGGGAACTGAGCTGATAGCTGATTTGTCGGCTCGCCGGATAGCCCAGAGAAAGATTGCGCGCTCTTGGACATTTTGTTTTCACTGAACTTCTCAGTGCTTGGTATAGATATTCATAACAATTACACACTGGTTGGCCGACTTGTTAACAGAGTTGCAGCCTTGCAGCACACACTGACCCTGCACTCACGCCATGCGACTGCCAACATCGTGTCTCTACACCATGTTTTAGTATCCATAGGAGGCCACAGCGGCTGAGGAAAATAGAAGGAATACGATGGTAGGGGGCATGTAGAGGACAATCATTAGACTGCACAGAAGGAGGGATGAGGAGAGGCGGCTGGGTGTGAGAGGGAAGGAGTGGGAAGCTCGGCGCGGTCCCCGAGCATCTGGCAACACGTCGCGGGGAGCCACAGTCCCTGTCATTAATAGTGATGAAATCATTTAAGCCATCAGGACTAAACGAGCCAGTTAAGAGACACTCAGCGCTACACTTCTGTCTTGAGACGGAGAGGCATCGCCTGCGCGCGCTGCTAGCATTGACACGCGGAGAGGGAAGATAGATGTGTGTGCATGCGCGGAAGCTGACAGGGTGTAGAAACTCTATTATCTATGTGCGCTCCTGTGCGTTCCCTTTTACATGTAAACCCCCTTAATTTGAGTTTATGTATGCACATAAAGGCAACAAAATTAAGCAATTTCACTGTATTTTTAAGCTGATTTTGTACGGTGAAAAATATAATTTTTTTTAATGCTGCAATTAAATATCAAATTTATCTTCATATCTTACAGCAATATAAATTCAAGTACTGCACAAGGTTGCAGGATGGTTTTAGTTTTTGGCAACATCTGGCCAACGGGAATGGCAGTACACAGAAAAACTTTCACAATAAGTAGCGATAATAAGTTAAACAATTCAACATAATTATTAAGAACAACCCAAATTCAACAGTCACTATAGATCAAACACTGCCACAACTATAAAAACTCATGTTGTTTTTTGCTAAAAAAAAAAAAGGTCTCTTGGTTAAATGGAGGCCCATTGTGTTGACATGAGGACCACAGGGCTGAAAAGAATTATAAGCTCACCACTAAATGAGCAGAACATTAAATGTGGTCCTTTTTATATCAAGTTCCAGCCTCAGCAGCGGCTCTGCTGCAACAGTTTGAACAACAAACAGGTCAATTATCTAGTCCAGGCACTACCTGTACATTACCTCAATGTTCTCCCCTGTATGAGCAGCGAGTCAGGGAATACTCTGTATTCACTGCATTTCTTGTCAGGGAGAAGGAACATAACGCGTGCATGTCTCTGTATGGTAAAAGTTGGTGGAATCAGGAATCAAACTGTGTTACTGGTGTGCCACAATTTACAAGAGATGTGCCATCATTAGAGCTGCAGCGAGTGAAGAACCAAACCACTGGCTAA
Source organism: Acanthopagrus latus (assembly GCF_904848185.1). NCBI lineage: Eukaryota > Metazoa > Chordata > Actinopteri > Spariformes > Sparidae > Acanthopagrus > Acanthopagrus latus. Next base: position 11,295,220 of record NC_051039.1, read on the forward strand.
ATCTGCCATGAAATACTAGACTGCTGCAATAAAACCTGAGCATCTGCACCAAACTGGAAACAGATGAACCCCGTCAAGGATACATTGTACTTTCTTCCCCTCCTTGTTTCCTACGAGGCTGTGGGTCTTCTCTGGATGAGTGGTGAGAATTGTGATTTTGTGCATAATTACATGTGTCGGTGTGTGCGCACAGTGCGCGGCATATGCCGATCATGTGTGAGAGTGAGAGTGTGCACACACTGGTGTACTCTTGTCGGGCCTTTGTGTGTATCATGTTATGGCCTACACAAGTACTGAGGCCACAAAGGAAATCCATTGCCAACAACAGCACAGCTACTGGCAAGGAGCCATACCACCCCAGAGGCTTATGGGATAGGGTTTACAACCAGAGACGCAGTGTAGGAGGGTGAAATCTGTAAAGGTCACTCTGTGTTATACCGTATATAGTGTCCAGTTCTTCCTCACTGTCAACTGCTTTTCCTAGAATTCTGTTATACTCACATTACTCAATCACGACTGTTTTCATCTCGTACATGTGGAGATAAAAAAAGGCGACGCTCGGCCTATAGGCAGCTTCGCACTCCATGTACAAATCAGGCTATTAATTCCAAGTATTACACTGATGTAGAGCAGAGTACCGGAGATTTATAGACCACATTAGGAGTCAGACGAGAACATTATGGTGCTTATTGTGAATTAGGGCATGGGCTCTCTGCCTTGTTTGCTCCTGGGGAGAGGTCGTGATATCCCGTTACTTCCTCAAACCCCTCACTCAGAGGGGACAAGTGTGCTTTTTCCATCTCGGTCCCAGACAACTTATTTCCAGTGTGTTGGCTTTGCGTTATATAATGACATTCGATCGTGGGACGGCCGCGCCGGACGGCTGGTTACACTATACAGACGTGCGATGGTGATTGGTTTATTAGCCTTATAAACATAATGATGCGGTGTGTTTGCCTCTTTGGAAAAGTGGACTTGAGTAACCGTACGATGGCCGGCCTGTGCCCCTGCTTTTTTTTATTCTCATGGTGGCTCAGTCAGATGATGTGTTATGTTTGTGGTAATTCATCTGAGTGAGTGTTAATACTCGGCACACATATTCTAATGGCCTGATGTAGGATTTTTGAACCCCGAGCCAGAAACCACCAACGCTCGCCACTAAGCTGGCCTCTCTCCCTCTCCTTTGTCTTGTCATCCTTTTCTTTTCCCTTCTCTCCAGCGAGCGAGAGCGCTGCCTTTTCCGTCAGCGCCGTGCCGTCTATTGACAGAGCACTACATTCTAGACATATCTGGGGGATTAAGTTGCAAATTTAAGCAATGGGAAAATCAATGGGTTCCTCTTTTAATTCATGAGAAAGGCTGTCACTGTGAAAAAACAGTAGGGAGATGTGGCTGTTTGGCTCACATTCATCCAGGGAGAAGTAGAGGAGGAAGAGGAGGAGGAGGAGGAGGTGAAGACAGCCTCCTTTAAATCTCTCCATCAAATAGGGGGCAAGGCTGATGGTGGCCTGCCAGAGATAAAACCACCGGAGATAAAAACGGATGCTTTGTCTCCACCTTTATCAGCCGCCATTTGTTTGACCGGTCTTTAATAGACTAACTGCTCAATATTTGATAGTAATAGAGCGTCCGTTTTTCTTTCTCTGGTTTGGGAGCAAGAGTGTGTTTCTCGTCCATGTCCGCAGAAACACTAGTAGTCAGCAGTGTAGGGAGAGGCTGCTGCGAAGGTTTTAAGTACTACCTGGACTCTCAGCCAATAAAAACAGATATCTGACTGCGCAGATGTATATTTTCACTCTGGGATTTTTTTTTTCTCTCACATAAAGCTGAGAAGTCACCCAGCCCTTTTGTTTCCAACTGCAGGATTTCCAATGACGGATCGCTCTGTCGTTTAAACTTTAGCCACCAGAAAGTAAAAAAAGTATGACAAGCTATTTGTATGAGGGGGTGACAGAAAGTAGGGCTGTGAGGAAGAAAACCTTGCCAATAATGCAGAAAAAAAACAGAGTTTTCGCAAACTACACGTCACCCTGATTCCTGGACATTAGACACTTCTGGCGAACATTCAGTAAAGTCATCACATCCTTGTGTTTTACGACTCCTCTAAACAAGTCGCGTTCATCCCCAGGTTACACTCCAGTACTGTGTATCCCCTGCTGACTTCAGGGAATTTGATTTTTTTTAATGAACAGCTCAATATCTAATTCATTAAAGTGGCTGTTTTATTTGATGCATTCTCCTTACTCCAGCTGAACCGAGGGAGCAAGCCAGGGGCTGAGGAGAGGCGGCCCCTGTTGATGGACGTCCAGTCGCACACACACACACAAACACACACACACAGTGCTGTGAGTGTGTGTGCATGCATGTGTCCCTCGGAGAGACTCGGGGGCTCCGGTCGATCGTGGCTCCTTCTCCACAGGGGCCCAGAGCGCGAGTTTTACTCAGCCTGACTGCTGAAGGACAGGAGCTGTAATTGGCCTCGCGCACACTCTCTCTCGTCATTAGAAGCGGGCCGAGGGGAAGGCTTAACAATCGGTGCGGGGCGCACTGCGAGTGCTTCTCTCGGCATGGAAAAAGCATAAGGAGGCACGTTAGGCTTTAGCAGCTGTATTGAAAATGTCGCCTATTTTGTGCAACTGAGCAACATGTACATTCTCCATTAACATCAGTGACGGGTAGAGATCTCACGGTTCACAGGCCTCTGCCTACACTTACATCATTGGCTGGACTGGACGAGGGAGGGTTGGGTTTGTGCGTCAAGAGAACTGAAAACACTTGTCGCTTCAGAGACGCTTGATAAACTCATGTCGGACGTCTGATATGATTCCTCACGTGGATTTGAAATTAACTATATTTGGGATAAGCAAAAATAGTCTCGGTCTGGCCCAGGCCTTCTCGGATATCGCCGTCACCCTTGCAAGCCCACATACCCCTCCCTGCAATTTCCTCCAGCCGAATACCAACAAGATACCTTCCGCCACATCTCACATTTGTAGGTCCACATAATAATATATATCCTGATCCTGACTGCTCTGTCCTCTGTGGTCCCCTCTGATCAACTCTCTTATCTCGGTATAGATCACACTCCACACAAACCCCCAACTCCCTCTCCGAGACACATGTACAGTAGCAACAGAGGCACAGCTCATCCAGAGGTATAATAAAAACATGCATTGCATAATACAAGAAATAGTGAGAATCTGATATACACTCGGTTGGAGACCCTGAAGAGAAAGAAAAAAAAAGTATAGAGAGAAAAGGTGTATTAAAGTGAAACACAGGGCCTTGGTGGAAATATGAAGGGGTCAGATTGAGAGTGGAGGGGGCTCCCTGGCGAGGGCCTGGGGGGGCCGGCTGGGGATGTGTCAGGTGCATGAGCTGCGCTCTGCGCTGGGCAGTGTTGTTGTTACACCAAGGGCAGCGCCACAAGTCCGAAAGTATTGATTTCCCGCCTTGTCGAGAGGCAGAGAACTGTCATGTGGAGAGCACTGACCTTGGTACACACACTAAGACAACTATTCCCCGCGGCCCCCCACGGCACAGTGAGGAGGGAAGAGAGGAGCAGATGCAAGACACAGCAGCGGCAAAGAAGCAACAAACAACAACGAGCTAACCGAGTCTCCCGCGCAGGAGGAGGGGTGGAGGAGGAGGACGAGGAAGAAGAGAGAGGAGGTGAGCTTGAGAGGAAGAGAGGAAAGAGAGGGAGAGAGAGAGAGAGAGAGAGAGAGAGAGAGAGAGAGAGAGATTTCAGAAAAAAAAGCAGGAGCAGGAAAAAAGAGAGCAAGAAAAAAAAAAGAAAGAGAGAGGGGAGCTAACAGTCAAAGCCAGGGCCAGTTCCCCTGAGTTGTCAGTGGGCAGCCCAGTGTCTGGTTATCACGCTGTTTGAAATGACAATGGCTTGACTTGTATTTTCCTCCTGAGACCCAACTCAGATCTATAAGCCAGAGGGAGGGAGGGGAGGGGAGGGTTGGAGGAGCAGAGAAAAGAAAAGGCTGGTCATAAAAGGAGACGATAGAAGAGCGGGAGGAAGGTAGGAAACAGTACGAGAGAGAGCATGACAAAAAGAAAAAAGTAGGGGGGGGGGTTGTGGAGGGGCCGAGAGATTGACTCCTTCTGTCTCTGTATCACTGCTGTAGTTGTAGCCTTTGACATCTACAGAGAGAGACAGAGAGGAAGGAAACGAAAGACGGCAGCAGCAGCAGCAGCAGCAGCACAAGCAGCAGCGCAAGCAGCAGCTCAAGTGAAATGTTTTTCATGTGGAAGCTCCATCAGGATTTGACAACAAAAAGGGCTCCCTGTCACCTGCAGCTACACGGCGGGGCTCATCCCCAGTCACAGCGCGGCGCGGCGCACAAGAGACAGGCAGAGAAAACACAGCCTACAAAGAGCTCTCCTCGGGTTAGATCGCGGTGACAGACACTTAAGAGACCCGGCTTTAGTCACACATCTCTCGCCTCAGATCAGGGTGTTTTGCTAACAAGCTCAGCAGCGAGTTTCCCCCCTCTCGCTGGCACGCCGGAGCTTGTGAATAAAAGGCCACTTTTTTCATGATGAAGAGTTCTGTGCGGAGTTGTGAGGGAATCTTACTCTCAAAGTCTCTTTTTCGGGGGGAGAAGTCTCAAAGAAGTGGAGCCCTAATTGAATTAGCTGGCTTATTAGTGTTTGACATTGTAAGCTTGGCCATAAGTAAGGAAGTGGGGACTTGGGAAGTGGATTTAAAGAGCAGTGTTGGTTTTGGTTCTAATTTTACACTCTCCTGACACACATTATTCCCCTCAGCTGCAGTTAGGCCCAGATATGGTAATGCTAATAATATGTGTGCGAGGGGGTTTAAGTGGCTCACCTAAATTGCTAAGCCTGGGAAACACAGTGGTCAAAACCTGGTGGCTGAAGCCTCGTCAGCTTTGCAAAAACTCCTCATTCACGCACAGATATCAGAATTATAAACAGAATATTCATATAAGAATAGAGAGAGTGAGTTGAGAACAAGCTCTCCTCGTCTTTGTCTGCTCACAACATGTCTTCAAGGGAGAGAAATAAAAGGCTAAGCACACCTTCGGCCGCATTACTGTTTGGTGGCCTTGATGCCGAGGTTCGCCTCCGTTAGTCCGCCTTAATTTGGTCAAATCTAATTGCTAATTACACTTGCTTTCATTATCTCAGCATGTTAAATCCAAGGGCTTTACCAGTATTATGTTTACTCGACGAAAGAAAAGGAGGAACCTTTGATCAAGATTAAGCACATATATTCTCCTTCGGTCAAAGCAGAGACACACAAATGCATGCACATACCGCGCAAACTTAATGAATCTGTTTCATCTGTCCTATCGACTTTGTCTCTCTTCGCTGTCGACATTCACCTCCTCATACCCTGAGAGCACAATTACTACAAAGAACAACTTCATGCTTGTGGCGGGAGCGTTAAATAATAACAAGCACTCAAACTGGATCCTTATTATTCTACTCTTGATCCACCCCACCCGGTCACTAAAGTGTTAACAATGACTGGGGCAGTGATTAACATCTTAATCTTTTGCCTCATGCTGATTGTCAGCTTCCTTTGGGAGCACAGAAGGAACTTTGTGGCTTTCACCACGAGTGCTCTGACCATTTAAAAACACAGAAACACAAACATTGGCGTTTATTGCACCCCCCCACCCCCCGAAAATAAAGTGGAACAACTGGCAGCAAACAAATGAATAAATGTAAGCCTCCACAATTAGCCCCTTGCTCTCGGTGGATGCATAATGGATCTCTCGCTGCACAAAACGATTACATGCCACTTGAGATAATGACAGATTGTGCTAAAAGGAGCTACTTTACCCACTCATTCAGCTCTCTTTGGGGGTATCACCCCATGTGTGTCTATGCGGCAAGTGAGGCCTGTGGGCCCCCCTCGGCCTCCCCGGTTGCCAGAGGGCGTAACGCCAAGCGAATGCCCGGCCTGACACATGATAAACTTGGGGACAGGTGACCAAAGCAAAGCAGGCCATTCCTCGCATTCCAGCCGAGCTTGGACACGCCAGCAAAGAGCCAACATGTCACTTTCACCTCTCATCAATCCGGCAAGAATAACAGGTCACCACTCTCACTGGTGTCAACAGGTATGATGAAACATCATAGCATCAGGGTTAGACGTTTTGACGATATAATGGCAACTCTTCTTTTTTTTTCTAGGAGAGGGCTTCACATTGTGCTCATTCCGACATCGACTGTGTCGTGTTCTCAGCGGCTATCAAATACAGTGTTGAGTGCAAATGCCAACTTTACTGCATAGCAACTTCAGCGGCGGAGGGGGTGGTGGGGGGGTGGAGTGTGTAAGTCGGGCAGAGACAAAACCAGGCAGCGATATCCAAATTTGGTTGAACTCTTTCTTTGCGTTTATTTAAAGTCTATCGTCTACTTCCGGATCTATTTATCCAGATAAATCTTTTTAAAGAAAAGAGAGCGAGAAACATAATCACCACAGCACACAGCACCACTGCATTTCATTTCCATCCTTGTTTGTCTCTGTGCTTTTTTTTTTTTTCTGCCCTGGTCTTGTATCTATCCCACGTATTCCCCACTGCCCATGACATACTGGAAATGCCTGGTTAAGTGCTGTTCTGACATTAGCTGAGTGTAGTCACAGCATTTGGCCTGGGGACAAATGCTAGAAAGGCCCTATAAATATGGATGCCACCCACCCCTCCTCTTTCCTCCCGCTCTCCCTCGGCTCCCTGATGAGCTTGCATGTGTCTGTGTGTGTGTGTGTGTGTGTGTGTGTGTGTGTGGCGCGCCGCTTGCTCTGTCACACCATGTCCCCGTTGTTTGTTTACTCACACTGACAGAGATACACTCGCTTGCCGTCGGTGCTCGCCACCTACGCCTGCTAACCGAGTGCCAAAGAGCTCGCTAATGCTCCAGCACACCCAGTAAATAATGCATCCGCCAATGCCAGGCAGCTAGCATAGCGCGGCGGCCCCAGCTGTCTGGGCTATTTCATAGGCTGATGGGTCTGTTAGCCTGCATGTCACTCTCAGGTCGCGTGTTAGCGAGTGTCACTGTCGCCTGCTGTTACAGTGCAGAGCATCACACCCGCGGAGCTCAGTGCTGCGTGAAAGCGATGCCACTTCGAGCCAGCCGTCCTTTCCTGCGTGCCCACCTCTGCCCCCGGCGCAGTGGCGGCCCTGTGGGTGCCCCGTGGCTGCACTGATGCCAGCACGTGTGGAGCTGCAGGGAGGGTCCCCGTGGGGAGGAAGTGGGCCATTAGTACGGTCCTTGCCCTGGCGTTTTACTCCACTTCAGTACACATCACAGAGGGCCGCCCTCTCACTAACTAGCTAACACATGCTAATTAGTCTGGCGACAGAGCCAGTTCCTCCATGCTTTGGGAGCATATGTGTAGCTCCAGAGCAAAGCTGGCTGAGAGGACCTGGCCAGGGACTGACGCTGCTTCATTAAGTTTTCTTTAATGTGCTTCAAATAAATGCAGCGTAGCGGCTTAGTGCTTTAAAAGCGGCCTCAAAAATATGAGTGATGGAGCCAGAGTTCAGTCTTATCTTTGGTAACAACTCACAGCTCCAATCAAGCATTCACATCAACACTCTCCCTACCTTCAGATTAGTGTGGCGCGCCGTCTGCTCTTGCAAACCAACTCGCCTTTTCCTGCAACGTCTTCATTTTCTGGAAACAAGAACAACCACAGCCTTAATGAAACTTAATGATGATAGTCATAACACAACAATAATCCAGTGGTCTGGAAAACTAATCAATGCGTCTTCTCTCCTTCCCCTAATGACCTGTGAAAACAAAGCAATAAAAAGGCGGCGCGTGTTTATTTTGGCCAAAGCAACAGGCTGATAAGAGCGGCGGGCTGATTAGCAAAGCCGAGACGGTCACACAGATTAGGACACCACACAAAGCTAATGTCGCCACATGAGGTGAAGGTGCGTGCGTGTGCATTTCTGAAGCTCCCCATCGCGATGGAAAGTTTGCAGGCCCATTGGCTAAAAAGCATTCACTCTGCCACAGCAGGCTCGTTATCCATGTGTTAAATAGATGAGGATTTCCTGTTTCGTGTCTATACACTGTGATTTTCCTGTTACTGTAACTCCAGTCGGTGGTAGCAGTTTGTCATCCCGGTAATGTGATGATAAACACATGTTGTTTCCCTTGTCTGCTGTGTGAAGTGGCTGACCGGCGTGGCTCTCGTTTTAGCATGCTTCTTGTCTTCTGGTCTCTGGTTGATTCCTCCCAGACTCTGGCCCTTCACCACAAATCATTGCGGTGCGCTGTGTGCAGCTTTGGGACACAAATTGTGCCCCCGAAGTGGTGCAAAAGCACCGTTTGCTCATATTCATCTTTTTTCCCTTTTCAGGGAGAAACCAAAAACCAGGGGATCGTTTTTCTTAAACAGGCTTGTAATTTCCACAGTTTCTTTACAGCATGATGGAAAGTGTCGGTTTGAGTGACTGCTTTTAATTAGTTAAGTTCAGATAGGGAGAAGAGGGGAGAATAATATTTTGCTTTACGGCGCAGAGGGAATTATAAAAAAAAGCAAAACAAAAAAGGTGGAAGGGGAAAAATGTAGATTGTCACACGTTAGCGCTTATGTTAAAAAAAACACACAAGCACGCTCCCTTGATCAGAGGCAGTAACATTTTCTGTCACCACATACTACACAATTAGCAAGCTATTTGCATTTTGCCACTTAAGGACCAGTCAGCGCACAATTTACATCAGTGGAAATGATATGTACATGTGCTACACAAAACACGCAGAGGAAAAGACCACCTCAACACCGTCCTCGAGGGTCCGAACCAAATATAAGTCATGCATACTGTATTAGGACACACGGAGTCTCTGAAAAATCTCAGAATTCAAATGATTTAACAAGCCCTGTAATAAATGTATTTCTTATTCCCTGGTCAGATCATGTGAATTCCTAAACACACAACACATTTCACATGACAACATGGGAGATCGGTGTCAGGTGGATTACATGGAATGATGGGGTGATGGGTCTCTTTTTTCTTCCTGCTTGCTGGAGAGCCCGGTGTCCTGATTAAAAATTTCAGCTCCACTGCCTTTCTAATTAATTAGCGAGGCCACTCAGAGGAGCGCTGTGGACCAATTAGTCTCTAGCAAGCCGATGATGCCTATCGCTACAGCATCACTGTACAGCTGTCGCTCCCCGCTCCGAGGACGGCTGGGGATGGACCCTCAGGTGCTCGCACAGGTTCAAACAGCGGCGTGCGTGCATGCAAACTACATCAGATGCATACACACACACACACACACACACACAGTGTAATAATAAAAGTATTGATAATAATAGAAAAAGATCAGATTTGCAAAATATACATAAAGTCAAGATTATATATTTTTTTCCAGATTAAGCTTTTCTAATTTTTCTTTAAATTAAAATGATCATAAATAATATTATCATATGTGAGTTTAATGAAAAATAAGTGTTCTAAGACTAGATTACATAGAAACAGCTCGTGTAATGTCTCAGTAGGTCTAAAGGAACCTGTAACAGGAGTTTGACTGCAGACAGTTAGGGAAAAATGTGGTGATTATTTGAACTAAACCAAACTCCACGACAATGTTGAAAATCATTAAGGTAATCTAATCGAGGGAAAATACGAAATATTTTCTGGTTACAGCTTCTAAAATCCAACAATTCTCCACCTTTAATTAAAGTTTAATCTTTGTGGCCTTTGGTGAGACAAAATAATAATTTCTAAGACATCGCCTTCTTCGAACATCGGGCATCAAATCATTTAGAAGATTTCTGACTCATTTCAACCGACACTGACAAAAAAAAAGAAAAAACAGCCATAATTTGAGAAAAATAATAATGCTGCAAGTTTGAATCGTTCTGCCGATAAAGGTATACTACAAAAATACTGGAAGGCATTGACAATAAATGTGCTTTGCCTATCTGCCACTAAAAGCCTCTTCAAGACACTGAAGCTGAACCTTTTCCAACATACCACTCTGAGGCAGATGAAATAAGATGGAATTGTTTCAGTTGCTTCAGTCTTGATGGGGAATTCATCCTGCATGCTGACCACAGGGCTGGGTGGGGAGGTTGGAGGGTTGGAGAGGGTGTCTGCATTTCTTTGGAGGGGCGGCGGAGTTTGCTGACTTTGTGAGAATGGACTAGTTAGAAGACCGAGGAAGCTCATTTCCACTTCAAGGGGTCGCCTGAAACATGGCATCAGCAGGCCTTCTCTGTTAGCTCCCGCTCACTGTACACGCTCGCACGTGTGTGTGTGCGCTCGCGTGCACTAATGCATGTGCACACACATACGCACACACACCATCAGATCGTCTCACATTCACAGACATTAATAAAGCCTCCCCATCGCCTCCTCACCCGAAGTCTAATGTTTATTCGTACTTGAGGAAAATGCGCTGATACAGTCTTTTTTTTTTTTTTTCCTCCAAGACTGAAAAACAGCCAAAAGCTAACAAAAATGTGGAACTTCAAAGCCCCCCGACAGTGGTGGGTACACATTAATGAACACATCACACGCAAACACATACACGTAACATCCCGCAAATAATTCAGTATCGCTCACAAGTTTGATCGCAAAGTGTGGATTGGCACATTTGAGCATTAAAAATGTGTGCGTGTGTGTGTTTTTGTGCAGCGCAGACACACAGCAACACGCGTCCCTCTGCCCCTCTGCAAGCATAAACAGTCAATACTGTAGTGGCTGATTAGTATGAGAAGAGGGGATGAATATTGGAGAAGGACTCTCAAGAGCCACCCATGAAACATGGAGAGGATGTCAAAGCATTTTGTTCCCATCTCGTTCATTAGATCTAACTCCGGCTAGTGGACGCTCAGAGTGTTTTAAGTTCATTCACAAACACACGCGCATGCACACACACGCACACAAACAGAAAATAGACACACACTGGAAACAACACTGTTGGAAACAGTTGTAGTTATTAGATCAGCGTGTCTGACATTTTGTCGACATAAGTAATTAATTTATCCTTTCTATTGGGAAAGTCCAAAGAGCCCAATTAACATGGCTAATATTGCTGCATCGTGTAAAAACATCATTTTTTTTAATACAGAGGGAATATTCAAATGACTTGCCTTCATTATTCAAATGTATAAGCAAAGTCATCACTGGGGAAAGAGACACGATGGGATTCACACTCGTAGGAACAAGAAAATGATAATCAATCTTTTATTTCTGCAAAGCAATCAAATATTCAGCATATGTGCCTTTCCTTTATCTTGGTTTTCTTTATTTGCGTCACATGAAGTCTGAGGCTTGTTCTTACATCCGCCTCATTATCTTTCACTTGAAATTTAAAATCTTTTTTTTTTTTCGTGTGCATTGACAAGGTGCCATGTTGCAGCAATAATCGTTAATTATTTAACTTTGAAATCTTGGCAGCGTGTGTTTGCGCGAGCCCGGTAGCAGCGTGGTATTTAATCGAAATTATACAGTAAGTCGAGGCTTAGGAGGAAGAGGATTTTTTTTGCTTTTACAGTCGGTCCAGTACACATGCTCAGACAGGAAGCCAGGCCAAGACTCGCACGGTTGCCAAATCCCACGGCTTTGTAAGCAACGTGCTGCAATAGTGGAATCAGACAAATAATATTCCTAATTTAGAGAGTGAAAATGTAAAGGTCAGAGGCAGCAGTGAGGGACCTTTCCGAAGTTTATTTGAATCTGTTTTTGCAGATTGCTATTGTGGCACTTGTGTTTTCTGTTTTCACGGCTCGTTCGGGTATTTGTTTTTGAGCGAACTCGGGGGCCCCACAACTGCACAGCCCGGGCTCTAGGCTCCACTCTCCCACTCGTATAGCTATAACAAAGTCAATATTACAAAGAGGTAACACATGTCGAGGTATGCTTCAGGCCTGCCCTGGTGCTGTGATCCTGGATTGGGACACACACACACACACACAGAGTAAAAGAATGCATGCCTTCAATAGTAGGCTGCCTACCTCCATGAAGAAAAATGTATCCTGATTTTTTTTTTTTTCATCTCTTCTTCAAATTTGCTCTCCAGTTGAAGCCGGTGTTTTGGCTTTCACACGTATGAAACTGGTCACGTATGTGCGTGTGTGGGAGTGTGTGTGAGCTTCTCTTCCTACCATGTCCAAGTACTTGTTGGTGTCTGTGTGTTCACATAAATTTTGAGTGTGTGATGTGTGTGTGTGTGTGTGCGTGCGTGCGTGCGTGTGTGTGTGTGTGTGTGTGCGTGCGAGCGTGTCTGTGTGTGTGTGAGGGCCAGTTTGTTTTGTTTTTCCCTTACTTCAGCACATCTGAGAGAGCTTTTCTGGAACTCCTGAGCCCTGTCCAAACAAAGATGGCCGAATGTGAGGGATGGAGGGGAGGTGGATCAGGGCGTACGTGCATGTGTGTGTGTGTGTGTGTGTGTGTGTGTGTGTTTGCGATTTTTCAAGTAAGCTGGGACCAGAAGGGCCTTGCAAAAAAACCAAGGGGAGGGAGAGAAAACCGAGCCCCTGAGAAAGGCAGCTGGAAACACGGAGACTTGCGGTCTTTCTCTCCCCCCCCTCCAACACCCCCTACACTTCTCCTCCCCTGGTCCAGCTGCACTCAGATGTGTCTGCCTGCCCCCCCCAACCCCGCCTCCCCCACCTCACCCCTGCACTCCCAAACTCAATGCCACTGCCAAGGAGAGAAAGAGAGAGAGAGAAAGAGGGAGAGTGTCGCAGCTGGTAATACTTACTGGCCATTTTACCGCGGTAAAGGCATGAGATTCATTAGGCCAGGGCCCGCGTGTTTTGTGCTGAGTACCGGCCGTGTTATTGTTAGGATGTGGTAAAATTATAAATATGGAGGGGTGGGGGGGGATTTGGGGAGAGGTGGAGGGGGGTGCAGGGATCTAAGTGGAAGGGGTTGGAGAGGAGGCGAGAGCGAGGTGGCGGAGGTGGGGAGGGCAAGGAAGAGGAGAAACACGCCACTCATTAACTCCCCTGCCACAGTCTTGTTTCTCATGATTGGGTGGCAATAAAAAAGTCTGTCACAATTTGTCAAAGTTAATGACTCAATGGCACACCAGCTCTCAAGGGCTGGAAGACACGCTAACATATGTCGAATTAGTCAATAGCTTTATAATTGCAGAAATAAGGAGCCTGGCTTTAGCCAAATGAAGCGGACTTAGAGGGTCCTGAGAGGGAATTCGCAATTTGGTCAGGTCGATTGCAGAATGGCAATCACAGAGGCTTGGCACCGCTCCCCCGCACGCAAATTGTTGGGCTGCCTTTTTCTTTCTTGCCTTCTCCTCCCTCCCACCTGTCTGAGCGTGTCTTCTTTGTGACCTGTGACTCTGGAACGGCGTCTAGCCTCCACTTCAGCCCCTCTATCTGTGAACTTTGTAAGACAGATAAAGACTCAGACACTCAGATGGACTTTCCTTTGGTCCGCCGTCTCGTCCCACATGCACACACCGGGGAGTCACGCAAAAGACACTCCTTGTGTCACTCGCTCATTGTGTGGCTTTGGGAGTGACACGCTTGTCACTGCAGTCATGTAGCCATTGGTCGAATCCTCTCTGTGTCTCTCCCTCCCCTCTCCGTCTGTATCTCCGGTCTTGTGTCCTATTTTTCTGTGTCATTTGCTGACACAATACTAATAAAAAGGCACAGCTTTCACTTGGAGGGGTTTTTTTATCTAAAGAGGGAACTACAACTGACACTGATTCAGGAGCGGTCTTCTCGCTATGCTGGCTAAGGTAAATAATTGCACGAATCTGTAAATAATAACAATCTGGACCCCCGTTTTTTTGGGAGGATTTCTTGATGTGGTGTTTTTATAGACACAACAAATAAGTAAGATGTGAGGAGATGTTACACCGGGTCGAAAAGAATCTGAATAGAGTAATTATCCCCGGTTTCGACGCAGCTTATACGTAGTTTTGTATTTCCACAGCTGTTGGGTGTGCAAGGCTCCAGGTGTTTACAAGTGAACCACCGTGCTGACACACTGTTTGAACAAAACTCTGAGGAAAGAAACAAATATTATTGCCCAGTCGTGTGTCTTGAAAACCAGCCAATCCGTCTACAGTAGTGTTCGGTTTAGTTGAAAAAACACATATACATAATTTGGAGATTGCAAACACACAATTAGCGCGGGCTTTTTTACATTAAAAAATGGTCAAAGAAAATAAAGAGCTATTGGCGAGATTAAATCTAGGAACTCTTCCAGGAGTTCTCTGGCTGGGAGCGACGTTGAGTAGGGGAATTCACTGAGTGTGGGTGTTTGTGTGTGTGTGTGTGAGTACATGTTTGCATGAGAGGGAATGTGGGAGAGTGCGTGGGCGCCAGTGTGTGCGTGTGTGTAGTTGAGGAGGTATAGAGTCCCACCCTGTAGACTAGTGTGATGACTAAATGTCAATTTGGGGGAGTCTCAGCAGTGCTGGCCTCCTGTCGTCACGCCTGCACTCTGTGTCTGTCTGTGTGTGTGTGTGTGTGTTTGTCCCGCCGCCCACGCCAACCAATGATTGCCATGGAGATGTCCCCTCGCAGAAAGGGGTCGGCAATATGTCTGGGCTCTGACTAATACTTTCTGTTTGTGTTAGGGTGTAGATGGGGAGGGAAGTAAAGAGCAGACGATGTCGGTCATCTTCTCCCCCCTCTCTCTCTCTCTCTATTCCCACCAATGCCGACCCCCCCCCATCCATCACCTCTCTCATTTTTTCTGTCCCCCTTTTTCCTTTCTCACTCCCACTCTCCTCTCCCCTCTCTCAAACATGAGTCCGGTCGCACTGTGTGGTCATGTCACTCCCTCAAATCTCCAGACGGAAGCCTAGCGCGTTGTTGCAGCGCCGGCTGTCACCGCGATATTTGCATTCGTCGGGGGCGATCGGCGGGCCAGCGAGTGCAGGTGTCAAGTCTGTCAGGGAGTTGTCCTTATCTGCCACAGGTCGCTCCCTCTGATAGGCCCAAGGTCAGAGCAGATCTAGTGTATATTGACGACAGTGTTTCATTTTCTTTCCTTTTCCTGTCCGCACAATGGCCAGTGAGTGATAAGGACGCGTGTCTCTGAACAATGCAGTCTGACAAACTTGCGGAGTGATTTGTGGCTCTTATTTGATTTCATTGCTGAAATAATGGGCTCGCCAGCATAATATAAATTGACAATTTGGATTATTGATTCATCTTTTAAGTCATTTATCAAGCAAAGTTGGGAAACATTTGTTGGTTTCAGCTGAGGATTTCCTGCTCTTCCTTGTTTTATATCCCTTTGAATTTGATGGATAGTTTACAGGCTTTCAGGTGGACAAAAAGTGTATGGAAGGTGTCGTGTCTATAGTAAAAAAAATTTGGGGGGAAAACAAAAAAATGATGGCAATGTCCCGGCAAGTTTTTAACGTAGACGTATTACAAACAAAAATGTCTGATAAAGAGCACCCAGACCTGTTAAATAAAGACCAAATATAGAGGAAGCCACAGAAAAAGACGGTATTTGTTGGAAAGATTTATGGCTAAAATAAACTCCAGTGAATGAACTATGAACCACTGTCAACATGTTTGGAGTTTCTGTACAGCGATTTGTTATTTATTGACTGTACATATATACACTTGGACCAAAAGTTGCGTCACACAGGAGAAAATTGGGAGATTGGCCTGACATCTTTTGCACCGCAGTTCCTCAGCCTTCCCTACCTCCCCACATCAGCTTCCCTCTGCCCCCTCCACCTTTGCTGCAACACCTCTTCCCCACCTTTCCGATACACCAGCTTGCCTGACTCCCCCCCCCCCCACCACCACCACCCCCTTGCCTCCTCGCTATCTCACCTCTCTTCCTTTTTTGCCAACGTTCCCTTCGCACTCTCTCTTTCTCTCCCTCCACTCCCCTCCCTGCCTCCCCGAGCACCCTGCTTTGAACCTGGCCTTGAATCCGTGCACCCAGAGGTCTGTCACTGGGCAGATGTTTTGATCTCTGGCTGGGGAAATGCTTTGAGGCGAGCTGAGAGGGGCCAGGGGCCTGGACTGGGGTCCTCTGCCTGGACCTGCTGTCTACACAAAAGATGGGAGAAACTGGTTCTCCCTTGATGCTCAGGTATTTGAACTGACAGTGTAGTTTCAGTGTGGTACGGCTCTCCATCTATGCGGGCTACACTGACTGAGAGCATGGCATATGATAGCGAGATCACAGGGTTGTGTTCCCGGTCCAGTATTGTGATATTAGGCTCCCTCTCCCTCTCTGTTTCACAATATCAAAGCCAGCTGGGTCCTTTAGCCATCCACTTCATAAACAAGCATGACTGTCCTGAAGTACACGCACAGCTATTTATCATGCGAGTGAGTCAGGCTGAAAGTTTCGTCACTGATCCGATTCTACATTCGTTGGGGTGGTGCTCATCACGGAGAGATTTACTCTCTGTGACCGCGTCAGGTCGCGCAGAGGAAGCAGGAATGTTGGACGCAGAAAATTAGTTGAATCGTGTGCTTGTTTGATGGCGGAGTAATAACATGGGTGTTGTGTCTGTGTGTGTGTGTGAAGAGCGTGAGTCACACCTGACAGCTGACAAACTCGTCGAGAGAGGACTGGACCTCTGATCGAAGTTCTAAACAGGACGTCATCCTGGATGACAGTGGATGACAGATATCATCACTCACAATTCAACTGTTTAGATTGTCCACTTATGAAGTCCAGATTTATGTTCCTTATTAGTAATTGTAAGTTCATTGCTGGCAGAAAGCACAGCCATGTTTTCGGAAATGTCCTCACGAAAAGGTCGAAACAAGTATTTAACCAGACAGACGACTGTGAACCCCACCGAAAGGGGGTTTCAGACTCATGGAGGCCCATCGTTGGGAGGGGCTGATAGATCTTCTCTGGGACACCTCAAGGACAAAAATGATTTTGTATGTATCACTAATGAGTTTACAAACTGATCGTGTCTTCTCTTGCGGTTACTATGGTTACTATCATCGGCAAGGGACGCACTCTTTATTTTCCCTGATAACGCTACAAACCCGTGATGGCTAGTTAGCTCGATGGCAGCTGACAGCGCTAAACCCAGCAGGAGGGAGTGTTTCTGTGCAGAGGAACATGAAGAGTTTTAACGGTAAAACTGCAGTTTGATGTGACAGCATATCAAGTTCAGTAACAAAGTAAAGAAACAAGGTTTTGATTTTGGAACAGTTTAAGTTCACTTTGGGTCCGTTACAATTGTTTTTTTTTTTCGGGACGGTTCAGGGACAGTGGTGAAAAACGTCAGTCTGTAGCAATGGCACCAAACAATGACTTTGTCTCTGAACAGTAATGCAGTTACATCTAAACCAGACTTGATGTTTGTTTCTGCTACATCTGTCACTTCTGCCAGATTATCCCCTGCAGGTTTTAGGCTATGAGCCTGTCATACTTTGGGTCAGCAAGACCCAACGTTGCTGTGTGAAGGCACGGTTGTGTTGCAGTAAGCGCAACAAGACTGAGAGACACTGCCAAACATCTGAAACATATGTGTCAGACACAATATGTTCACAGATGAATTTTATTGTTCCCAGTATTTTTGTTGAATGTTTATTTGCTGCCCTCACTTCATTTCCAAACTTTATTTTCGAGCTTTGTCCGTCGTTTACAGTTAAGTCTAAACACTGCAACAGCTTTTTTGTGAACATTTCTTAAATCAGATTTGTGAAACGTTAACTAATTGACGATGAATCTCGAAATCTGTCAAGTCACAAACAGCTTTAATTACAGGTGCGTGCAAAAAGCAGACATAGCTGCCTGTGTTTGTTTGAGTTCAAGAAAGAAAGGGAAGAAAAGAGAGGGGTCCCAGGTCTCCGTATGAATACATGAAAACACATGCTTCTCTTCTCCTTCTGTAATCCACCGGGGACTCACGCCCCATTTGGTTCCCATTAGCATAGCTCTGGTCGCTCTGCCCCGTGTCAAAGCCCAGACGCACAGCTGCACAAAGGACAGGGACCTCTGGCACTGTGACTGCCAGCCGCGGGGCTCAAAACCAGAACTGACATGGAGGACGGGGCCTAACACTGTGGGGATTTCAGAGGGAAGACACCAGCTTTTCTGTCGACTGCAGCTTCCCCCTGCGCAGCATTACGTTTTACACTGAAGTCAGCGCGCAAGTGATTAATCGTTGTTTATTTTGCACCACTTTGTAAGGCAAGAAAACTCTGTTTCAAGTCACATCCAATGTACAAAATCAAACAAGCAAAAATTAGCCTTGGCATGAGGTATTTGCTCCCCTGTATTTTGTGGCGTGCTGCGTCCGACTACAAAGACTTTCTTTATTCAGCGTGTTTTATTTGTCACCTGTTTCCAATATGGACACTGTGAAGTCCTGATCTATCTGTCGGAGCCAGGGCCCGGTTTTATGACACGCAAAGCTCGCTGTGCCTCTTTTCCTACACACGTTGGCCGCACATTTCTGGCAGGAAATTGACAGCATTTCAGCAGCTAACTCATGGATGAGATAATATCTTGTGGGTGGAAGAGAGGACAAGATGCTCCCAGTGTTTTACAGTGACCCTAAGCAGAGACAAATTTAAATCCAAAGCTGCTGCTGCGAGGATCAGGCGCACACATGCGCATGTACACACAGGGTTTTCATTTAAACCTCGGCTTTGCTTAACTCACCAAAACAAGAAATGCGGTCTGTGGCTGTGTGTTGAACATGGTAAAGGTTTCAATTAAAGTAGGAGGAACAATACCCACCCAGCATCCCAGCAGCTGTCTGGGTTGGCTCGCCATTGTACGCTGTCGAAGGAGGATACAGAGAGGCTGGAGGGGACTGGCGGTGTTTTAGTGGTGTTTTTCAATGGCATATGGTTACAACATCAACCTTGAAAAATGACAGGGTAGTAATACAGTTGTACAGGATATTAGTTTAGGATCATGCTCACTTCTATGGTTTCATAGGACTTGTAGCAGCCAAGGCGCTGTCTGTGTTGATCCCTGCATATGCTGCCTGGTTTAGTGTTGGACTCATTTGCATGTATCGGTATTGATCCCGGGCCACGTCTCTCCCAATCTGCTTAAAAATCCTCTCGGACCTGACCAGTCCAGGCCGAAGCCATCTTGTTCTGCCGCTCCTCTTCCCCGCATTTCTTCAGTCCATCTGTCCCACTAACAGTCTTTTAATTGAGAGTCCTCCCCGGTCTGATGCTGGCCATTGCTGACTGTCAGTGTTTATACAATTGGGCTGGGACAGGGACTGCGAGCCAAGCAAAACATCCATGAAACATCAAGCCTCCAGCTAAACAAAACCCAGCAGTGAGACACACACGCACACACTTGAGCCAGATAAGGGCCGAAAACGATGCTTTCCGAACGCGGCTAGGTTAAGTTGTTGACCATCGCGGCAACACGGCAGCTGTGAGAGACCGTCGACTGTTGTCTGGGTCTAATTGCTACAGCAGTGTGGGATTTTCTTCACTTGCTAACAGCGTTCACTTTCTAGCCGCTCATTTTTCTAGTGATTTACGAAGTCTCACACACACTCGCTCACACACACCCCTCTGTCCTTTTCCTCACCGTCGTCCTCTTTAGTTGCGAGCCAAAGAGGAAACCCTGGCGAGACGCTAGCACAGTGACTAATGCTGTGTATCTGGCCGGGGCCTCAGATAACACAGCCTCCTCCCCCGGCCTGCTGTGACAAATATGTGCGAGTGTAGCGCTGGGATCCGGGCCCAAGCTTGTCCCTGACCCAGCCCAGGCCAGACGCAGGTTAAACCACGGCCAAATGCAACCCAGATCCACGCTGGCCACAGAAGCGGAGTTTTGAGTACGTGAGGATCATGAGAAGAGGCCTACATAATTTTGTCTTCCTCGCTTCCCCTGACAAGCCACACACGCAGGCGAACTCACATCCTTGACGATGTTGTTTTTGATGGCGATTCATGACACATCTGTCTGCCGCTGCCTCTGCAATCAGCCTGCAATCTTTCATCTTATTGCGTGTGATCAATTTTGACGCCGCCATATCACAAACATCTCCCGTGTTACTCTTCTCTTATGCCTCCCAGAGCTGAATTTGCAACAACGCACAAATTAATCCCAAGAAATAACTGGCACAGTACGTCCCCTCCCTTCCCTTTTCTCTCCGTCAGTGCCTTCTCAGTTGAGGGGGCTTGCTGCTTTAATGCTTCTTAATGCTGCTGTCTGCTTAATGGGCCAGATATGAGAGGTGCTGCTAGCCAGCGTAATAAGTCAGTGATTAGAGGGCGCCTTGTCACAGCAGCAGCCTCGCAGACAGTGGCACGCTCTAATTGGAGTATTAGACGCCCCTTAACTATCTTGTCAGCTGTCAGACCCCGGCTCGTAAACAGAAGAGGTGCATTTGATATTTGCAATTGTTTATTTCCGCCTGCCGCTGTTAGCACTGCCGCACGGAGAGGTAATTAGGAAGGCGCTGTGTTTGTGTGACATCACCGTGCTAAATTTGGGCACTCTAAATTAGAGTTTGCAAAAATCGCTGTTGCGAGGAGAGTGATGTAAAAAGAGAAGTAGTCAATATCTGACAAGAGAAATGAAAAGTTAAGGTGGGGTGACTGACAAAAAGTTGGACAAAAGCAGCAGCAACCACAAAATATGTTTTACTTAAAGTGAATCTTAAAAGGTGAACCGTTTCTGGTCTCTACAGTGTCAGCCAATAGGAATGTCAACTGCAGTTTCCAGAAGTTGGAAGGGAAGTCTTCATACTGAGAATCATTGCCTTTTTGTCCAGCCGCTAGTCTACCAACAGCAGCTTTTTACATTTAAGGAACCTAGAACCAGTGAATTTGTAGCATTTTTGCTTAGGAAACAACTTTCACGATGAATAAATGATCAGAATTGCATCAGCTGTCGTATAAATTAATCACCATTCTTCACAAGAACTGTATTTTCAGAGCAGAAGCAAGAGCAGTTTTCTGTCAGTCCCGTGTTGTTTGAGTGGTATTTCAAGTTAAATAGAGAAAACAATATTAGAACAAATTGGAGAAGAATATATCATATTAGATCTGCTTATTGTAGGCTGGGTTGTGGGTATGAACGCTGTGTGAAAGAAAAGCATTATTCAACAACTTTACGAAAACAGATGTTGCTCCAAAGACACAGAGCTTATGAGTCTATCCTGTATCTGAAAGGTCACAGGTTCGACCCCGTCGACTGCCTTGAATGAGTGTTCACGAACAGCCATGTCTGCTGCATTATGGTCCTTCAGGGGAGCGCTGGGCTCACTTACTGCACGCTGCTCCGGATAAGGACGTCTGCTAAGTGTATAATGTATGTACACTCCGACTGACACATGGCGAATAATCCTCACACACGGTGAGGATTGCCGCCGCTGCACCTGGAGAGCTTAAAAAACGGTGTAAAGTCAAATAATCTCCGGCTCCTGTCTCGCTCGGTGTCAAACGGTGAGGTGACATGGTTAGAAGTGGCGTCATTTTGTGTTTAATCTTGGATTAGCCCGTGTTCGCTCTGACATCTCCAGTTACTAATCTGGTTTACAGCACCTTAGGGCGAGCAAGGGGGGGATTCTGATAGATTTTAAGGTCCCTTAGTAGATTATGAGCAAACTGAGTTTTTATATCCTGAATAACAGGATATCGGTCTAATCCACAGACTTGGTTATGCTATTTGCTGTTAAAACGCCAGAATGTGCACTTGGGTCAATACTGGTGGGTTGGTGTGTGTCTTTACTGATCATGCACTGACCTCAGTTGTTTGACGTACAGGCTGAACTGTGCTGCCGATCTTTTTTCTATCTGTGAGGGCTGATTGACTGTGTCTGACATTGTGTAATATACGGTTGCTGGACTCCAACCTACGACCTATTGTGTGCACGTCTGATGTCACATCACTGTCGCACAGTGAGACAATATGAGATAACGTGTTTATAGTGCTGATTGTAAATTCATAAAGCCTTGATTGTGTCTGTGTCGCCGTCCTCCTCTTCTCATCTGCCCTCGCATTTTTTTTTGCACACATTTCCTGATTTTGAGGACTTTCCCGTCAAAATAAACGGGCAGCCACACGCAGCAGTCACCTTGCACACTGCGCCCGATTTCCTGCCTCGAGCATTCCTGAAATTTTTGCTCTGCAATTTTAGTGATTACAGATTTTTTTTTCTTTCCCTTTACAGCCTAAAGAATTAACACATAGGAAAAACCATCAGTCATTCAGCACTGACTCAACACCACATGTGCCAAATGTGAAATACTTTACCCTCATCATGTGGAATTGACGTTTATTTTGCCAAGTTATTAAATGTTTTTCTATTCAGGCCGGCACACTTAGATTACATGCTAATGTAAAGGAAATACAATATTTGATTTAAGAAAAAGATACACAGGTTTTCTGCGCATCAAACAAGTGTTTTTTTCTTTTTTGCTTCCCTTGCACTGGTCCTCCTGCAGCTGCACAACTCCCTTTAGGCAGTTTAGGTTGCAGTAGTGTTACTATCTTTACTCACCAATTCGTCTTGATAATGCAAAAAAAATGTCTGATAAACAAAGACCTGCCAATGCTTATTAAGATTCATGTTCCTCACTTCTTTTTTCACTCTTTTCACTCCTTTTCTGTCGGTCTTCTTGTTTCTCCAATGTCGGCGGGAAATTTACGGCTCCCAGCTGCTGCGCTCATTCCGATGATGAAGCTGTACTCATTTGTGTGGATTTCTGTGTATATCATATATTTCATCCGCGCTGTGCAATCTCTTTATTGTTTTGAAGAGCGCGGAACATCTTACAGGATCAAATGACCTCCCCGCGAAATGTGCCGGAATTTTTGTTAGAGTCTTTAACAGCCCTCTGTGAAGGCTTAAGCTTCGGCAGACGATGCATTGTGCTGTACCGAGTTGCCCTCGTCAAGTCTGGACACTTAACCTCTCACTACTAAAAGCTTTCCGAGGTCAGACTAAGTGCAGCTCCAGTGTTGAGTAATGGAGCCTCAGTCAAAACAAGTTAATTTTTTGTGTTTTCAGGAAGGGAAGTCCTTTGTTGGTTCACAGGAACTTACCGTAAAGAGGCAGATGAAATTTGGCGTCTGATAGTTACTCTTTTCGGCCGCAGCTCCTGATATGTTTGGTATTACACTCATCACGTTTCTACGTAACAGGTTCGAGTATTAGGTAGAGATGCAACAATCACCTTATTCAACAATGATTCAAAGACATTTAATTTCCACCTATTTTGTTCATTTGTTCATAGTTTCAATCATTTTTTTAAGCAAAAATGGAAAAACATTTGCTGCTGTTTTGTCACTTATATTAAAGAGTCTTTGTGTTTTGGCCTTTCAGCTGGACAAAAGAAGCACTCTGAAGACGTCACTTTGGGCTCTAATCGTGAAAATAATCAGCAGAGTAATCGATAATAAAACGATGAAAATCATTTGTATCGTGTTCAATAATAAGGATTTGCAGACTATGTAATAATTTGGCCTCATGCTTCTTGCTCGTTTTTGCTACTGGAAGCTGATAGCTGCTCTCTCCCAGCCTTTGCTTTGTGATCTCTCCTTTGTACTCGAGCTGTTATTGACGTGGATTCGTCTCTGTTTTTTCTCCCGTGTCTCTGCAGGCCATTCGCTGCACACTGGTGAACTGCACATGTGAGTGTTTCCAGCCGGGGAAGATTCACCTACGAACATGTGACCATTGCAAACATGGCTGGGTAGCTCACGGTAAGCAGACTCATTACTAGACTGACTGCGCTGTATAAACGTGGTTGTTGTTCTTTATACAACTGCTACGGAGAAAACACAGGTCCTGACCTCCATGTCTGTACTCTCTGCTGTGTACAGAAATGTACCACAGATGTCATCAGCATGGATGCATCTCACACATTTAACAATTAGTATGTTTCACATTACTTTTCACTGACTGCAAATAGAAGCTTGTCTCTGTCAGTGGTGGTGATTCAAATTCAATTTTGACTCGTTTTCCAGAGCAGAAGAAACTTTGTTGTTTTTGTTTGCTTCTGTATTTTTATGTTTTCTTTCAAAGTCTTGTTTTTGCACCTTAGATCAAAAAAAAGGGGGGGGAAAAAAAAGAACTCAACCATGAGACAGATAGCGAAGCGAGAGACCACACGTTATGAGTTTTTCACATGGGTATGAAAAAAAGGGAGAGGAGGCAAAAAGTACAAAGAGACGGAGGAGGGGGAAAAGAAAAAAGAAAACACCTGTTTGGCTTGCGTCCGCACAAGAGCGGGCCACGGGCCCTTCAGCGGATCGCACAGGACCCCATTGACTATTTTTTAATCTCTCCCTCTGAACTGTCAGGCGCCTATCTCTCCTCTCCCCCCACCTTTCATTTCATGTCGGCATTGGCAGGGACTCTGACAAGTAGTTCTTCATTTTTTATTATGTTCGTGTCTGGCTGTGCTGTGTTGTCAGGCAAAGCCCTCGTCAGCAGGAAAAAGCCGTCCTAGGATCAGAGAGAGACCCGACCAGGTGTCACCCAGACAGGCAGGGAGGGAGAGAGAGAGGGGAGGGAGAGGGGGAGAGGGGGAGAGGGGGAGAGAGGGCGGTATGAGGTAAGGGAAGAGAGAGGGATTGAGACGGGGAGGAAGAATGAGAGAGCGGACCAGGTGTCGCCCAGACTGCCAGAGTAAAGAGAGAGGTGACTGAGGTTGTGATAGAACGATGCAATAACAGATCCACCTGGCGGATTGGGGACTTTTTTTTTTTTTTTGCCCTGAGTTTTGTCTCTCAGGCAGTGCAGCTAAAATTACTTCCACCTCATTTGTGTCAAACAATCTTAACAGGAAAAAAGGAAAAAAGTGCTGTTACTCGTGCAAAAATAAAAATAAAACAATTTCACTACTTATCATATACTATCAGGTTTTCATCAAGGAAAGCATAGAAGTTTTTAGTGGTTACATAGCGTTTCTATTTTCATTTATTTTCATGTCTTTATAATACTATTATTTGAAAACTGCTACAGATAAAGATAAATATCAACACATATAAAAACAGAAAATAGCTCTTTTTTTTACTTTTGATCAGCCACAGACAGAAAGAATTAAGATTCAAGACAAAACAGGACGTATCGCAGGTTCGGGGCGACAGAAGAGGTGAATAAACCTGAAGATGCAAGGGCAGCGGAACTGTGAACGAGCGAGAGATTAGATTGAATAGAAATAATGGCAGATAACTACATTAATGTCATTGCTTTTATCTGATTGATATGCTATTATCAGCCAGCGCTGACCGTGCAAAAGCTCCTGAAGGAAGATTTGAGATGAGGGGGAAACTGGATTCGGTCATTAACCCGCGTGCCTTTGTGTGTGCGTCTCTGCATTTTCTTTTTCTATCTCCCCTTGTCACGCAGCTCTGGACAAGCTCAGCACCCAGCACCTGTACCACCCGACCCAGGTGGAGATCGTTCAGTCTAACGTGGTGTTCGACATCAGCAGCCTGATGCTGTACGGCACCCAGGCCGTACCCGTCAGGCTCAAGATCCTTCTCGACCGCCTCTTCTCCGTGCTGAAGCAGGAAGAGGTGCTGCACATCCTGCACGGCCTGGGCTGGACCCTCAGAGACTACGTCAGGGGCTACATACTGCAGGTCAGTGACCAGCATGCATGCTGCTGCGCCAAACACATGTAAAGCATCATATGGGTTTAGTGTAAATGTCAAGACCGGGTATTTACTGCACTTACTCTCTGCTCACACACGCTTTCATATTTGCCTGCAATTTTGGGTGATTTTTTATTTTTTTTTGAAAGTGGGGATAACGTCCACGGCGATCACGACCATTACTTTCTCACCAAGTGTATCTACAAATATCTCAGCCATTGCAGTTATTCTGAGAGGTATTGATCAAAAGCAGAATAGTGACAATCTAAGCCACTTCAGTCCCATTGCCCATCCATTTTCCTCACATTTTCCCTGCTGTTACTTCTACTTCAGTCTGCCCCCTTTTCCTGCCCTGTCAACACTATGCCCCTCTCCGCTGGAAAAAGGAAAGGAATGAAAAAGAAAAAAGTGGAGAAAAATGTCACGCCAGCAAACTATAAAACCACTGTAGTGTGTTTCCTCTCTCCATCCATTCTTCCCTCCACCACCACCACCACCACCTCCTCCTCCTCCCATATAATTGCAGTCAGACACATTTCTCAATCAAAGGTACAGAGGTTTTGGTGTTGAAACCCAAACCAAAGTGTTCCTGAATGAATTAGTTAAGAGCAAGTGAACATGTGCATGTGGTTAGTAGCTCCGTGTGCGTGTGTGTGTGTGTGTGTGTACACGTGTGTGCTTATCTGTATGCGTATATGGTTTGTAGATCCAAGAGTGTAAGTGGAACAGCATGGTGAGGAGAGGGTGGTTTGTATGTGGAAACAGCTTCTGTGAGTAAAGCGTTCACAGATCCACACACACACACACACACACACACACACACACACACACACATACATACAAGTTATGTGATTCAACAGTATATACAGTTGTGAACACAGGACTGCTGGTTCAGGTTTCATTTACAATTAAAGATTTTTTGTGTGTATTTTAAAGACAGATTCAAAATATATGTTAGAAATATAAATGTCTGAAAATGTGCCAAAATAAATGATTTAAATATGATAAAAACCCTCTCCGGTTACAATTTGTGAACTTCTTACATTAAAAAATGTTTTCTTCAATTTGTAATGAAATATTATTGTCCTTTTGAATACATCTGTGTAGTATATTTTTGATACGCAGATCAATGTTTAGGGTAAAAAATAATTTTAAAGGTGAATAAATCTTAGAATGTCTTGTTTTGGCCCAGAATAATATTATATTTAAAATAATATGAATCACAGACATGCAGCAAACCTGCAGAGGACATATGCAATTTTTTCTTAATTGAACAACTGAATTTTATCGATTATGGCTCAAATTCTTTACTTATTGATTAATCGAGCTCTAGAAAAAAAAAAAAAACCCGCTCTCGCCATTTATTTTGAATATTTTCCCTCAGAAACCAAAGTAAAAACCTTCCAAATCTGCGGTGTGAGAAAGCCATGTTTTGAGTAACGGTTGGATCGCTGCGGTTCCCATAGACGTTGTAGCCTCTGTGTTTATATCAGCTGGTTCTAATAGTCAGCTGGTGGGAGCACCGTTGCTCAACTGCTCAGCCTCATGTCACGCTACTGGCTAAATCCTCTAGATCTCCTCAGAAGGGCTTCAAAGGCGCCGCGGCCGCCGAGAAGCAGCCAGTCACTTAAGGACAGTAAGTAGTCATTGTACGGGCCTATTAGCCTGTAAGTAGCTATGAAATTCAATCATCTTTCCCCGAGCCTCCGGGCAACGCTTTGTGTCAGGGGTGTGTTCCCCGCCACTACGCCGCGCTAAATGAGAGATAAAATGAGGAGAACAGTATTGCAGATGATAGGTAATAAGTTGTCTTTTTGATATTGAAGTCAGGGGATATTATTTGATGATAAATTACTTTAACGTGATAGGAGCAGTCAGGGTTTCAAATGCTTTACATGTACTGATTTAGGATTTGAATAAAAGTGTTAATGCCACAGGAGTAATCAATTTTAATTCCTATTTTAATGACATATGCTATGAATCACTATAAATATTCAGCAAATACATCCACTGTTTCTCATCATGTTCTCATGAAGCGTCTCTTTACGGTACATTCACATACTGGTTAGCAGCACAACGGCTGTCTTCAGTTTTTCTCCCTTCTATCCACCTGCTTCTTACGTTTTAGTCTGAGAGTAAAAAACAAATTCATCGAGTGCACGCGTGAGTTCGGTGCATTATTTTTTTTGGGCCGGGTGTCAGTGTGCTTGGGTGTCAGTGATGCGCCAGAGAACTCAGGACACTGAGCTGACAGAGTATACCTGCGGCTCCTCTGATGCCTGACCAGGGAATGTATGCAGTGCAGGGGGAAGGAAAACACACACTTATATTCCACCAAACGCATAGAGACCCTGAAAAACACAGATGCTTCAATATTCTGTCCTCATCTACACATCTCCCTTCTTCTATTAAATACTATAAAGAGAACGGTCTGAACCTGCTTTGCGTATTAGCAGCACATTTGCCCGGATGAGCAAGATATATCAAGATTGTACTCATTGACAAAACTTTACTTACATATTATCAATAAGTAGTAATTGGGAAGTTATTGAGGAAAAACTCTTAGTTAATGGCCTGATAGTTGATGTAGAAGTAGAATAAGGCATTAACAAGTGCTTTATAATGACTAATAACGGGCTAAAATGCTACTAATATGCACACTAATACTCAACTAATTAAATGATAATTAAAAAAAAACATTTTCAATCAATAGCATTTTTACAGAAGTTATCCTCAGTTTTCCCTCAGTAACTTCTTATTTATTGCTTACTGATGGTAAGTAAGGTTTTCTTTATGAATCATGATATATATAATATATGTATATGCTCAGTACAGGTCTTATATCAGTCGTAGCACTTTTAGTTATTGGCCCAGTAATTGTAGGATACAGTCATGCAGAATAAGGCATTAAACACTACTTTATAATGAGCCAATATGCTATTGATATGCATATTAATAAAAACTAGGTAATAATTACAGAGCTAAGTGAAGTGAATGTCAGTGCCACAGAGGAGATGGTCACCCTAATTCACTCCGCAGCACTTCTTATCTCATCGTCATCTCGGTTCCTCTGGCTCTTTATTCCTCTTGATGAGGACATGGAGGATTTCTTGCAAGACGCTCACCTGCTCTTTTTCTGCACGTGCAGCAGGAGCGAGCCGACACTTACGTACGATAATAACAGGTAACAACAACTCACTCGCGTTGGTTCATCTGTTGATGTTTCCACATTAGCAGCAGTGCATTTTGGGAAATTATTATCTGCGGAATGAACTCATATTCATATGTCATCTTTTTAGTTAAAATTCACAGACGGAATTAATTTATGTCAACACCCGTGAAAAACTTCGCCCTCCCCTGACCTCTCCGGCAGCCACCGCAACAAAACCGAATACGACGTTGAGGTGTGACTAAACATGCGTACACTCTGCAATTTACCTTTTGTAATAGGCTCCTTAAACCGAAGAAATTAATCGATATTATTAATAGCTCGGTGGCTCATCTAGTGGTTGGAATTTTGATTTGTAAAGGGGAGGAATTATACATGACATCAATAACCATTAAAATGAACGATTGTCTTTTCTCCCGCTCTCTTCTTTCATCCCTCCAATAAAGCTTTTTGTAGCCTGACCTTCAGTCCACAAACTTGCTCTCTTATAGCGTTCACACACACTCGCACACCCGCAGATCTGCGCGGCGTTCCATAAATAAATGCGTGCGTGCAGGTTTATGTGTGAACATAATGAGTCGAGATTTATTTAAGTTCCCAGTAAACAAGCTCTTGCTGCCAGACAAGCCGAAAGGCAAGCGGCTCCCTGTCATCACATTTTCAAGAGTTTAAAAGTTATTTAATGATCTTCGCAATGTCTCTCACCTCTAGCTGGCTTGTGTTCTGAAATATTTCACAGATTATTCTGAAAACTCAAGACGCCAAAACCGAGCAGCGCGAAGTAGCATTTTGAATCTTTTTATGTAGAAAGTCAATTAATTTTTCACATTATCTGCCGGTTTCAGGAGAGTCGTGTGAGCATATACAACAAGGTTTTCTGCCTGATAGTGATGACTGAGAGTCTTTTGACCCTAACCCACTTTATTTCCCCGCTGTTTCTCCCCAACTCAAACGTCAATCCGAAGCATTATGTGAACAACACAGACACCTTTATTCATCGCCAGAATGCCTTGCACTTCACTCTGGCAGGACTTTTTAGCTTTTCCCCTCCTCAGCCCTTCATTCCTCTCTCCCTCCCTCCGCTCTTCTCATCCCTCTCTCCTCTCCCGTGGTCGTTCCCAGACAGACCCACAGCCAATGTGCACCAGATGCCCCCCCACCCCCACCACCACCCCCACCACCACCCACAACTCCACCCCATCCCAGCAGCCTGTCACTGCTCACCCCTCTGTTCGATACAGACAGATGGAATTGCTATCAGTACTGGTTTCTCTCTGCCTGTCTCAGCCTCTGTCTCCCACACTCCACACTGTCTATTTTGTCTTCCTTTTTCTTATCCCTTACCAAGTGAAAAATAAGTAGAGAGAGAGGGAATGAGTGGAAAGAGAAAGAGAGAGAGAGAGAGAGAGACACAGGCTTTTCAGCCAACATATGGGCTGAAGCCCAGGGTTTTCCTGAGCGACATTCTCAGTAATGTTCTGTCCTTGTAGAACATTGGGCTGCCTCCACTTTTATGAGATGTGGTTTTCCTGACTCCACACGGCTTCCAGGAGACCCAGATGGAACCGCTAACAACCCCCACCACCGCCACGCAACCACACACACACACACACACACACTCCGTACACACACAAACAGTCTTAACCCTAATTGCGCACACACTCGGAGGAATGCTTTTTCAAACTATCAGATGCGCACGCACACACACACACGCGCACACACGGCCACAAAAGCACAGTACGTTGATAACCCTCCAACACGGGCTTTGTTTCAGTGGCAGATGCCTGAGCATGAAACAACCTCCTTTAATTTCTGTTATTTATCTGCTTATTTGGCAAATATATTCTTTCTCTAATGAGCATGAAGAAGGGAAGTTGTTTTTTTTAGAGTGCTTGGAAGGCCGCAGGAGGGCCATGCTCGCATTTAAAAAGAAAAAAAAAAAACTTGTGACTGTAATGTTGTACATGTGTACTTACACATGTGGAATATGAGATGTAATTACATGGATTAGGGTGCAACAGCATTTGTGTAAGACAGGAAACCATTTCCAGTTGCAGGTGGGTCCTGAGGCCTTAGTGAAGGTACCACTCGGCTCCTCTATAGTGGTTTAGAAAGGTATTTATTGAGTTAGAGTCACATTTCAAAATGTCTTCTTCTTCTTCTTTCTTCGCTGTCCCTCCCCTCTTCCTCTCCTCGTTTTCTGTCTCTCACTCTGTCAACTGTGAAGGGCACCATATCTCTTGATCCTCGCCTGAGAAACTTCCATTTTAGGTAGTCGGGCTCCGTGCAACAACATTTTTTGGACACAGTCCTCTTCTCCAATCTCCTCCATACGGCACACTTGTAACCCCTATTTTCCTCCTGTCCTCCTCCTCCACCCTCCATCACATCCCAGTGCCTCCCCCCTTCTCTTAGAACCTGTTTTCTGTTATCACTACTTAATGCCTCACCCTGGGAGATGGACGGGGGAGAGAGCGTTCTCCTAAGGTGGAAATTCTTACGTTCATATGGTTATGATTTGGTGGGGAGGTCAGACTCGATTTTCGCTGGAAGGCTTACGGTTGGCTCTGTGCTGGCCGTGCTGGGCTCCAAGCACTTCAAAGAGGGCCGGTGCACTGAATCAAGGTGATTCTCACCCCCCCCTCAACACCCTGCACACACACACACACACACACACACACACACACACACACACACACACACACACACACATGTCCTGCCTAGTGCTCTTAAGGGTGTCTTCTCCCTTCTTTTACTCAATCGCTCACTTCTCAGTAAGCTCGAGATAAAAGGATGTGATTTCAGATTAGAGGATCAGTCAGCGGGAGTTGGAGGAGCATTATCAGCGAGGCATTAAAACCATTTGATAACATATTTTAGAAAAAAAAAAAAGCGGCGCTTTATCAACAAGAAATATTAAATCCAGCGTGCTTTTGTAGCACTATAAACAATCTATAAACCATGTAATGTTTTACAGAAACGGTTGCGCCTCCTCACTGTCACTTTTCTCACAGCCTCCCTCCAAAAGCTCACAGCCAGCTCCTTACACAAGTGCTGCCCGTGCCAAATCCTCAGTCCCTCGCTTTTGAATCCTGAACCCGAGCCTCAAATGAATTCAAGCTGGAGAAGCAAGGTTACGAGCAGGTTACATTGTATGCAGGAATTTGGAGAATAATTCCCCTTATATTGGATTTGGAAGGTAGTCCGAATTTTACCATAGATTCGACGAGGCCTCACAGGCTGCCGCTGAGTTTAATAGCGATAAATAACATTATGAAACCCGTTTGCCTGTTTAGTTTTGTGCACTTGTAACACCCTTGCACATGCTATAAAGTGGAGGCTGAGAAGAAAATAGCTCCTCAAAGAGGAGGACTGCAGAGGCAAGACAGAGGTGTGAACTGTTGTGTTTGTGGGTGCCATGTACTCGCATCTTTTAATCATGCACCATCTCAGCTTTGTATTCATCGCCCTCTCCTCTGTACATGTCTGTGGTCATTTTCACACTCTTGCAGCTAGACTTGTCTTATACATCTACCGCCACCTCCACTGTCACTTCTACGTCTCTGGGAATTAAGGATGTTTTCTCAGCGTGTGTGCTGTGGCCTTAGCTGTTATGAACCCGCAGTGCTGTGCCTGTGTTGTGTTCTTTATCGTTACACTGCTTCTTCTTTTTTTTTTTTTGTCAAGTGAGACTATTATTCCAGTAACAATGTTTGACACCCTGACGCGCTCTTCTTCTTCTTCTCTCTCTCTCTCTCTTTCTCACTCTCTACCTCTTTCAAATACTCAAATCAAACACTCACTGTGGTTCAGCTCTTCCCTATCTGCCTCATAAATGTTTAGTGTCACCTGGCTTTTTTTTTTTACTAACTGCACACACACACACACTGTACGGGGAAAGACAAGCATGATTCTTCACTCGAAGATGAACACTGAATCGTTTTATTTCAGGAGTCATTCACTGATGAAAAACATATTTTTTTTTACATGTGTTACTACATGCAGAGCAGTTCATACACTGCAGTCTAGGATTACCGATGCTGCATCACAGAATGTGATAAAAAAAATTAAAAAAAAAGACCAATACACACGACAATTTCTTCTCAGGAGACACTTAAGTAATTGCACCACATTCGGAAATTCCCTTTAATGCATCCATTACATGCTTGGTGGTCACATGTATATTTAAAAATGTTATTTTAACTTAAGATGAGTGACCCCCCCATATACCCGTATATGGTCAAATTCAAATATCATGAATATACCATGTCATAATGTATGGGAGTGAAGTGTGTGTTAATGTGTGTGTGTGAAGGGGGCGTTTTTAATAAAATCTGACTGGGGAGTTAACATGCTGTGCAGGGCAAACATGGGAAGTGAAAACGATATGTTTAACATACATGGTCAGGTCTAGGGGCTCCCATGGGATCCTAGTAGGGGTTTGATCAAACTCCACTCCACTGGGCTTCACACACACAGCGTACGAGCGCCACCTTCTTACCCATTTCCCTCTCAAATCCCCATGATAAGGCTGACTTCAAAGCCTCGCAGCCAATCCTACAGCTTTAACCTGAGATGCTGGTTTGATTCACCGGCTGCATCTCTTCCCATGGCCCCCACCACACCCCAACACACTGGCACGCGCGCACACACACACACACAACCTCACTCACATTCAATCTATAGCTGTGAAAAGCTGCCTGCTATCTCTGTCCAGCTCACGGTGTCTCCAAATCTAACTGCAGAAAAGGAGCCACCAGTGCTTTTCTGCTCCGCTCTAAGTTCCACTGGCATGTCATGATTAGAATAAAAAGGAATATTCTGCCTGTAATAATGGGGTCTCCTCACCCCCCCGATCACCCGGCTCCTCTTCTCCTCTTCGCCCGCTCCATGTGATATGCATTACACTGATCAGTGTAATGGGATCTCTGGTTCTCTCACTGCACATTTCCCTTTCTCTTTTTACCCAGTGTCCAAACCCTCCCGGAGAATTCCCTCAACAGGTCCTCGCTGCCACCCCGGTGTGGCTGAAGCTCCCCGGGAGAGGCTCTCATAGTCAGCGCCGCGCCCTAATTGAAACTGGAAATGTACCAGCCTGCTTATCAGGAATTTTTATTTACCTCTGCCAGACTCTGCCCGCTTCAACTTTTCAAAGGGGGCTGTGTTATAATTGCCTCCTCAAACAGAATCCCTCTCTTTCTGTCAGCGTCCCTCGCTCCATATATCCTTTTTCATAAGTTATAATATCCTGTCTCGCCTGCGCTGGAAGGAGGAAATGGCTTCTGAATTCTGAAGTGCTTTTTCCGGGGGCTACGGGGGTTTGTTGCCGCGGAGGGAAATTGAATTTTACTTCAAGGTCAGCGACACTAATGACGGTGTGGGAAGGTGTTGATCTCGTGCGGCTCTAGTTTGTCTAGCAGCACCCCGCTGTATCGATCGGCGCGGGAGATTCCAGTCCTGCATCGATTGTCGCACTGAATTGTTTGGGAGTGTAGTGGAAATCACCAGTGTGGCATAAGTGGTGATCTGGGACTGCAGCCGCTCTCAGGGGTCAGCGCGTACAGATAGGAAAATAGATGACTGCTTGGAGCAAAAGGAACGCTGACAAATGTATAGAGTCTCCCAAATCGGCTGCAGATGATAGTAGATACAGTACATAAATGTCCCGAACTGCTCCCCCACACCATGACTGATGCTTAATATAGCTGTTGGAAGTGCTCATACACTCTAAACACCACTTGAGAATTGTGCACACACACACACGCACAAACACACACACACACACTTATAGACAGGATACCTTCCCAGGCTCAACAAATATAACCACCCATCCACCCATATGTACACACATACAGAGAGAAGGGGAGAATTTTAACCAATCACTTTCATGATTCACTGCTGCTTGTATGCAAGATGGTTAGTTATGGGTAGGTGCCCTGCGGTGTGAGTGAATGTGTGTCACTTCCCCCACAAATGGAAACATTTAGACACTGAAGTGTGTCCTGAGGTGAGAGCTGTAGAAGCTCTCACTCATAAAGTAGCGGGGAGGCAGCCTGTGGAGGAAATGAGCTAGGCAGACTGGTGGAGGGAGAGGAGCGTGACACACACCAAAGGACCTCACACACACACACACACACACATATGCTGTTGAACCACACACCGGTGACTGCCTCTGTGGTTGTGCTTTGCACCGTGTCTATCACCGTCTCGTTTTTCGCCAGAGCCTCCAGCTGTGTTTGACTTCCTGTTCTTCTACGTGATGTTGTGGTGACATTGGCAGAAAGGACACAGCCGGTACTGTGCCTCCGTGTTGTGTGGTGGTGGTTAAAAGGTTCGCTGACCCCACCGTGAACCAACACCAGCGCTGAGACACCTGCAAGTTCACCGCAGAATACCAAATAATGTGGGATGGCTGCTGAAACATAATGGAGCTCCTCAGTTTAAGTCACCCCTCATTTCAAATTCCACTTCTTTTAGCGATTTCTAAACACGTCAACGCCATACCAGCTCACTCACTGGTCGCACAGCCCCATCTCTCATGCTTCTACTCACTTTTCCTCTCCCTCTCCTCCCTTTCGTTACTCCCGCTCTCTGACGTGTTGTGCATGAGCGCCTTTATTAAGCAGGACGACCTGTCATGCAGGTGTGAGACGAAGGTGATGACTTCCCCCCGCCCGTCCACACATCCTCACTCTCCCTCTCTCTTCCTCTGTCTGTGGTCTAAAGAAAGACGCTGCCTCTCCCTCTACCAATTGGTCTGGCTTCACTTCACCTCAGACAGGAGAGGGTAGGTGGACAGAGGGGTTAGGGGAGAGAAGGAGGAGGTGATGAGTGGGAAAGGGGGGGGTTGCAGCAAAGCCTCAGCATTTCTCCGAGGAAGGACCCGAGAAACTTCAAAGTCAGTCGGATTCCGTGGTAGGTCAGCCTGATTTTAATGGTGATTAGTATTAGCATGCGTTGCGAGCTTAAAGACATTTTTGTTTGTTTGTTTGTTTGTTTTTTTTATCCCCGGCCATGCCAATAAACAATCAGTGCATTAAGTGGCGAGCAAATGGAATCAATTCATCCAGTTTTGCGCAGATGAGTGCAGAAAACGAGGCGTGAAGCAGCCGCTCTCTGTGTTTGGAGTGGCTAATTAGGAGCCCATTACAGGGCATCTCAGCATGGTGCTACCCTGATTGTTTATTAGAATTTCACTAAGGTGAAGGAGAACGGGAGAGGGAGAGAAAGAAAAGGGGACTAATAGTAGTAATAAATGGATAATAAATGGATACCTAACGGAGACACACACGCACACACACATGCAGCCGTGGTGAATGCCAGCCCCTGGGCCTCCTACAAAAAGGGCTCTTGTAAAAAGTGGGGGAAAAAAGAAAAAATCTCTACCAGCGCCGTGCATATGCTTGGCTCGGTCCTCTTAAAGACTGTCTTATTAAATGGGTAAGTGGCTGAGTGCTGGGACCACCAAGTGCGCCGTGCTGTCACTGGCACACTGCTCTCTGTGGGCTGAGTGCTGAAGGCGTAGACAGGATATGATATAGGGTCACAAGAAATGATGGTTTAACACTCTGATGATACATCAGTTCCCAGCACTCGCTGCTCGGCCCGCGGGGGCCATTTCTGAGACTTCTCTTGTCCTGGATTTTGTTGTGGAAGATGCGGAGCTCAGTTATAGCCTCCCACAACACTGCCGTGAAAGTGTGTGCATGTGTGTATCTGTGTGTGTTGGAAGGCAAAGGCAGTAATCAACAAAGACAACAGGGCCTTCTGAAGAGCGAAGATCAATAGACTGCTACAGGTGACTGACCTCAGTGAGCACAGACACATGCATGCAGGATAACCACACAAACACACACAATCAGGCGTAGGCACATGCACCAGTAAGTACTTGTGGCATTCTCTCCACTGTGCTGTCTCCACCTAACCTCTGGTTTATACTGTATGTGTGTGTGTGTGTGTGTGTGTACATATACACACACAACCAAGTATTACTCTCATCTTCAGGATCTAAGGCTCAGTGCCAACTGGCGCTTTGGTGCCAGGCACTGCCTTATCACCTCCCCAGCACACGCACACACGCACTCATACACACACACACGCTTGCATTCTTACTCACAAGTGCACTTTAAACAACCTCGTTGCCAGTGTTTGTGCACAGGCACTCACACACAGTCGAACATGATGATCTACCCTCCACATAAACAAAGATAAGAGCAGGAACGGTCAGCGCATGGCCCCAAGAGGTACAAAGCTATTACTGGGAGACCACAGTCGCGTGCCTGTGTGTGTGTATGTGTGTGTGCAGTTACATTTGTGTTTATGCAGGGCTAGTTGCAGAGCAGAATTATGTGCGTCACCACCATTTGCCAGCCTCAAAGCACAAACCGCTGCTAAGTGCTTAACAGGAGACTGCCACTGGTAGCGCAAGGTGTTGAACTCCTCGCTGACTTCCTGTCAAAGTCTTTGCCACCAGCCGTCACAGTGTAGAGACTCAAAAGTGATCTGACAATATAATCACAGCAAGTCACCGAACAAGGTGCCAAAGTGCCCTGACAGTTTGACAATGACTGTCAGCTTGCAGTGTCTCACGTGAAGCACTGAATCACACCTTTGTTGAGCAGTGCGGCCTGTTTAGGTATGGGGTGTGCTGCCTCCGCCTTGATCCCTGACAAAAATCCAGCCCATTGAGGTGACACAGTACAAAGCGTTTTCTCACTTTGCCAAGCTGACAAACCTAATTACCGTGGTAAAATTCCTGGGATCAGTCCTAGATCAAGTCTCCTTAGCACTGTGAGCTGCACACCCAGTGTCCCTCGGGAGAGGAATTCCATTGATTTCCCAGATTCCCAGATCTGAACACAGAACTCAAAGCTTTGTAATTACTCACCGAATTTCCCATAGTGTTACCTTCAGGGTTATAGCAATTATAGGCTAGAAAATACATGTTTTGCCCGTTGAGTGAGGTGAAATCTCATTACCCATTTATTAGCTTTAAAAACCTTGAGGCAGCAGCACAAACTGCAGTAAAAGTTTGCCCGTGGTGACATCTATGACTCAACTTGCCATTTATTAATGTTTCAAGAGTTTTTTACAGGTCCACATTCTATACAAAAATCAACCTCTTTTCAACACAGTGCGATTTGAAAGCTAAAAATAGACAGATTCAGGCACTTTCCTCTGGCGGGGTGACAGAGGTTCGCCTTTGCGTAGCAGTGGAATGAATTCCTCAGCATTATGACCACATCAGTTCCTTCAGCTCTTTGAAATAAATGCAGGACAGAGTGTGTTGTTATCAGAGCGTAGGCTCAGCCACCTTCTCCCTTTATGGGCATGTTTCGCTAATCTCGCTACTGGCCTCCGCTTTTTTTTTAAGTCGAAACAGGTGTTGCACTTATAACGCAGTCTTGTATTAGCGCGAGCACCTCATACTCATACTCCTCCAAGGGTCGTGTTTTCTTTGCAGATTCCTTCCTTGGCTGCAAGATCTACACCTTGTTTCATATGAGTTTGAGACTTGAGGACGAGAGTCATTAAAGCTATTTTGATACGGGTGTAGTTTTAAGACGGACTTGCTCGGGGTCAGATGTACTTGTTACAAGCCCCGTCGATGCTTCAAAAAGAAATGACAGATTCATGGGCTGGCACTAAACCTCGACTGGTTCAAGTCACGTCCGTTGTGAGTCACAACTCATCAGTTCTGTTTTTCGCCATCCACAGTGTGCGTGTCAGTAGGTAGGTGAGTTTTATTGTCTGCCTTAAAATAAAAAAAAAGCAATATAAAGTAAAAATCAATCTGGCACAAGACCCAGCAAAGGTTTCTGCTTTGGTCCCTTCAGCCACCCTCATCTCTGCTTTTTTCTTCCATTTTCATGTCTAAGGATAGAGAGATTAAAGGGAGGCCATGTCTCAACCCTGAAGAACTGCCATCACTCAAAGATGAGCAGTGCCAAGCTCCTCTCTCTCTCCCGCTCTCCTTCTCTGTCTCTCTATCTGCTGGATACACAACATCCCCTGGTGCTCTTTGGCCCTTCTCTTCATCCTCAACCCACTCACACACACATCACACCCATGATTTACTGTCATACACTCATATATGCCTGTGTGTGTGTGTGTGTGCCCAAATGCATGCGTGTGCACACATGTGCTCTGTCTGCATGGCAGCGGCCACATCAAATACACTAAAGCAGCACTCCTCTGAGACATTACCCCATCCATTCTCATTCCCCCATAGTGATTCCAATACAGAAAAAAAGTCAACATTTCAAAACCTGAAGAAATTAATAAATAAAAGTAAAGGCAGACTACATCTGGCACAATGTCTGTACTTAAGGTTTCCAAGTATGTGTCTGGGGAGGAGATCTGGTAGGACGGAGCCCGAGTCGGCTTGGAAGCAGTAGAAACGGATGTCACACTGGAAATTTATACGGTGCGGTTCAGGGAGCAACGGCTGTAAATTGACAAGTGATGCTTGTGAGCAGCGTTACCCGTCTGTTTCCCTTTCTCTCATCTTCTATCTTTTTCCGCTCATCTTTTCTTCTCCTAGCGTAGCTGTTACTTCTTACATCTGTGCTCGCCCCGAGCACTATTGTTAACGGGTGAGAGATACGAAAACAAGCCAGGAGACCAAAAAGGGGGAAAGGTAGCTGTGCGAGCTGAGACGTGGGAGAAAATGACTTGTGTTCGCTTTGTAACATGAAATAGTGACAGACAAAAAATGTGCTACATCTGAAGCCAATATATTTAATCTTTAAGCAATGTTTTGCCTGGATGAATACGACCCTTAAGTCCTGTTTTGGCAGTGATGAGAACGACTGAAATGAGGGGGAACTGTGCAGCATCACCAGAAAAACGAGGAAATGTCTGAAGAGAGTGCGTTTTTTTGAATTGTATGCCCTTTTACCAACATTAACGGTAATCCCTGTCATTTCTTCCTGGAAAAATATTTAATATGGCCCAGGCTATTAGCCACAGTACTGAGCTTGCGCATGTGTGTGCGCGCCTTGGTGGACCTGCGTGCAACCCGGCATATGTGTGTATCTGTGCTATAGTTTGATCGGGTCATTCTACTGTATAAATGTCTCTAATGGCAGCACTCTTTTTAATAATGCAGGATCCCCTTTTCTCTGTCCCTCCTCCCCATCACATCATGTTTGGAGTGACAGCCACATGAGCCACCGTCCCCATCCCACCCTGCCCACAGCAGGTCACCTAGACACACACACACACACACACACACAGAGAGAGAGAGAGAGAGAGAGAGAGAGAGAGAGAGGAGCTCAGGCAAAGCTCATAGGACTGGAATATGATGCTGAAAGCGGTGCACACAAAGAAGGAAGACAATTCACAGTAATTTGGCAAATTTAGACATTTTTAGAGTGCAAAGACAAGCGTGCACTCTAAAACATCAATTGTGTCATAATGATTCACCAAATTCAGGATTCGGCGTGAAAATCAAAGTAAAGTGAAAATCAAAATCTAGAACAAAGAATGACTCGATTTAAAGAAGCACGTTTCTAAATAGTTTTTTTTTTCTTCTTTTTTAGACTTTTTACAAAAGAAAACCTTCAACCTCATATGTGATAAATCATGAAAATAATGAATCATGAAACCACATTTTTTCTCTATCTTGCACCTTGATCCCCCTCTTCTCTCCCAGGGTTTCCTTTCTTTGTCTCTACTTTTATCTCTCCTGGAAAAAAATAACGATATAATAATCCTTTACAAAAAAAAAAAACATGCTGTAATTTAAAGTTTTGTGCAAGGACACAAAATCAGTCATTAAATAAAAATACAACAAAAACAACACAATCTAAGTTGTCCTTTAAACAGCACACAATACGCCAGTGTTCTGCCTGTACATGTGGAGCGCATGTGTCGCTGGAGTTCTGTGGAGCACTGTACTCAGCCAGCGATGCCGACGTCTGACAAAGAAATCGTAGCTCCGGCGGATATTTTTAATAGCTGAAAATGATTTTATTTGATATAAACATCAAAATCATTACCCTCTAAAGTGAATCCCTGTGAGAGGGTGATTTGTCTTGGTGATACGGCCTCGCTGTACGAGTCAGCGCTCGCCCTGCAGTGTTCAGCAGCGACATCTGGTAGACTGCGCTCTTCTCCCACCAGCACCGCCGCACGCCAATTGAGAACAGACAGATGCCAAGACCACTGTGGCAGCTCTGTCTTGCTCCCTCTCTCACTTCACCCCCACTTCTCCCAGTGTACCAATTCTCTCTGATATGAGAAACATGCTGTCACATCTGGGCCTTACAGAGAGAAAGAGACGTGAAGGGAGAGATAATACGAGACAAAGACGGTAGAAGGATCATCAGGGCACAGAGAGAGGAACTCTCACACAGCTGTGCGCACACGCACACACACACACACACACACACACACACACACACACACACACACGATCTGTCACAGGCCCCAAACATCAATGTGGGTGCCGTGAGGATGATGCCCCTTCAGGGTGACAGCGTGATAAGAAGGGTCTATTATACTGTAGCACCAGTGCAGCATGGTGCGCACTACTTGCCACACCCCTACCTCTTCTCTTCCGTTCTCCCCCCCTCTCATTAACCTCGGCTCTGATTGCCCCCAGGACTCCCTTGTGCTAATTAGAGGGGGGAAATATGTCTACGATGCATGCACCCCTGTACAAACACACACACACACACACACACACACACACACACACACACACACACACACACACAATGTTGCGCAGCTGACAGAGATGCTTCTGTGAGTGTAGGTGTGAGAATGAAAGGCTCGTCTGCTATTGTGTTTCATCTGCGTTCTGAATGTGTTGGCAACCGCAGGGTTAACCCCAGCAGGTGATGGTTAGCAGCACTGTTGATTCCTTTTTACACAGACAGCCTTCATCTCCGCCGTGCTCACCTTCTTGATTTAGCCGAGTTAAATCAAGAAGTGAGCATTTTGTCTCAACATGACACAATTAGGGCTGAGCAGGATCTGAAACTGTGAATTGATCATTTTGTCGCCCCCCCCCCCCTTGTCAGTTACTTATTATAATGGGTGTCACTGTAACATTACTAACAATTTAATAACAATTCTTAATGACAAATTCAAATAGGAATATAATATAATATTATGCTATAATTGATGTAATTCCCTCATATTTTAATGAGGATTGACCTCTCGTGGTGAGATGCTTAGGACGATGAAGATTAACCGATTGCCAAGCAGAATCGCTTTACACTCACACACACACACACACACACACACACACACTAACACACGCACACAATTACTGTTCTCAGCTCTGTGGCGAAATAAAGCGTATTGACAGAGAAGCTGCACAACCTCTTCCAGCGCAGACATTTCTAATAGCACTCTGACATCTCCATTCAGAAAGCTTTTGAGTTCTGGGAGGCAATTTGTGAATAAAAGACCCATTTTCTTTCTTTCTTTCTTTTTTTTTTTTTTTGTTTTACATGCTGTTCGGGACAAGCTCGAGCAGATGCAAACATGTTTTGGGAGTTGTACAGCAAATAGCCATTTGTACCTGGACTGGACCTGGGGAGACAGAAGGAGAGAGGGACGAAGAGAGGGGGTTATAGAACGATGGGGGCAGTGAGGGGCGAGAGAGAACGTAAGAGAGAGTATTTAAGAGCACTTGAGTGCCAGCATAGATGTAGTCACTTCTCCCAGTGGACGAAACCGGGCCCCTCTGCACCATGGCATGATTTTTCACTTTAGCAAGCACCACTCAGTGCACCTCCTTCAGTCCCCCTCTCCTTTCTCCTCTCCTCTCAGTCACTGCATGCTTCAATGATTCCATCATTCCCTTTCATTCACTCCGACTACAACGGGCGCAAGTCCGTACACACACACACATATATACACACACACGCACGCACACACAATTTGACCCATTTGCCCCCCTGCCATGGGTAGTAAATAATTCCATTGTGAGGGCCATTAGCGAGTATCTCAAGGGTTAAGAGGGGAAACACACAGGCAGTCAGATGGGTGATTAGACAATAAGAAGATGAAATGTCTACTATTGTTTTGTTGCTTATTGTTTCACAGAGCTCACATTAGACCTGTGGCTAATTCATGTGCTTAATGTCCTTTTATTCGCCCTGTTTTTATCTCCAGAGGCGACGTACTGTGGAGATGAAGACGTTTACACACGCGCGCACACTCACACACGGACCTATACGCGCTTTATTTGTATTGCTACCTCTCTCACATGTGGCAGCGGGTTACTCTGCCAGAGTCTAATGATCAACAGACCCGGCTCCCATCTCTGTTTAGGATTCACCATCCCCTCAGACTTAAGGAAATGTAGGATGCAATTATGCAAAGTATAGAGAGGGCAGAGCCAAAACACTTCGCCTGTCCTCCTGCATTCCAACAGCAAAACCAAACTGTTTGTGTTAATGGCCTGGCCTGTGTGTGTGTGTGTGTGTGTGTGTGTGTGTGTGTGTGTGTGTGTGTGTGTGTGTG
This sequence comes from Acanthopagrus latus, assembly GCF_904848185.1. NCBI lineage: Eukaryota > Metazoa > Chordata > Actinopteri > Spariformes > Sparidae > Acanthopagrus > Acanthopagrus latus. The sequence continues at coordinate 11,338,390 of NC_051039.1, forward strand.
TGTGTGTGTGTGTGAGAACGGCCTCAAGCAATGCAGCTTGCCATCTTAGTTGAGGACTGCACCTTACATGGCCACACCGCGGTCTTGCCAGTGACATAACCTCTTAAGAATTAGTGTCACCAAGCCAGAAACTTACAAAGGAGACTGACTCTTAACACTGCAATGCATCCTAACTGTGTGTGTAGACGTGTGTGAGTGCGTGACTTGTGTGTGGAGCGCGCGTGTATGTATCTGTATCGCCACATAGCCTGCAGTCAGTCCTGTATGCATGAACCTGTAGACACACTAACGGGTCCTCTGAGCCTTTAGTTCAGCCACTGTCAGAGGGATCCTTGTATTTTTCCACAGGCATGTCAGAGGATTACACAGTCCCTCTGCTGTTTCACTGACCCCCCCACACTCCCCTACAGTACACACACACCGACACACACACACACACACACACACACACACACACACACACACACACACACACACACATACATCAAAGCAGCCCAGCGTAGTGCCCAGCACTGAGCTTGGGGCACACTGGTCTACTCACTCAGCAGGCCGCTGGCACACACTACACATCTGCCTGTAGGGATTGCCAATGGCAATCATGGCCTCTGTGTGTGTGTGCATGTGTATGTGTGTGTGTTTTTGATCAGGAAAAAAACAACATATGTTCTTTGTTGGGTGTATGTATGTCTGAAAAAGTGTTTGCAAGTAGTTATGTGACACATTTTGTGGTAGCGCTGGCTATAAAAACAAGCCGCAGTTTCTGTTTTTTTATACGCTCTGAACTGCTTCGATTTAATCTGAAATGTCTACGGTCACCTCTTCATTTTAGTCAGGGTCTCCCACTAAAAACATCAATTTTAATCACATATCAGTTAGATTCCAGGACCAGGATCCAATCATTTTACTGAACCTTTAGAACTATACCAAACGCCGGTACTCTTGTCCACTTAATTTTCGTATTTTTCAAAAAGAGAAAAATGAAGTTTCTATCGGAAAGCGGTGCAAGCAAGCAAATGACTGGATATTTCCCAGCAATCAGAGTCATTCATTATCAATCAAACATGTGCTTTCAATATCAGTTTACCCAGACATAACAGTAAAAACTCAATGTCTGAAAACAGTTTGAACAGGTACACGTGAATGAGTAGCAATGTGCAAGACGTATAATGCATTATGAATTATTAAAGCACCTCGGCACATTGGCCGAGGGGGAGATATGATGTGTGTGAATTAGCCCTGATCAATATATAGAGTTTAGTGGTAACATGGCTCCTAATTACGCCCCCGTTTGACCACACGCTCACCTCTTCTCCCACCTTTTTGTTTTCTTCTCCTTCCAAGCTCTGCTCCCATCCCACTCTTCCTCTGTCAGGCGCTTTGGCCTACACACAGGGCAACCATACAAGTGCAATACAAATCAATGGGTTCGCACATTAACACACAGACACACAGCAGACAAGGTAAGGGCTTCGAGACCTCTAACCCAAACAACTCTTGTCCTGCAGGTTGATCAATAGTCAGAAAAATAGCATTAACAGCCCATCACACTCTTTCCATCTCTTTCTTTCTTTGCTAATCGTTCCTTCGATGCTATCTCTCCCCTTTCCTCCCGCGGCAGAGAGGAAAGTTTATTTCCCAGAGCTCCTTAGAAATCCCAGAAGCCTGCATGCCCCCATCTCACCTCCAAGCCACAGCCAGACACCCTGTTAGAGGCTATTACTATCGTCAGCCCCCCCCCACCCTCGCCATCCTAACAAGACTCAGACAGAGGCTGGACATTAGCTAATCCATACTTATTGCATCTGGGTACCTCTCACAGCCTTGTAATTCACATTGAGAGACATATTAGCGCGACATATTAGGCTGGCAACAGGTCTACGAGGTGAGATGCTACACTGACATTAAATTGACTTAGCCGGAGCCTCGCGGGTCGTTGTCGGGCACTGCTGCTAGCCGACGACTCGGGCCCAGTCTGCCCGTATTGAGTTTCTGTGATGGCTGTTTAGCTTGTAGTGCTACACAGGGGTGGGGGGTGGGGGCGCTGGGGGTGGAGGTGCTCCGGCTCATTGCGTTTACTGACAGGAACCCTGCAGACCACAAGGCTATAGGGATCAATAGCATTGCATTGCACGGCACTGCCAGACCAGCCCATACCCAAACACGGGAAGATTGCATTACACATGGGCTAAAATCAGGACAAGCCTACAGCCCTATTAGCACAGCACAAACATGCTCCATTTGCACTCCCATTCAAGCAGGGATTTCATTTTCTAATAAATTATTAAATAGACTTTTTAGGCAAACGCAAACATGTAATGTTTCCCAACATCTTTATAGACACACATACACAGATACACACAGGTTATGTTTTTGTCTGGTGATCCTGGACCTGAGCCTCCAGGTGGCCCTGCATGCCTCCTCTGAACAAACAGACCAGCGGTTCGCTCCACTTCCCCCATGTCACCGAGGCCAAGTCCAGACATTGTGCGGCCCACCGGCCTGCTGACACGGCCACCCAGCCTGCCAGGGATTTGCGGCTGGGTCAGAGAGTTGACATTTATTAAAGGAAGTTGCATAGAGAGTAACAGGGAGTTGACAGTCCTCTTGTCACGTCGCACTCCAGAATTCAGAAACCTGTGCAGCACACGCCCCTCTCTGTTTCCAACAATAAAAGAAACAATGAAGCTGTTAAGCACTGTATGACCCTCCCAGGGCCCACTACAATGAGAATGACAGCTTTCATATTCCTGCCTAGTGCCACTGGAGCTGCAGTTGCTTGCTTTGAACTAAAACTTATGACCCATTTGAGGAAGTTATAAATCACAGATTTTTGATAAAAGGGACAAATATTAAAATAGATATATTTTTTTCAAAAGTCAAATCACAAGCAGAAACAAAAGCCTACATGTAAAAATTACACTAAGTGATTGTGAATGAATATTTGTGGGCCGCGAGGGGGAATGCAAAGTTTAGTGGACCATGAGGAACAATGAAAAATCTTAAAAAGAGAAGTCGAGTGAAATGGATTGAGTGTGTTGAGGACCAGATGTGCCGTGGATGGATCAAACATCTGCTGGCTCTGCAAGGCCTCAACGGTCTTGAATGACCCCCATCATCCAATCTTTCTCACCATGCGTCCCGGTGAACCTTTTGTTCTTCACTATCTGCCCCTCTCATAAAGATCAAGGGTTGTTTTTTTAACTGTGTTTGAAATGACTTTGATTTCGCTCTTACCATTCAAACTGAATGTTATCTATCTGAGTTATAACATGGCAAATGCAGGCAAGAAAAAAAAAATACAGTGGAGATTGCAATTTTTTTCTGTTATTGTTCTCGATCCTGTGTGTTTTGATGGTCTAGAGCTTTCCTTGGTGTATAAGTTACAGTACAAAGAGGCAGCACCAGATGGTAACGGTGTTTATTTTTGCAGTAAGTAATCACCATTCTGGAACTTATGACAGTAGACAGGCCCAGAGACCTGGAACCATGCCCCGAGAGACCTGAGCACCACTTCCTGTTGTACCCACATGATCGCAGACACAAGCGTACACACTGTCACACACACACACCTACATACACATCCATGCACGCATAAACACAAGCATCCTCCAGGCTGCTGGCGATGTGAGCCCCCAGGCCACAGGGATAGATGTGTTCTGGCACATAGGTTGGAGTAGTGTAAATTACGCCGGAGCCACACTGGCACCCTCCGCCTCCAAGATGAATGAGCCAGCTTACATGCCAGGTTACAATTCCAGTGAGGCTGGAGTTTAAAACGGATACTGCAGTGGTTGTAATTTGGGACCATTTTACCTACTTGGTGCAATATTTCATTTTGGTAAAGCAACTAATTTTTTTACACACCACACTGCACTCTTTTGTCATTTCTGTCATCTCATGTCGTTTACAATACATCTATTATTGTTTGTGACAATAATAAAACAATAAGGCACAATTAAAGCCCAAAAAAGGCAATACCAATAATAAGTGCTTTTAATTTCATTACAACTACAGCTAATACACATTTTACAAATATTGTGGCCTTAAATCTCATGCAAAAATACTTTTTAAAAATACTTTTCCATACTGAAGTTGCTGTTTTGTATCACGAAAATGTTATATTAATGTTTACCAATCTAGGAGTACTACAACAATACAGGGAAAGTGCACTGTGTTTGTATTTTTATATACATGTTTTGGAAATAGGACAATAAAAATAACTAAAATGTTTTTAAATAAATAGCTGGGTTGCTTTTTTAACATTTAATAACACAGTTCATTTTGTACCTTGAGTTTACAATATATATCTTTGCACCTTATACTGTATTGGATGTCCTTCGAAGGTGTCATAATATCAGCACATATATTGTATGATTAGGAATAAACATGGTTTTAAAACCCAAGAGGTTAAATTGGGCCAACAACAGCAGGATATGCGGTATCAAAGTAGAGAACTCGTCCAGCAGTCAGTCATAGTGACCAGACACAAACATACTGTTATACTGTACATAACACCATAATTATATCATTTCTAACAGAACACACTGCAGTAATGAATGATTTACAATTACAAAGTCTGGAGCGACACACTGTTGCCAATTCGCCAAACAGTCTGTATCACATATTCCTAGTTAACATGACAGACACAGACTCCTTTGGGGCACCCAGACCCCCTAGTGGCCCTTCCTCCATACGTGAGTCAGGCTGGCAGTGAAATACTGTCAGGGAGAGGAGCGGGGTGGAGGGAAGGTACCAGAGAGAGAGGCTCGAGTTAATGGTCTTGCATCTTCCTGGCAGCATGTCAATAATGGCTCTGATCACATTAAGTAAAGAGTCCATTAGCTTATTCTCTTTCCTCCTGCATGCTCCATAGCAAAAGCACAGGCGAAAGCTGAAAAGCTGCTCTAATGCAGTGTGGCTGCGTGTTACAGACACCTCTATCTGTTTCCAGCTCGACCAAAACAAAATGACTCGGGAGGTTTACCTACAGTACAATCCATTATTCATTTACATCAATTTCCTTTTACACAGTAACGTGATGTGCGGATTATTTTTGTTGTGTAGTAATCAAGGCTACATTCCAGGTAGTACGGAGGAAAATTCAAGAAAAATGCAACACATTCGAGCAGTTCTGGTTGCAGAACATACACAGTATATTCAGAAACAAGTTGTCATGTATTGGTTTTATGAGTGACAGTCTTCATGTAAACATTTCATTTGCAATAAATACGCGTTTATGCTTTCGGCAGGTTCTAAGTTTCACCTTTTGTAAGTGTGCTCACTAACCCAAAAGTCAGTTTTTTGTGACCCATTACTAGCTTAAGGGTATAATGTGATAAGGGGCGGATATTACACAAAAGAGGCACATCAAGACACAGAAGAAACAAGGAACTACGTGGCCAAAGAGCAAATTGTGAGCATATGTTAATGCACCTTCTCGGCACCGGCCTCCTGCCAAAATAGTAATCAAGACAAAGGAGATGTGATATAAGAGGGAAAGAAAACCAGGTTGTCAGCTCCACCCCCCGCCCCCTCCATCTTTACCAACACACACACACTGGACAGACAGACCATTTCTCAGCCGCCTCACTGCTCTCCATTGGCCCTGGAGGGGGCACACCGGCCCCCACATCTGTCTCCCAGGCCCACGACAGACCTGGCTGCTTCATCCAGACCCAGCAGATCACACGAATCATCCTCAATTAATGTGAACCATCAGGCGTTCCCTCGCTGCTTCTATCACTCCACCCCTCTTCTCTGAGGCACCCCCTCGAGCTCAGTGCTAGGCCCGCTGAGTTTTACACATTGACCACAGCTACGGTTCCTTAGCACAGTTGGGTGAGGCTAGCCAGCGTTATTGTGTATGCTTTGTGAAAACTGACAGGGAATCAATACATCAGTCCAAGCAGACGTTGCTCACATGTAAGCGCTGCGAGGCGGTTCTTCAGAGGTTCTGAACTCAGAGAGCGGCCGACTCTGCTCTTAAATGGCTTCCATGTGCCGCCCCATCTGCACCTCTGCTGGGCTGTGGCCAAAGGACTGTCCTTTCCACTTTTTAAAGACGCAGGGGGACAGCTTTAAAACAAAAAGAGTGGTGATGGTGGAGGTAAAGGTCAGGGGGTTGGATGAATCAGAGGTTAGGAGACCTTTGTTAAAATGACAGGTTTGTTTTCAAAAAAAGGTAATGAAAAAGGACAAGACAGTGAGAGACAGAAAATGGAAACTGTTTACTGAAAGCCACCTGGAACATGGGATGTGCCAGATTGTGACTCACCCGTCTGTGGTAAAGTCCTCTGTAATAACCCCCCTCGACCCTCCTCCCTACCCTCTCGGTCTGTAACTGCACTATAAATCTCACTCCAGTCGATTAGTGTGCCCTTAGCAACAACTAACACACAGTCATGAAATGTTAACCAATGCCATGAGTTAAATCAGGTTGAGAAGTGAAGGCAGGGAATCTCGCAGCCTGTCTGTTGATCAGTGTGTCTGGCCCGACGAAAAAAGGCCTGTGGCTTCTTTACTTTCACTTACACCAGAGCTCAGCAAGCTGTCCTCGCTGGCAGTATTGAGCATAATATTGACCAGAGCAATGCCCTTTGCATGATTAATTAAATGATAAAGATGGAATCAAACCTTAATGGAATGGTTCCAAGTTTATATCAGGAATATGACAATTTATTGAATCACCTATACTTCGGTGGCAGCTGTCTTTTAAAAGGGCTAAATCGGATTTAACACTGTTTTTAGCAAGTTTTTGTGTCTATGTAGTACATCCATACAAAAAAGATTGTATTTGCTATATTTATTAAGTGTAACTGCAGATTGTCACTTATTAAAACCAGACTACTTTCAGGAGGGGATCAAGAGTGTCTGGTGACTTACAAGATGACTCAAGGTTGTTCTTAGCAAAAGAGTATTCCAGACCGACAGTGTGGGAAAGTTTGGAATACGACTGCCAATTTGTTTGGCTGCTATTTGCTATTTTTCATTCAATATCTGATGTATTGAAAATACAGGTGTAAACCACACAGTAATAAAAAGCTACCACAGATTTCTGTTTTTGCTGTAAATATTTCAAAAAGGTTCGTGTCCTCTTTTGTAAAACACTTCCTGTAATAGGCACCCATAGGGTAACATAATTGTGACTGACAGGGATACTGTCTGTCATTGATGACATGTATTTAATGTAGCCTTGTACTTGTACTTCAGCAGACAGCCGATGTATAGTAGTTTGTCATCTTGCTATGAAGATACAAGCTAATGTTTCCGCAGTTTAGAAAACATCTAAGGCAGATACACGAGGTGATGTCAAAAGAGTAACAAATTCTTTTGATGTGCAACGCATAAGCGAGGATTTTACCATGATCAAAGAGTGCAAATTTCAACCTCTATGATTCTTACAAATGTCCTCCACCCACATCTGGACGTAGCAACTGATTTCCCCTTGGTCCATCACAGGGGAAGAAGCAGAGCTGGTTGTTCACACATGACCTCTGACCTGCCACTGGGGAGCCAATGGGGGAGCAGCCTGTGTCTTGGGAGCTCTTGCCCTCTGATGTGATGGCTCCAGGCAGTGGGCTTTGCGTGAACCCATCCCCCATGGCACCCCTCGCCACTAGATCCTCTGCATTATTCATGCAGCCTGAGATGGGGTCGGGAGAGAAACAGAATATGGAAAAGGAAGCACCAAGGTTCAAGACCTTCTCAGATCACAAGGAACTTCTGCTTAACCTCCCTTGAAGTGGCGAACACAGGGATAGAGCAGTTTTTTTAAGGAACTGGATCTGAAAGCAGGAATGGAGATCAATAGGGGTTCCCTTGAGGCTTGGTGGAGATCGCATTCACTGCAAGGTGATTGGTGAATCAATGTGGTTCCCATGGTTCACTTTGCCATTGTGAGAACTGATCCTCCGTATTGCAAGTGATACTGTCTTGTGATCGGTTGAGTTGCTCTTATGTTAATGTTGAACCAACGTGTCACCCTGCAGAGATTGTACATACAATATCATGCCAACTTATATGTAAACATCGAATGCAAATATTGGAGAAGCTATATGACAGGGTCAGAGATCTCCTATTTGATGTACTGTTTACAGATGCAGGTCAATGCGATGTATTTATAGCAACTATCCGCTTTATTCTGGTGAGTGCCTAGCATGGCATCTCCCTCCACTGCTTTCCAAATACACTCAGACAATAAGTATGATAGGTGATGATTAGTGAAAAGCATATACGTGTTAAGCTGTTAATCCCTAATGCACACCATGCAACCTGACAACACTACACACCCCAGCTCTTAATACAGCTCTGCACATAACCTACTAATTGCATAATTGCCTGATTTGTTTTAACTGACAGTGGTGCCCCGGCCCATGACAGGGCCATCATTTGCTCATCCTCATTGTCAGCAATTTGCGAGGTGGATACCCCACTACACACCCACTACACAACATCCAGCGCCACAGTATTAGTGACAGCCATGAATTAAGAATGCATTGCAGAGGCAGAGAGATGAATAAATACAGCCATTGCTAGGTTAATTCTGAGAGACATGGAGGCAGGCAGATAAAATAAACTAACAGCAGCAGGCTGTCCACCAGATAAAGTGGGTACTCCATCGTCTCTCTGCTGTAATTATTGGCTAATAGTCATTAACCTGGCAAACAGAGGTTTAGCTGTATTGTTTAAAGGACTCTGGGATGCATAATGACAGACTAATATGTCATAGCACTGGGGGAGATGGGGGAGGGGTGGATTAATGAGATTTTACTGGAGGGAGTGTACAAGAAGAGGTGGGGCACGCCTGGAAAATATAGGGGGAAGAGGGCCACATTAAGCTAATTGGAAGATGAGTGCCTACTTGTAAAAGTGCTTCTAATGGCATATTTGTTTCTCTCGCAGCATCACAAGGCTAATGCAGGGGAGTGGAGTTGTGAGACTTACTGTAGTAAGGACTACAGGGGCATGTGTTTGTCTGCAAATGTGTCAGCTCGTGCTTTAGATAGTCATAAGGATACAATGAATGCATGTTATTTCTCACCTTTGTTTATCACTTGTTGTGGGGGTTATCTGCATTTAATATTTCTGTCTCTTAAGTGATATACTGCAAAATATAGTTGTTATGAATGAGATACTGCAGTGGCTTATAAGAAACAGAAATGCATTGAAACACTTGGCACAGAAACCAGTAATGGTTTCCACATGGACTGAACTTTAATCAAGTTTGTCCCCTCACATCTTTCTCTAGATCAATTCACTCCATTTTTGTATTTGAGTTGACTCTGTGCACCAAGCTCGACCCCAGCCCAAAACGCTTGTTGACTGCCCTCCAAAACTCAATTGACCAGTGAACGACGAGTGCTTGGAAAAAGCCTCCTCTCAGACAGGGTCCAGTGCAAAGCAGAACTGCTGACCTGTTCTGACAGCTGGCTGGCCCTCACTAACATTAATGGGTTACAGTTTAGCCGGTGTCATTGTGTTTTGCCCTTTGTTTGAGTTTGAGTGGGGAAGTGAAACAGGGTTAGACAAGAATAGGATAAGAAAAAATAGCCAAACGATGTTTGATTCAGTCAGTGATTGACACAAGGCTGGATAAATGCATGTGGGTTTGGAGAGCAACTTCGGTCAAGTGATCTTGTTGATGTGTAAAAACTTGCAAAGCTTTCATTAGTTTTATTTGATCCTATTACTTGTAGCTGGAGACTAATCCTTGTAATTTTATCAATGGTGCTCTCATGAAAATGACCTCCTTTTTGAAGCTTGTGGATTTTAATTCAATCTCAATTTGACAGACAAACATCAAAGTGAGGCAGGAAACTGATATTAAGATGTCTTGAACTGGATGAATGTAATTAAATGTGGCCAATCATCTAAAAAATGCTAGTTCTTTCTACTACTGTTCAGTCCTTATGAAATACAGACATAAGAATAACACACTTTACAATGCATTTTATATTTTTCATGTTCGAATCAGCTAGAATTGTACAAATGGACGTCACAACTGAATCTTTTTTTTTTTTTGTCACTAGATATTATTAAAAGACTGATGCACTTCTTAGAAGTACAGTTTCTTAAGAAATGTGGTTGTGGAACTATTTAAAGATTCACTTTCTAATTTGCTTTCATTTTTTTGTTTCAATTAAATCAAATGGAAATACTAATGCCCAGATGGCCATGCAGTATGAAATAATAGTGCCCAGGCTAGAATTTAAAGTCATACCTCCAGGCAAAAACTCCAGAGCACACACAGAATGAAAGTGTAAAATGTTTTTTAATGTATATTTAACAACAAATACCCCAGTGACTATTGATGTTTCGTCTCAGAAGAATCTGTTTCTCCAGTATATCTGAGGGCATGATATGAAACCACTCGCACTTTTATTTTTCTCTGTTTTTCTGCTCTTCTTCCTCTGTGTCTCTCCCGTACTATCTCTCTTTCGCTGTCTCTCTTTAAACATTTATCTTCTGTTTTCTCCTTACAGGCCCTTTGTGCTTTGTGATGTTGGTTTTTACAGCTTTTTACTCGCCAGAGTTGCCATTTATCTTTTATAGATGCCAGCAGCTAGGAGCACATACGAAATGTTACCATTTCACTGTGACTAATTGTCATCGCTTGTGTTTCTCCCTTGATGTAACTTGTGCCTGGTCCCCCAGGAACCAGTGTGTGAAATGAAGTATTTACACTATGTCTCTCTGTCTCTCTGTATCTCTCTCTATCTATTTCTATCTCGTTCACGAAAGTGTTCATACTACACCATCTTATAAAACAAGAGCAGTGCCAGCAGTTACTGGATGAGGATAATTTTGTTGAGAGTTCTGTCATCAGTGCTATTAAGCTGGAAGAGATGTGGGTTCATATAAGAGGACAAGAGCACTGGGTCAGGCGGTCATTGCCTCAAACTCAGTATCTCAAACACAAAGTCAATTTTCAGGCTTTGCCAAAATTCTTTTACACAGAATCCTTTGCCATCTCGTGATGTTTTTAAATGTTCACATTTGCAAGTTTTCATTTTTTCTTTTTCAGCCATTAATGACACATTTCCAAAAGATGCCAGCCAAGTAAAGTTCTCTATTTGCAATAACGCCCAAGTCCCATTGGAGTACTTCTGTACTCTTAGAGTGGAAACTTTCTCAACATTCCCAAGCCTTCAAAAATACAGGAACTTGAACTGCTAAAGATTATTATAAACAATCTGTTGTTAATATTTATATAATAAAATGGATAGTGTCCCCAACAGCATTGTTGTTTATTACAGAGTACTTCACATTAATATTTAAGGTGGAACAAGTTTAGCATCTTTTAAAACCATACAAACATATTCATATTATTAATATTAACATAACACAGGAAATACATATATCCTTCACACCTCACTAACACAGAAGCATGATAAATATGCAGCCTGTAAAATAAAAGGAACACAAGCTCAATGGCACTGTCAAGGCACTTAAACACAACCTTAAATAAACATGAGGGTTTTTTTTTTCTTTTGACTGTCCAAAGCCATTCCCTGATACAGTGTAGCAGTTCCATCCTCCCTTGAGCATTTCACAGTCTTAGGGATGGAACACACTAAGAAAAATGCCCGCCAACCAAGGTGCGATTAATGGCTTACAATAATGATTCTATTATTTCTGTGAGACATTTTTCCCTTGCTCAGACAATATTGTAAATATCTCTAGGTACTGTTCATGTACAGAGGGAGTACCAGCAAGAGTTCAAATCTTTTACAAAGCTGTTTTTTTGTTGGTCTCACTCAATAGAAATTGCAGAGACCTGCTAATCGCCTCACCTCAGTGCTTTTATTTGTTTGCTTGAGACTCAATTAAACTCTTGCCTACCCTCATCACTATGTGATTAAAGATCACATTCGCAGGGCTGATTTATAGACAAAAATAAATGAGTGAAAAGTGGATGCCAAAGAGGGATAGTGGAGAGGGATGGTTCAACAAAGCTCTGTTAGTTACTTGTCGCTCCAGGAGCCTCTGAATTTCATGAGCAGAAAAGCTTGCCCTCACAAACTAACCCCTGCTCTATGTTCTCCTTTGACCACACTGATTATGCACAATCAATAACGGTTTGTATTTCTGTCTTCTCTTTTGTCTCTTCTGGGGCATGTAGGATGCTGCAGGCAAGGTGCTGGACCGCTGGACCATCATGTCCCGAGAAGAAGAGATCATCACCCTGCAGCAGTTCCTACGCTTTGGTGAGACCAAGTCCATTGTGGAGCTGATGGCCATTCAGGAGAAGGAAGGTCAGGCAGTTACAGTTCCCTCCTCCAAGACAGACTCCGGGATTAGGACATTCATTGAAAGCAACAACAGGACCCGCAGCCCAGGGCTCCTGACACATCTGGAGAACAGTAGCCCATCCAGCATTCACCATTTTGAGAATATTCCCAACAGCTTAGCCTTTCTCCTGCCCTTCCAGTACATCAACCCAGTGTCTGCCCCCATGCTAGGCTTGCCTCCCAATGGCCTGCCTATGGAACAGTCTGCTCTCCGGCTCCGGGAGCCCAGCCTGCCAAACCAAGGTGAACAAATGGACACCAGCGAGTCAGAAGTGTCCCTGTCACCATTTCGTACAGGCCAGAGCCCCAGTCGCGGAGCCCTGGGAGCCCTTAACAACAACATTGAACCTAAAACAGAACCCAACAACAGGGCATCACCCATCTCACCGACCCCTTCAACCCAGCAGGCGCAACAACAGCAGCAACAGCAGACACAGCTCCAGCAGCAACAGCAGGCAGGCCAACAGCAGTCCCAAAATCAATCTCAACAATCCAACAGCTTGAATGAACACCAGGTCCACCACCACTTCGTAAAGGATGAGCACTCTAAAACCATCAGTCATGCTTCCTTTAACTCCAAGATGCATCGCATGCGCCGCATGGGAGCCACCTCACGCAAGGGTCGTGTGTGCTGCAACTCTTGTGGCAAAACCTTTTATGACAAAGGTACACTTAAGATACATTATAATGCTGTACACTTGAAGATCAAACACCGTTGCACCATTGAAGGCTGCAATATGGTCTTCAGCTCACTACGCAGCCGCAACCGCCACAGTGCCAATCCCAATCCACGGTTGCACATGCCGATGCTGCGTAATAACCGTGACAAGGACCTCATTCGTGCCAATTCAGCGCCTGGTACACCTGTCATCTCAAGCACCAAGAATGGTGGCTTCACACTCACCAGCCCTGGAAGGCCGCCACTTGGCTTTACTACTCCACCTGTGGACCCTATGCTTCAGTCACCACTGCAAAGCCCACTGGTGTTCCCCACCCTGAAGTCAGTGCAGCCGGTCCAGCCAGTGCCCCCATTCTACCGTACACTACTGTCCCCTGCGGACCTCTGCAGTCCTCCAGTGTCACTGCCCACCAGCCCAATCCTGCCCACCACCACCAACAGCACCACCCTGATGGACCAACAGCAGCAGATGTTGGCTGCAGCTGTGGCTTCGAACAATAATGTTCATGTGTCAGAAGCAGGACCCATGTCCCATCGCTTACATACACATAGTGCCAATCACGACGTCACCACGGGAAACACAGACCCCACGCCCAAAAAGAAGCCTCGTAAATCTAGCATGCCAGTGAAGATTGAGAAGGAGGTAATTGATGTGGCAGATGAATACGACGACAAAGATGATGACGACGATGATGACCTCCACCATAATCACCACCATCACCAGTCATCTCTTCTTCACAACAGTATCAAAATGAATGGTAATTGTAACAGCAACAACAATGGTGGCAGTGGTACTGGGAACCACAGTGGTGGAAGTGGGCAGCAATCTCCTTCCCAAGATGAAATGAGCCCTGGCCTAGCTCTGAGAGGCATGATGAGACAGAGCGAAGACGAATGCCGGGAAGGGACTGGCAGTGACAGCAGATGTGGAAATGATCTTCAAGGCTCCGGCGATCTACGTTGTATGGACAGCTTCACCTCTGAGGACCAGGACCATGAGAGAGACTTTGAGAATGAATCTGAAACCTCTGATTCCAAGATGTTCTACCGTGATGAGCTGATAGATGTGGAGGAACAGCAAAAACACATGAGTGGTGGAAGGGGTCTGGACAAGGAACAGAATGATGAGGGTGGTGAGGAAGTTGATCTTAGAAAGGAAATGGAGGGCAAGGGTCATTCCTCACCCTCGCCTCATCAGCCCCCTATCAAGATCAAGGAAGAACTCAACGATCCTACTTACGACATGTTCTGCATGGGCCAGTATGGCCTCTATAATGGAGGCATGGCCGCGGCTGCAGCCGCTGCTGCAAGCATGGCTGCTCTTCATGAGAGCTTCATCTCTTCAATGGGCTACGGTGCCAGCCCACCCAAATTCCCTTCTTCTCAGTCACCAGAGGGAGACCCATGCTCAAGTCCTGACCCCAAGATCTGCTATGTGTGTAAGAAAAGCTTCAAGAGCTCCTATAGCATGAAACTGCACTACAAGAATGTGCACCTCAAAGAGATGCATGTGTGCACTGTGGCTGGCTGCAACGCTGCCTTCCCTTCCCGGAGGAGCAGAGACAGGTTAGTGCTACAGATTGGTCATACAATCATTTTATTTCAATGTAATTGCTACAGTTGCAGGTAGGTTCAATGGAAATGATTATGATCTATTAAGATTGAAGGAATTACACGACATAAATCTACAGAATATACAACTTTTTTGGAAAGATATAGCAGTTTTAAAAATATTAGGTTATCGCATTTTGTTTAAAGAGTTTTGCCTTTTCATTTCATGTTAATAAAACAAGATTTAGCTGCAGTATTCCATTAGTGTATGATATCTACCTGGATAGCTTTCACTTCACATCTGTCAGCTAATTCAACAGTGAATTGATTCAGGGACATCTGCTCCCTGTCAAGTCAAAGTTCAGTAGACTAGGGTGTCGGGATGCGAAATCCATGCGCACACATTCAAACAAGCACCAGGCCGTACACAACCCTGCAGCTGCAGTGTGTTGTTTACCTGCCCTCAGTACCTCACCTTGTCACATGGAGGTGAGGGTGCATATATTAACATTGACAGCGGTTTGTCAAACCACTGCATTTATTAGCGCATTAGGAGGTGAGGCCAGCCATACTCACCTGGGCTTGTTAGCACGTATCAGTCCCACACACTCACTTTGCAGAATATATATACTGTAGCAGCAGTGGCAGCAGATTGATGCCATAACACATGCTGGAGGTACATAAGATCACTTGTGCCCTGGGCTAGCACAGGCTCTCCTAAGGGATTTCAAACAACAATGTCTTGCATCATGGGAGTACTCTGAAGTTAAATTGGCCAGCATTCAATTGTATGTAAAGGTAGAATTTTCTCTTTCACTGTTAGGAGAGAAAGATAATCAAATAAATAACAGCTGAATGGAAATTCAAATTTTAGGCTTTAGTAATGCACAAAATAATATTCCCTTGCTAGTGTTCAACCTATTCAGTCACACAGCGGGGACATGTAAAATGGCCCTTGGCACAAACTATACATTCCCTCAATCTATATATATATATATATATATATATATATATATATATATATATATATATATATATATATATATATATATATATATATATATATATATATCTTGTACCATCCATGACAAGTGACACTTTTATTTAAATAAAGGGCACGTTGCAACATACTGCATGTATCCAATTGGCAAACAAATCTTCCCAGAGGGGGCTGTATATTTTTACTCAGTGTTTTGTCTCACCCACACACTGGCTCTGCCCCTCCTCATCTCTTCCTCCACCACTGCTACCTCTCTCCGCAGTAACTCACTGCTCCTTTCCAACCCCCAAGTCTTTTGTTACACTAGTTGTTTTGGTGGCATCTGTTCGTACAACAGTTTTTTCATTAGTAGCATGTAAATAGAGCAGGTGATTCTTGGACTCTATCTGACAAGATGTGGGAGGGGGACAACAAGTTAGCAGTAGTGAAAGTGCAGCCCAGCTGCGTACTTGACACAGCTGTGCCAACAAATGCAGCAAGATGACTAGCGCTAACTTTTACAATAGCATGCATGATGTTGTGTACTGACCAATGAGTTTATTTGCTCACCTCTATAGACAAAATTTTAGGAAAAGAGAAAGCCCGAGGCATGACCGGCCTGCAGCATAACATGTTCATGCACATGTATGCACACTCACTTGTGCACACGGGAACACAGATGCAGACACACAGGATATGTTCAAATAGATAACAGAGAAAATTATTTGTACACACTTTTATCTCTTTGTAATTAGTCTCATAATGATGTGAAACTGTTGTTGGATATCAACAATTACCTGCCTTATCTGAACTTTTAAATAGCAAGAGGAGAGCTCCACTGTGCACTAATAGGGAAATTCAACATGATAAAAGATTTCAGTAGTAGATAGGAATTATACCTAAGAGTTAAGTGACATTTGTAATCAGCAGATTTTTCTCAGATTTGTATTGGTGCCGAGTTAGATACTATGAATCAGACTGTTTTAATTTCTACAGCTGCTCCGCTTTTTTGTCACTCATCTAATTTTGATCCCTCATTCTGGAATCTGCTGTCATGATCCCACGATGGCTAATGGAAAACTAAATGAGGCAACAACAAAATATACGAATCAGAACAAAAGAGATTGAAAAGTTGTATTTTTCACAAATATGCAGCCAGGTGTTTAGTGTCAAAGCCAGGACTGAGTGGAGCGCCTTAGACAGGCGTAGAGGGATCAAAGATTCAACCGTAGAAAAGGTAACACCGCAACATGAACTCTTCCTATGCTCAGTGTCTTCCAGTGTCAGCTTGGATGTGTGAGTGTGTGATAGCTCGACGCCGTGATGAGAAAAACACCGGCACATAAATGCCATTCAAACATGTAAAGTGGCAGAACATATGGGAGATGGGGATAACTTTGTTGCGAGGAGGGACAATTGCTGCTGTGAACATAATGCGTCTTTGATACAGTATAGCTCTGGGTGGGTGAGACCTAAGCACACTATTGTTTCCATACTTTTTCTGTGGGGGGATAAATTCCTGATAGCATATGGGACTTATTACTCTACCGCTGGTTCAAACAGGGAACAAAACAACAGAAAGAAGGGCACTGCATAGCTAGAGGAATCCTGGGGCTTTGAGGCGAGTCAGTGCACGAGATGGGCTCTCATCAAATCTGTCCCTGGATAATCCTCTAATGACATAATGTATGTTTGAGTGTAATGGTGGCAATAAAATAGGAATATAATTTAGTTGTTTTCATAAAAGCATTTGCTCTGATTAGATTAAGAAACTGCAGATACCAAGATATTTGCAGAAAAATTATGATGAGAATGTTTGGAACAAGTAAATTAGATAATCCAGTCTTATTCCAAATTAGATGTTTTGCCGTCAGTGACTGGAGCAGCAATTATTTGGTTCACCTCAGACATAAAGGTTTGATAAAAATATCACCTAATAAAAAAATAACCACATTGAATAATAATAACAGGAAGGCAAACCAGTGGTTATTTGTTTTTGTTTTTACAGCTGAATAATATATGCTAGAGCAGCGTTTTAATATGGCGCCCTGCCTGGCATCCTCTTCTCGAAACCTCCCAAACAGCTGTTGACATCCATCAATAGGGAGGTACCTCGGCATATCTGATTAGTCCATTGACCGAGTGAAAAGCCAAAGGCACATAAACACACCATCAGACACCAGCATCAAAAGCTCCCGTATCAAAGTGAAGAAGCAAACGGAGGAGAGGTCATTTGATCTACAGAGAAAAACAACCAAGAGCCAATGACATTGTCAGAAAATGTGCAGCCACGGAAAAAAGTATCACTGGTGTTTGTTCAGTTTGGCTCCCTGCCCTATTTATAAGACCGTAGGACTTTATACACACAAACATTAGTACACATGAAAACTGCACATGCACACACTCAGGAATCCAGGAAGGGATAATTTAATGTGCCCTTGAGCAAGCATGTAATGTGTGTGTTTTTGAGTGTAAAACAGATACCAACGCTAAGAGTGTGTGTATGTGTGGTTTTACAGCGGGGTGTTTTCTCCCAGCCTCCCAGCCGCCTGCTGCACGGAGGTAAATGATTGCATATTTATTGGGGGGAGCGAGCAGCGTCGGCAGAAGTGTTGAAGAAGCTGCATGATTAACTGCTGGAAAGACGCGCGTACCAGTAATCATCACCATTATTGGCCTCGTTAATCATATTTTTTAAACCGTTGACAAGACTCGCCATACTTATCTTATTTTTATCAGTGTACCGTGCTTCTCTTTTTTATTTTCAACCTTCACTCAAACATTTTAACCTGCTCCTATGTCGCTACGGCAAAGTATAGTAGGTGTCCTCCCTCTTCCACATTCCCATGGTGCAGCGGTGCGCAGCCCGTGGTCCCTGCACGGGCCACTGCAAACGGAGAGAGTGAAGGTTAATTATGTTGGAGAGTCTCTTTCCTCCCTTCTCCTTCCTCTCTCCGTCTTCCTCGCTTTCCCTCGGTCCCCTCACGGCATGTGGGCCCAGCTCCGCTGCTTCACAATCAGCTCTCTGTTTGTCTCTTATAAACAAAGGGCATGCTGCTTATAGAGAGAATATATTAGCAAAAGCCACTCACCCCTGTTGAAAATATCCGCTGATTAAAACACAGAAACTTGTAGTATTAGTTCCCCTTTGGTTTATCGTTGGCAGTTTTCTTGTGATGAATTTTGCAGAGTATGAGGGAAATTATTTTTTTATTCTTAGATAAACCAAAGCAAGCACACTTCAAGACTTCTGCAAGACTTCAATACAATTGTAGTTGGAAAAAAACAAGAAATGTTGTACATAGAGATGTTTTCACGCTACATTTGATGTCTATGAACTCACTTACTTCAGGGATCCTCAGATCTTTGTTGTTGAAACAATGCAAAGTAGATATAACGGTGACAAAGAGTGATAAATGCTACAAACACTCTTGTCCTCCCACTTACACCCAAAGCCTCATAATACACCCCGAATGACAGGCAAGACAAAGAACCACTCATGTCAGTTTAATACCACTCAGCCTTCCATCTCATTTACACATTATGAGTCATTTAGACAACAAACACACCCGTATACATGCACACACGCACACAAACACACACACACACACACCGACACAGAAACAAGGGCAAGGGCCATCAGATGAACCTAAAGATGATTAACGCCGTATGGGACAGGCACACTCTCGCTCTGCCTCCTCTGCACAGTCAAAAATGGGCTCTCTAGAGGCCTCCCCCATCTTTTGGGCAAAGATGAGACTGTCAAATTGGTTTGCCAGCCACATTACTGGCCAACAGGGAGGCAGAGATGGTGGAAGGAGGGGTTGTGGGGGGTGTTGGGGGGGACGCACACTAAGGAGTTGGGTTTGGGGGTGGAAAGATAGAGCGTACTGATGTGGAGTGATGGAGGTGGAGGGATGGAGAGGAGTGGGAAATGGGGCAGAAAGTCTAAATTTGATAAATGAAGGGATAAGTGCATTATGCCCACTGTGTGTAGATCCAGCTGACTTATTTTGATTATTTATGGCAGGGAGGCGATGCCAACACAAGAGTTAAATAATAATATTTATGCAAATGATCCTAAACTGGGCTCTTTTTCTCCTCTTTAGCTCTTCAGATTAAATCATTTCCAAATGATTAGAAATGAAATGTCATGAAGTGACTTTTTTCTTCCCTTTTGTTTCCATTTTACATATCTGTCACATAGATTTTAAAGAAAGACTGCAGTATAAAAATGTGAATATTTTTCATCAGATCTTGTTGTTGTAATATTCTAACAATGTGGTGTGCATTTTGAGTATTTAAAATGGCTACTGTAGCTCTAGCGCAGACTACTTACTGCATGATATTTAGCATGTTTGACTTTAATATCTACAACTGAGATAGCCATTAGAGCTTATTAGCAGTGAGAAGGTGTTGTTATAGAGATGGAGACATGTTGCAAAGGACCTGCCTACCTGAGCATCATCAACAGCATCCTGAACTTCAGGTTTAATTGAGCAAATGTGGCCCTGTTTTACGTCAGAGCCCGTCGGCTGGCATCTCTGTAAAATTGCTGCGCTATTGATCCCTGATTTAGGCATATTTCAGACCATCTTAAAACACTCTTTCCTCTCACAGCCAAGCGTCCACACATGTATTTGTCTAGACAGGGATACAGCACCACAGAAATTGAATCATGACTCCCATATTTTAGCCATAAGCTAACACCATATGGGTGCAACTGTTATATCAAAGGATAAAAAAGAACAAAGGATTTATATAGTCCTTTTGATCGAAGTCCGACTATATGGAAGTAGTATATTTTCTTTTTTACCCTCACACACACACAAACAGACATAAGCACGCGCAAATACACATACACACGCGCACACACACGCAGTGACAGCCGCGGCCAATCGATTTGCCACGCTCTCTCTCCTCAATGCTGACGATGCTTGAGTGGACGGGCTCCTGGTTGCCTGGTTCACAGAAAAGGGTCCCTCAAATGAATGTATTTTTACCTCTTGCAGGACAATGTCGGATAGGGAAGTAAATAATTAAAGGAAAGGGACCCTTTTTGACTGCATCAACCCTGCCACTGCTGGTAAGCTCTACTATCCATTGTGACTCCATTTTTGCCCGTCCTGCTAAGGATGACCGTTTTCTTTTCTTATTTTTTTCTTTTTTTTAAATTTAATTTACACACATGTGACCTCCCTGCATGGAAACCCCCTCACATTAAAGGCACTGAGTGTTTGCATATTATTCTTATTGGATGTAAGTGCTGACCTGATATGAGAGGAATGGGCCGTGTGTATGTCATATTTGACATCGGTCATTAGTTGCTTAAGTTTCCTTTCTGTGTTATGCAGTTTTGGTGTGACATGTGTGCAGTGGGTCCCCTTGTGTTCCAACCTGGCAACTGTGAAATTGGAGCGAAAAAAAAGCATTGAATTAGATTCTCCAAGCCCATTTCACCTTGCATCCTTTAGCATGGCTTTGTACGCTAACTGAAATCCTCACTAATCTTATCTTAGCTTAAGCATGGCACTTCCACTTAGTTTCCTTCATCGGCTGTAGCACACTGTGTGATACAGTTTGCCTTGTGTTTGGGGAAAAATGCCCATCTTAATTAAATCCAGGGCTACATAAAGACATGTTCATTGAGGTGCTCGATTAAGCCACCTCCAATAGGGAACGAATGCGATAATGCTGTCAGGGCCTAGTGCTAATATGCTATCCAGTTCCCCTCGATTATCACATTACCACAGCTCGAATCAATTGATAAACTCCCATTCAATATGGTGGAGTATTTAATTGAGTCAGAGTCTATTGGATTTGAGGGCTGTGCAGTGCAGACATGCTGACAGCGGTAAACACTGGCAGGATGCTCTCTCTCTGTGCAATCTTCGAGTACTTTTCTGTGGAGAGCTGCAGGGGGAATTTCTTTCTCTGCGTGACTGTCTGTGTACCCCGACTGATAGTAACAATAATTACACATGTAGTGGCTCTTTGAGAGTATTTGTAGCCTAGTACCCTTTAACTGAATTAAGACAATATGAAAAATATATTTTAAGTAAAAAATATTTTAAATTTGAGAGGTGATCTAAATTCCTCACACACTGGCAGCATTCTGATTTACAACTCTGATTGTCTCCTCACATTAGGCACAGCTCCAACATCAACCTGCACCGCAAACTGCTGACCAAAGAGCTGGACGACATTGTCCTGGACCCCCAACTCACGCCACTGCCCAAGGACCTGCGAGCCGAGATACTGGCCAAGATCTACGCCGGGCACCACATGGGCTTGGACCCTATGGCCGGGATGGGCTTCGGAGGTGCCAGCCTCGGGCCCACTGGCCTGAACCACAGTGTCCGTTCCCCCATGAGCATCGAGTATCCCCACCATCCTCTCAACCAAACCCTTAAAAACCACCACACCAACGGCTTCTCCCGGGGCCAGCCGGAGGACTACATGGTGTTGGACCTGAGCACCACATCCAGTGTTCAATCCAGCAGCAGTGTCCACTCCTCACACGAGTCAGATGAGGGCAGCGATGAAGGCATCCTATTGGATGACCTGGAGGAGGAGGAGGGAGAAGAGGATGAGGAAGAGGGCAACAGCGAAGGGGAGGACTGCTCCCAGCATGCCGAGGGGCGGGTGGAAAGGGGGCATCGGGATGAGACTGGAGAACTAAGAGGAGAAGGACATGGCGAGAGGTTGGAATCTTCCTCCTCACCATTCCTCCTTTCGTCCACCGGGGGCAGTAACTGTGGCAGCAGTGGGATCCTCTGCAACATCTGCCACAAAATGTACAGCAACAAAGGGACCCTGCGTGTGCACTACAAGACTGTGCACCTGCGCGAGATGCACAAGTGTAAAATCCCCGGTTGCAACATGGTGTTCAGCTCTGTGCGCAGCCGTAACCGACACTCTCAGAACCCCAACCTCCATAAAAACATGCCCTTCTCTACAATAATAGACTAAAGAATGACTTGCTACTCTACCCTGCTGTCAGTCTGCCCGCTCCTCCCTTCATTCCTCATCCTTATTCCTCCTCAAATTCGCTTTTAACCCCAGCCCAGGGCCATCAAATACAAGCTGAATGCCTGTATGCCTCCTGCCCATCCTCTGTAAGTCATTGCAAGACATTTAAGTCCCTCTATAAAAATTCATTGACTCTAAATACAGTTTATTATTGTGATCTTTGACTTTTCCGTCTTTGGAAGACCAGGATGACGCTCTCGAGCATGGAGTTTGCTTTATAACAAAACTCCGGTTCTCTTTTTTTCATAAGCCCCTCCATCTTTCCTTTCAGACGTGTCCCCACTTTGTTTTTATGTCCGTCTCCAAAGAATCTATTCAAACTCTTATTTGTGACTTTGCCTGCAGAAATGATAGTATTGAAGAAAAAAAAAAAAGAAAAATCTTCTTGTTGTATTTGTGTAATGATAGCTTTTAAAATGAACCCCTTACAAAAGCATGACAGCTTCATTTGTAAATAATGTCCCAAGAGGCTTTTGGTGTAAAAGAGTTGTGTTGATGGTTGTTCGCTTCTTTTTTTCTCTCTTTATGGTTTTATGTTACAGTCCAGTACAATACTTCCAGCTATAGGCAAGACAGAGGTAGCATCTTACTAGCTTGACTCATTTATGTTAGCTTCAAAGACACGTTTTTAAACTGAGTCCTAGGAAAAAAAGAATATCATGTGGCTTGTTTTATCTACTTGTTAGATATTCAGAGGTTGCCGGCATGCTTTTTTAGGCTCCTACACTGATATCATTCTCTGTATTTCTATTGATTTTTTTTTTTTTTTTTTTTTTGTCTGTTATGTTTATGAGCTTTAGTATACCAATTCAGTTTTTGCACTTTGCATCTATACAAGGGGATGTGTAATATTATTATAATGAGGACTTTTGCAATGGTAAGTTTAGGTGTTGTTTGGGGTCATTGACGGCTACAGTGCCAAGGGAAATGACAGTACCTTCAAAAAATACTTGTGCCAGTTTCTTTTTGCGCATGCTCATTTTTAAAACACAGTCCGACGACAGAGAACATCTCGTCCCCCCCCCCCCGAACAAAACCTGAGATCTTCCCCCATCGCTAAACAACGCATTCAGAGTGTGTCTACAAAGTGTCTCGCTTCAAAACAAATCCAGATGTGACTGAATATAAACTGCTGTTTGACATGCAAAGAGGTGTTAAATATTGGTAAAGGCTCTCCTCTTCTTGTTTAAGGAGTTATTTATGTATGGTTACCATAATGATCACAAAAATAACGTCAGAGGTTTAGTGGGGTAATCTGTGCAAAGCATGGCATTATTGTGACATTGTCAAACAAAGTTATCAATGCAAAGATTCATGTTCGTTCTCTCAAAAAGGCATTTTAATGAAAAATGACTGCCCCGTAGTATTGAAAAAAAGAAGAAAATAGTCCTTCAACTGTGACCAAAACACAAACGTTTGCTTAAGAAAAAAAAATAGTTTTCTTCAGTGTGACATTGTACTTAAATCATGCCCCATTGGATTAATATGATGCACTTGAGTCTTAATTGTTTTGCTGTGATATTTTTGGTATTGGTTTCCATTGCTGTCCACAACAAATGTACCTTACCATTTTTTCTGGCTGTTGGTTGCAGCCATTTTGAACATGTCCACAACTGTCTCACGGTACAAATTTTTCCAGTAACTGGGCAAAAGTAGCCAAGGGAAGGGGTATTTATTGGTGGGTGATGTATCTTCATGGAAATGTTTTTTGTCCAGTATAAGAATATTTTTTTGTAAAAAAGACAAAAAATAGAGATTGTTCCTCAGTTTGACTTCTTTGTCAGTGTATTAGCATTGCCATGTGTTACTATACAACAAGATCTTCTCTTACTTGACTGGTGCTACACACAGAGGGAAAAATATGCAGTGTTATGTGGTGTGCTGTACAGTATTCACGACACCCTACATCCATAACAGTGTTGAGTTCCATTTGTTTCATATATGCCATTTTGCAATATAGACATGACCTGTTCTCGTGAAATATTTCATGCCCCCCCCTTTTTTTTTTTAAGACTCCACCTATATGATACATGCAGTTTTCAGTCCTCTCTTCTCAGAGATAAAGAGAGCGAGACGGAGAGCTGAGGCTGATGGAAAGGTTGCGGAGGTGGAAGGCTGACTATGGAGGAAAGGATGACAGCAACGATCATTAAAAATGTGCTGCTTCTCCGTTACCTGGAGGCGTCCCTGCCATTCCAGCTTCTTCTGTCTAATAACTCACTTGTCACTTCGTTACACTGCCAGACGCCAAGGTTGCTGACGAGACTGTGACACTGACAGAAAGAGGGAAAGAAAAAACAGGAATGAGACGGTGTGCTCCGAACAATTCAATTTGACTCATTCAATTTGGCTGAATTCAATTCATCTTTTCATTTTCTGCGCGCGCTTATTCTTATTCAGGGTCGCTGATAATTCAATTCAATTCAGTTCCTTGCTCTCATTCAGTTTTTCTCTTTGTCTGTCAGAGCACAGTCATTTAACAACCGCCTTACCCATTTCTTCAACCCGCCACTCACTTACCACCTCCACACCCCACAGCGCAGGTCCTACAGGGACACACACTAATAGTGTATGCTTAAGTTCACCGGACGGCCATGGCATAGGAAAAAGGGATGGGTAATTGCCTGTTTATCCCAAGTGAAGGGAAAATTGAGTACAGGAACCCCTGCCTTCTCCCAGGAGTGGGTTTCACTGAGGCGCTCGCTGCCTCATTCACTCATTCAATCCCCCCGGCCCTCGCTCTGGCAGAAGTAAAAAAGTGCTACTCTAGGAACCCTGCTGACAGCTGTCTCTCTAACATACAACCATACGAAAGCATACACACACACAAGCACACGGAGGAGAGTGCCGCACACTCACATATGCCTTCTACTTACAGGCCGCGAGGATGACAAGAACTAGATGACTTGTTAACCTCTAGTGATGGAGGAGATGGGGGGCAGAGAAAAGAGTATTCTCAGCACAGGAAATGAAACTCTCCATCCAGCATTAACATCATAGCTGCTGCCACAACACAGAAAGCTAACATTCCATTATGGAGAGTGGTGTGAGCGCATACTGAGTCAGGCACGGGAAGTCCAACGTGTTTTTGATTGTTATTGAGACAGTTTTTCATAAAAGAGGACAATGACTAATTAAGAAAACCCTTGGGAAAAAAACCAGCAAGCTCGTAAAATTGATTTGAACCCTTCAGAATTAAGACAGCTTTACATACATATCAAATGTTATCTTAACATAAATGTTCTCTGCCCAAATAACCTCAACTTCTATGCCCTCCGTGATCTGAGAAAACAAGTTTTCAGACTTGTTTTTGTAGACTCTTAACAATTTCTTTACGTCCTGTTCCTTGCTGTCCGTTTTTTCTCAAGCAGCAGCTACAGTGCATGACCTCTCCAGAAGTGCACTGAATATCATAGAACAGATTCTCTCACAACACCCTTCTCCTACCTCCTACGGGCTGCTTTCTGAGTCCTGCACGGTGCTGGTCATGCCAGCAGAGCTCAGAGCTGCGAGACGCTGGAAACAGAGCTGAGAAAAACATGCAAACGACCGTGCAGCATAGCCAGGCAGACAGACGGCGAGAAAACAGAGAGGGAAGGGAGAGATGGCTTAGAAAGTGGTCTGGCCGGAGCCTCGCGGCAGTCACTTAACAAGGCAGGGGAGAAAGCGAAGAACACAGGGAGAGGAGAGAGCAAGAGAGCAGCAGGGCCAGGACTCCCCAGGACTCATCGCCAGCTTCTTCTTGATTGCCTGCTGGAGAGCGATCGAGCAACCCCTCGCATTTCCACCCCTCTCCCCTACACTCTCCTCTCCTTTGAGAAATGACCACCAATTTCCCCCTCTCCTCTGAGAAAGCCCCCAATCCAATCCTTGTCCTTTTTTTTTTTTTTTTTTTTCCTCCAACCACATGGGCCCAGGTGTATTCTGCTACCTAGTGACCAGGGCTGTGGATGCGCAGGAACACGTCACTTAGAGCACCTCTTTGGCCCCAGACCACTGGAGTGAATCTTTAATATTTGATTAGACGAGCTTCAAGCATCAATTATTCTGTAATTCAACATAGCACGCAGAGGGTGAAGGCAAACAGTTGAAGCCTCTGACCTGTTAATCACTGTCCATTTTTTTTCACGTCACAGAGCGAGTGAGTACAATAGGTGTAAGCGGCGAGGACGAGAGGTGATGCCGCACGCAAACTTGTCCAGTTAATGTAGCTCATGGAACAAAGTGGGATTCAAACGTGTTGATGGGACATAAGAAATATGCAGATAGAAGAAAAATACACACACGCGTGGGTTTGTATAGATGCTTCAGTCTCATGTGTTACATTCTAAAAAAAAATACCCTCATTAATTTAAACTGGAACCTGTGAAATGTCAAAAAAAAAAACAAAAAAAAACATACTGTAAATCCATATAATGTTTTCCATTGTGCCAATTATATTTTACAGTCTTAAAATATAAATAAGCTTGAAGACCTGGTGAATTTAGATTTTTTTTTTCCTCACTCTTGTTTTTGTGTATCAAATGCATTTGTGTCCGTGTCTTAAAAAGCCTGTGTTATGGCACTGGCACTCGACAGCGTTGCATGGCTACACAGTCGCACTGCAAATAACACTTTGGTGTCAAAATGGTGATTTGGAAGCCTCATGAATACTGTATGTTGCCTAAACAGGTGTTTCCCATTTGCAGACAGGAGGAAAAAAGTGGTCCTCTTTTTAAAAGACTCTTGTTTCTTTTCTTTTTTTTCTCCTTTTTTTTGCCTTTCTTGTATTTGTTTCTGTATCATAACTGTCTATGGTTTTTGCATAAAATGCATAAGGGTTTTGGGATGTAAATGGAATTTTATTCATATTTTGTCCAAATACCTCTTGTAATTTGTATCAGAATTCTTGTACAATTTTTATATTAAAGATTTATCAGTCACTGGCATTTTGTCATCGCATTTCATTCAAACGTGAAGGAACTGCACTTATAACCGCTGAATTGTGTTATTGTGAACATCTTATTAAAGAAAAATAGCCTGACAAGAAACTGTTCTCTGTAATGTATTAAAAAAAATATACAGAGCCCTGAGACAATGTGTCAATCAAGCCATTTTAACAAGACACTGTGATTTCAGCAGGTTTTACCGGGCTCTTTAATTACCCTTTGATAAAAATCACCAGGGAAAAGGCTATCTTGACCAATTAGTGGACGATTAGATTAATAGAGTTATTAAAAGATGTAATGGCATGAAGAGAAGGTGCTGCTGGTCTTGGCAAATTAGTGAGATGGTCACTGAAGGAGGGAAACAAAGGACACAGAGCACCTTTGTCTGATCATATGCCGCTGAAATTAAATTAAATGCACTTGTCAAAGCTCTATGTTGGAGGAGGTAATATTATTAAGATGTACTTTAAATTTGATGGTTGAGTACAATTATGATACAATTATATATTTTTTTAAAAGAGAAAGTTTTTTCTCTTTTTCATCAATATTTTCATATATGTGTGCAAATAAAATACGTCTATGAATATTAACATCAGTCAAAGAGAAAAAGCTTCAGCACAGAACAGCGGTGTGACAGTGAAGACAGAAATTGACAGCGACAACGGACAAATGCAGGGTCATTTTTGCAAAAGCGACCTGCACTGACATCATTTGCTGTGACTGGAGGTCAAATTACAAATTGATATGAGCTCCAGCAGGGATGTCATGTTTGCTCTGGTAGCCAACAGGAACATAACGCCTCCGCCCTCCCCTCCGTGAAAGCAAAGGAGTGACACAGGCCTTATTGACCTTGAATTAGACACCATTCCTCTTTGTCACACACCAGTTCCTTGATCCCCCTGTCATTGTTGATAACTGCACAACATGCACGCACACATACACACGTGCACAACATTTCAGAATAATAGCACTGGATGGTATTGATTATATGCAGGGTTAGTAAAAGATCCTCCCCCACTTTTCACAAATATCTTCAGCCACCCATATTAAACACACACACACACGCGCGCGCACACACACACACACACGCACACACACACACACTTACACATACACTCCCTTGCACCCGGGAGGCGGTGGGCGCTGTCCGCCACTAGCCTGACCTCCCCGCTACATAACTGAGCCTGTTTCTGACGGCGGCAGGTCATCGATTGGCCTGACAAACACACTGGCCCTCCGCTGACCTTTGAGAAGCACAAGCTCTCTGCTGTCGGAGAACATGGAGAGACAAACAGCCAGGGCGAGCTTTGTTGTGTCTGAACTGGAGAAGGGTGCCGGCATGGGTGGAGAGCTTGACAGGGCAAGATGTCCATCAGTCCATCTGTCTGTCTGTCTGTCTGTCTGTCTGACGTAGAGTCCGTCGATGACGTGCTGCTTCTGTTATTAAGCGTTTAGGTTGAAATGTTATGCTATGTGCAAGAAACAGTGTTCATTATTATAAGATATCAAATTGCTTATTGAAACGTATATTTGTGCAGGTCTGTACCTCACGGATAAAAATGACTAATCGCTGTTTCACACTCACCTTCACATTTAGGGGCAAGTGCAATATATAGGACAAATAAATGGAGCACAGCTCTCTTTTCCAGCCACAAGCGGCAGTGAAACTCAAGCGACTAAGACACAGCAGCATGTTCCAGAGGTTGTTTTAAAAGAATTCACTGAAAGCCAATAGTACCTGCAAAGCGTTTCGGCTGCAAACGTCTACAGGTAGCATGTACTGTCTCCAGTTCAACAGACCTGCATGCCTGTTCACTGTGGAGGGAAGCCAGTGCTGTCAGAACTGATTTCAACGCAAAGAGAACATGCAAATGTTCTACGACGGACGGTTTAAGAAGCTGGAAAGACACAGCAGACGAACTTACAAGACTGCATATATACACCGTGTGTAGAACTTTATAGTCAAATTGGAAATTTTGTTAAAAATCAGCTGCTGTCCTTAGCTAGAAAGAATCTACAGATATTAGTTAATGTTACTGTTAGTCAGTTAAAGAAAACAGACACACTCTCTGCTGGTTAAAAGTGCCTTGACCTCACCAACAGTGTCTGACTTTCCACAAAAAACACAGCAGAGTTACACTAAGCTTTTTTAAAAGTTGAACACCCGGGGGACATCACCGACCAAACAAGACAGCTGATGCATAAAAGCAGCATATAATATGATAGAATATAATTTAATTTAATTCAGTGTTTCAGTCTGCTGCTCAATACCCGTTGCTTAAGTGATTTTTAATGCACATTTTCTATGTGTGCACTATATGGATTTTTGTTTGTCGATACCCTTAACCAATAATTACCTGCTTATCATGGCTGATATCTACAAGACAACTGATAATTTCACTGTCTTTTACTATAAAAAAAAAATAACATATATTAGACAATCCCAACCTGTTTATGCACACCTTCAGCAAAGATGGTTTATTTCACAGTTATACAATAATAATAACAATGCATTTTAATGAGAGGTGTTGTTTACCCTCCTCAGTGAACTCTTACAGAAGTTATTTTTCGAAATTTAAGTCATGTTGTTGTCCTCTGAGACTGTAAAATACATCCACATCACATTACATTACACATCCATGTGTAAAGCTCTCTAGTCTGCATCGTGTGGCTCTACCAGATGCAGCAGTTTGACATCAGGAGAGTGACAACAGAGCACTGTACTTCTTCTTTTTCTTCTTCTCCTCGCAAACCAGCTCCAAAAGGTGCATATCGCCACCTACTGTAGTCGATGTTTTAATTTTTATTATCGGCTCTATTTATTGGCTACGATTTCAACAATAATATAATTTTTTTTCTCATTGCACACATCATGCATCCCTAC
Source organism: Acanthopagrus latus (assembly GCF_904848185.1). Lineage (NCBI taxonomy): Eukaryota > Metazoa > Chordata > Actinopteri > Spariformes > Sparidae > Acanthopagrus > Acanthopagrus latus. The sequence continues at coordinate 11,368,733 of NC_051039.1, forward strand.
AAATTAGAGATTGGGAGGTACAGGTGTTAGACAAACAAAACAGCATGAAGGAAGACATCTACTGAACACAGAGACACACAAACATTGGTCCTAAGTTTTCTTCACCTTTAGACAAACTTCCTTACATCGATAAGCCATATCAATAGACGAGCAGTCAATTAAGGTAGCCTGAAGTAGTGACCAGTAACATCCAGCAGCCAGTATTGCAGCACTCTTCACTATGTGCACCTCTTAAGTCTCATGAACATCATTATATGTTTCTATATGAAAACAGATGCAGACACATAATCAGGCAGGTAAACTGCTGTATGTACACTCAAATCTTTTTAGATGTGAATCCTGATTTTTGTTTCTTCCAACATGTGGGACTCATCTTCAAAAAATGTGCTCACACACACACACACACACACTTAGACACACACCGTCCAGCTACTGCACTGAGGGCAGAAATCAATTGTCATTGAGGACTAACTGATTGTAATTGCACACTATAATTAGAAGGTAAATTACCAGAATTTAGAGGAAAAGGAGCAGAAAAGATTTGATATGTCACCGCTATTTATCCAGGGCTGCTAAATTTAAATTTCCATATTTAATGTAACACTGAACAGAGACATTTATTTCAACTTTCTGGATACAATACATAATTATACTAAAAGAGACGGGAGGACTGTGAGCGAAAGCACTTATGAATCTTGGTGAATTGCTGAGGAAATGTAGAATTAAAGGAATAAAGTAGATGGTGACTCCTGAATTCTTGTAAAAACTCATCTGTGGTAACATGAGCCTTCGCTGGGATGGACCGCATACACGTATAAGACTTTTTACTGGGCCTTATTGATTTGGTTCTACACCAGTGAGGCCTGCAATGCTGGCTAATGCTATTGACGAGCCATCAGTCTTGTCCAGAAGTGTGGAGGCATGCAGCTCTTTTTCCAAGACCAACCAAGGAAGGAGAGAGGAAGAGGAGAAAAGAAAGAGAGGGGAAAAACATCAATGGACAGTGATGGAGAGCGGGGAGGAGGGCGAAGATGCAAGCACAGCAGACAGACTCAGACCCCTGTCCATGGTTTGGGAACACTAAATTAGAAAAAAGACAAAAGGGATGAGAGAGGGAGAAACTGTAAACAGCCGCATCGATCCAACTAGTGTTGGGCAAATCAAACCATTACAGCCAGAGTCTCATGCCCCGGAGTTGAGGGAGATAGTGTGAATATCTATACACTTCCCCAGTGAAGGGAAAAGTTTGCACCAGCACACACTGGATCTCTTCGAGAATTGTTCGACTCACTAACTCTTTAGTCTGCTTCACCCGCTAAATAACGAGGTGGAAGTGCAGCAGGACAGGAAGGGGTTAACTCAGAAGAGGGTGGAAGGGAGGATGAAAAAAGCCCTCTGGCAACCCAGGGACAGAGGGAACGCTGAACTCATCACAAACCCCTCTCCTGGCGTCCGCCAGCACATAATGACCCCAACAAGACGGGAATCCCTTTTAATTAAAGTGAAGGGAGATCAGTTAAGCAGATGGTTGCCGACAAATATTAGGGGAAATAGAATGTTTAATGGTCTGTGCACTTATCGCAGGCTATTTTCCACACCCAGCCCCAAACTGATAAACAGGACAGAGCCTTGTTAATCAACCTTACAACCTTTAAAGCCCAAGATAAGAGAATAATTCGGGATCTTTGTAAATTAGCTTGAGATGTGGCTAAGACTCTGGCCCCTTGCGTACTCAGGGCCAGACTGTCGAGGAGGGAGAAGAATTTCTATCAGTGTAATAGCCTTGTGCCATGGTGAAGAAGTTTGGGGTAAAAGTACTTTTTTTTTTCCAGGGGATAAAGATATTTTTTCCGGCATTTTCCAGAGATTTTTATTCCCCTTGTGGTTTGACCCTCTTGCCACCACCCTACTGCGCTCTTATCAGTGACACAAGAGAGTCGCCCGCCTCCGTGGAAATAATCTAAACAGAGAGGCGGGGAATCTGCAGCCCGAGCCGGTGGCCTGTGTGAGCAGGTTAACGGGCCTTCACCCCTCCGAGTCAGACACAGGTGGGGGTGGCCTGTGTTTATTTTGCAGATGATGGATTGAAGAGGAAGGGATTATCGACAACAGTAGCAGCCCTGTGAGAACAGGAGCAGGTACTATTTTGCTATAAAAAGCTTTACACAGGAAAAGTTTTTCTTTGGATAGCACACCGCTGTTATTTCTAAAATAAAGCCTTCAACTGAGGGATTGTGACATAATCTTGTTATTCTAATTAATTCTCTCAGCGTACATTAATTTAAAGCAACACGGTTTGATGTTTTGCCTTCTACGCGAGAGAGAAACCAAACCCGAACTGAGAACACCTCTCTGCAGTTTTATTATACTACTCCAAATTTTTTTTTTTTTTTCTTCTAATTAACGTATTAGATTACAAACAACTGGTCAGCGATGGAGCAGTGTGCTTTTAGAACAACAGTCTGTGTGGAAATAGAAATGTTACTGGAACATGACTGGATGTTGTGACTTTTTATAAGAATATATCACATGTACGATAACGGCTTTACGGTATTTATGTAAAACAGAGCCGCAGCTGCTATTTAGTTGATTCACCGATTATGACAGTAAATTTAGCCTCTTGGGACTTTGGGTTTAAAGGACAGAAGCTTTTTGGGACATTGTAATGAGAATTTTTCACATTTTTCTAATTTATTTTACAGTCTAAAAAATGTATCTATTAGACGGTTTATCGATTAATTGTGAAAAAATAATCTGCAGATCAGACATTAATGAAACACACATGTTGTTATGCTCTCATTTCATACGCTTGCTGAGGTCATGTGAGAGCAATAACAAAACAAAACCTTCTATTGGTTTTCTTGCAGACATCCTGGATCTTGTTTTTCACTGTTTTGTTTCACTCATGTGAGGTCTCTATGATATGACCACACTGACATTGACAAGAAAACGAAAACCTGCAATGAACTTGGGCAACCAACGTTCAACGTATACTGTCCTCAGTGACTGCAGACTTTCAGCCAATGCAAATTTCTCCTGTAGTATATTTTACCTTTACTTAAATGAAAAACACATTGGCTGAACTCAGCTCCACCTCTTCCCACCTCCTCCAAAACCCCTTTTTTTTTTTTTTTAAATCACACACAGCAGAACCATACTTCATTTAGCCAGCATTCAGAGCCTTTCTGTTTTTTTTTCCCTCCCTCTGTTGCTGTTCTAAGGTCTGTTGTTTCCTTCCTGGCCTCTTGGAAAAGGGACACCGGATTGAAGGTAATTACATAGAGAAATGCAGACATTTATCAGTGCTTGTGGTTTGGGACCTTAAATGGTCCTGCTGACAATTTTCCTTTACAGTAGGCCACTGTGGAGCTGGCAGGTTCTGTTCAGAGCCCCAAAGCTGGGCTTGAAGGCTCAGAGTGCTGCCATATGTCGGACCTTACCGGTGCCAGCAGCAAATGTGCTGAACAACGCGACTCAGACCATGAACTCCGTGCCTTGGCAGAGGGTGTGTGCACGGGCTACTTGCAGGAGTGAAGAAGTATGCAGTTAACAAAAAAAAAAACAACAAAAAGCTGCGTATTAAAGTATGAGTGTATATGTGTGTCCACAATTCTGTCTACCTGTCTGTTTGTCTGTCCAACGTCAGATTGAGAACACATTTCATCCCCGTTTCTCCGGCGCACGCACACACATGCATACTCATATTAGTCTGAATATCCATGGAGAACATCCCAGATTGCAATGGGTCACACCTGGTTATGCTTCTTCCCTGTCTCCCCTCTCACTCTACTCCCCGGTTCCCACACCGGCGGCATCTGGAACCTATTGGCGGCAGAGTCACACCGAGCCATAAAGCCCTCAAAGGCTCACAAACGCACTCGGGGTAGAACGTCAAACAATGTTGGCCCAACTCGCTGCCAACAGACACAATGCATCTTGAACCTGAACAAACCCCAGTGCTCATTTTTTATCCTGTCCGTCTCTCTGTATGTCTCTCTGAACTATTCCTCTCTTTCTCTCTCCCTCACAAACACCACCTGGGAATGAGTCAAGGGAGAATTTTTACATTTTTACCCCTAAATGGAATTGGTACTGATGCTGAGGGAGCTAAATGCGGCTCAGGCGACTGAGACCGTGGAGAAACAGATACTGATGGGGCCAGAAACTTGCTGTCAAAATAACTTGTAACAGAAACGCAACACGCCAGTGCCTTTGTGTATTTAAACATGCGCTGGCTGGATCCGTTTAAGGTTTATTAATCAAGCCTCCTCCTCGGTCACCACGCTCGGCCCCGGAGTGTCACCAAAGGGTTAATGTCCGATTATGCCACCAAACAGATAATGTGATCTGTCCTCGGTAGGATCTCGGGAGTGTGAGCGAGACCTATTGTCACATTGCCATCCTTTTAGACATGAGAGGAGCGGGGGTGGGGGCCATTCTGTCACAGTCTTGTAATGCTCTTATCGATTCTCCATATCTGTTACGGAGGCTGGGAAGCACGTCCCAAATTCGATACGCTTTTAATAGGGGCCAAGTTCTCCAAACAACACAGTGCCGATCAAAATGGAAAAATAACTGAAAAGATGACAGCGGCAAGAACAAAGGCTCTGCGATCGAGCAATTAAATAAAACTGAGAGATGTTTCGTGTAGTTTATCTGGCAGTTCCCTTACACGTTTTATGTATTGCCTTTTCTCTCTCCCAGCCGTTTCTCCCCTTTTTGATTTTTGTGGCATAAAAAAATGTTGGCCGGTATTTGAGCACAGAAATGTGTGTTGGAGCCATTTCAAACCAGCATTTTATTGTTAACAAATGCTGCCTTTGATACATGGCTACAATAGGTGATACTTCACTATTTGTTTGTGCTGGAGGTGAAAATGAGTTGCTAACATTTGGAAGGGAAAGCTTGTGAAATACAATGCAGCACAAAAAAAAAAAAAAAAAAAAAAATGGCACTCTTTAATGTCGTGCAGGAGCCGGCAATGTTTTTCCACTCATTAGAGGGACTTTGAAGTGTGTGTCTGAAACTTAAGCTTGGGAAATCTGACAGAGACAAGATTGCGGTGCACACTTTCTACTCCAAGAACACCACGATTCAAGGTAACATATCCACATCCTATTAGTTTGTGGTAAACGTACCAATTGGATGCAGACGGACTGCGGTATTAGGCAGCACAGAATTTGATCGTGCTGCCCGTTGTATAAAATACAGTAGGTCTACATGGTGAGATAAGTACAGCTCTGTCAAATTTAATATCACCTCCCGACTATGACCACAACAGTATTATTACAAAAAAGAAGAAAAAGGTGGATTTTGTGTGTGAGAAGCTACAGAAGGGCTTCGCTGGGCTCAAGTCCTGAGGACTCCAGCGAGGGGTGGTGCAAAGTCTTCCCTCTTCACTGTCAGACCCCAGGGTGCTGTCTAATTTAACTGGGACGAGTGGATTGTTAGAGGGATGACCCTTTCCCTATTCACCCGGTTCTACCTCCGCACACACACACTTCATCACACATACACTCTCTGAACGTCAACCGCTAAGCCTCAATAAATCTGATAAGCCACCCTGGTGGCTTCTGTGGCCAATCCACGCAGAGAACAACATGGTCGGTATCAGGCAGCTGCAAAGCCCTCGTCAAGCGGGACTCCAAAGTACTCTGAAGGGCCGCGCTCGCACCCCTGAAAGCTGGCCTGTCTCTCAGCTCTCCCTTACCCCCCCGCCCCAACTCCTATCCTCTACCCCCATGCCTGGGTGATGTCATTATTGAAGTCTTTGGCGTGCTATCCGAGGAGTAAGTTACCATTGACAGGTTCAGAGCCTGGCTGGCTCACCCATGAGGATTCATGACTTTGAAGCTATTGGCCTTAAGCTGCAAATTATTCTTTTCAGGCTCTCTCTGCTCTACCTACAGCTTTAATCCACACCCTCCTTCTTCTCAGTACACTAGAGCTCCACCAGGCAGCACCCACTAGCCTGCACACAGACACACACACACACAAGCGCGTACACACGCGCGCACTGTCGTACACACATATTATAGAGAGGTAAAGAGATACACACACACACAGGGGCTCACAGAGAGAGCGAAGGCAAACACGCGCTCCGACACTTTCCTAGATATCTAGAAACACATACTTTATTGAATAGCCTCATTGCCCCCCTCCTCAGTACAGTAAAGTTAATAACACCAGCGGGGCAGAGCAGTACCAGGCTCCAGCAGCACCAGCAAAGATCCTCTTAGCCCCAGCCCATCCATTCCTCACTCCCTTCATCAGCACTTAGCGGACATCTGTGCAGTGCCAGCCCTCTCCATATGCCACGGCGGTCAGAAGACAAACGACCATGTCAGTGCAGTGGCACGCCTGTATGTCTGATGCCACACAGGGCTGCGGGGTGGGTGTGGTGAGGGACAGACACAGGGAGAAGGCCAGGGCTGGTTAGGAATGGGCTGGGTGTGCGAAGCTGCCAGCACACAGAGAAAAGGGGCAATAAGTTATCTAAACTGTAGACACATGGAATACCAAAACTAAGTAATGGGTTATGTGGTTAATAAGGCCTGTGTGCAAAACAAAGAAAAACACTTTAAAGGCTTGCAGTGTGCGGGCCATAGAGGTGGTTTTGCTTGTTACGGCCCATTAACTAAGCTTATACATTATTTTACTGCCTGCAGACCACTTTCAAAAGCACACCATAATTTCTTTGATTAATTTTCTCCCTTTTGGGTAGCCATAGTAGTACATTCATTTTGCTATGGTGTTAAATAAACTTGCCACCTATACATCATTTTTTCATATGTGGGCTGAGCCTATTCCAGCACGCAGTGAGCAGCTGCTGGTTTCCATTCATTATGCTGTGTAGATAAAATGAACTAGTACAGACTTAAGTCGGAGGGAAATTCTGGCATTTTTTAACTTTTAAGCCCTATTTTAGTTCATACTTTGGTGTTTAAATTACTAATAGGTACATTAAGTTTTGGAACTGGTCCAGAAGTTTGTCTCAGCTGCCAACTGCAAAACTGGCTGCAATGATTGGATCATAATCTTCGGGGGCAACTGTACCTATCAAAGTTGCTCCAATGACAGTTCAGATTTAAAGTAACCCTTTTAAAACACCATTTATATAAACAATCAACACGATGGAGACAGAGGTAAACCAGCTACTCTGGTGTTGAGTTAAAATGAGTTTCATTGAATGGTGTCTTAAAACAGACAAATATAGCGGCTGTTTCTGATCAAACATAAAGGATCTTACTCTTTAACTCTGTTGTTGAGACTCTTTCCACAGTGTCATGAACTAAAAATAACAATTTGAGCCTATAAGTGGCAAAAACAAACATTTTAAGTCGACATATTTTTGAAGGTTGTAGGTGCCCAAACTGTATAGTGTTTTGCAGACATTGCATTCGATTTCTCTTCTGCTGGCTAAGGCGATCCACTGGACCAATTCCAAAACTATTTGTTCCAATCTGTCATTTAGATCCTAAAAAATACATATTTATATATAAAAAACAGGGCACACATTTTAAGATACCACTATGTCATCCAGCCTCCGTCTCATTTCGCTCACTTCCATTGCTCAGCTGTACTTTCCAATATAGTAATAAAAAGGGTAGAAATAATTTAATATTAAAATGATTATTAATACATTATTTTGTCACCTTGCGGCACTAATGCAATTGCAATAGGGCCCCTTTTGGAAAACTTTCATTGGTACATTAACATGGGCCCCAACACAGCAGCTTTTAGATTTGGCCTTCAATCAACAACTTTTTTAATAGAGCTCAAATGCTACTGGATTTTTGAGGCTGATACAGATATCCATATCTGGGAGTTATTGAAATAAATTTGTGGTTTATCACTCTACCGCTATTTTGCAATGCAAGGAGCAGCTTAATTCATGTTCTTACCAGTGGCTCTGCAGCTAATGTTGCTATGGCTCTTTGATGACATTGCACATAGATATCATTCTCTTCTACACGTTTTTCAAATAATTGGACATTAGTGCATCAATGAACACATTATCAAGAGGGGTTTCCTCATGCACAACTGCTGTATGTTACAACAGAAAGATAATTTTGCCTTGCCAAAAAATAGAGGGCCAAATTGTTGTGCACTGTGATGGATTAGCTGTCCCATGTCTCTGTAAGTTGATTCTCATATTGTATTGTAATGAGTGAAAACCAACCAGTCTGCCTGGAGAGTAGGAAATCGATGTCTAATCAGGAGGTGTGGTACTGTACTATTGATGTGAAACAATGAACCCCACTGGCACTGGCAATCAGCTGGTATGTTTCTTAACGTTAAAATGACCTTGAAACCAAAATGTAATATCATGCTAACAATCAAAATATGATTCTTTCAAACAATGATGTGGAGCTGACGACACGTGGCTCCATTTGGACGACTATGGTATACAGCACGTATTGGTCAGCATGCTTTTACGATAAATCAGCAAAGTTGTCTAAATGATTTCACAGTGCGAAGAATGATCACCATTCTTGATGGAATGAATGTGACTGAAAGGTGACTATAACAACTCAGAAACACGCAGGGTTGAACTTGTCATATGGGAAACCCTACGCTCGGGTTAAGCTATGACTCACGTATCACCCTCATGCTCATGCTCCAAAAACAAAAATCTGTGTCCAGCTGAAGAGAGAGGGATTGGAGGTGGGAGGGGGGGGAGTGAGATGAGAGAAGGTGTGTGTAGAAAAGTAGGGGAGGAATAGCAGTATTCCCTGGGTAACAGGCTCTGGCGAAGGAACTGAGAGGTGTTTTGGCTTGTGTTGCATTCGGGGAGAGTGCAGCGTCTCCCAGAAGGAGGCTATAAAAAGACAAAGGAGGCAGGAGGCCATGTGGAGAGACTGTTGAAAGGGAGCAAACACCCACTCCATAATCCCACCACTGCCACCATCACCACCACTGGGGGAGAGAAAAAGAAACGCACACTGAGATTGAGATCACATAAACGCTACATTAAATTGCTTTTAAAAACCCAGTACCAGACATCCACACAAATACAGTGCGAGCTGAAGTTCAAGCTTAAACTTTATTGGTCCTCGTGGCCAATTGGTTTTGCAGTATTAAACACTGCATCGCACCAAATACATGAGACTGACAGCATCAACAAACAAACGACGGACATCCACCAATGCTGATGGAGAGCTACGGGCAAGCAGCATTAAACAAATGAAGTCGCATGTGCACACAGCTGGAACTGAACAGCCATTAGGGCCAGTAACATATGTAAAAGATGAAAATAGAGATCGGTATCTCAAAGGGGAACTGGAGACATGACTACACAATGGTCTCGAGAGGCAACAAGGCTTGAACACATACACAAAATGGAACAGGGCCTTAGGCCTTAAGTCACAACTGACAGTTCGATAGACATATGCACAAATATAGAAAAACAAATACATACGGAACACATGGCTTCACAGAGGGAGTGTTGAACATGCACTCCTCCTGCCTATCCCCAAATATCTGAACCATGAGGTAAACTTGGCTGTCTTTTGTGAACAACAGGCATGAAATGTAAGTCTGAATTCCTGACGCAATACAAATCAAAATCAAATGAATCCAAAGCCCCTTCCCTGCCTTTGCTTTACTCCTGTCTTGGCCGCCGTGGCAAACACGGTCAGTCAAAACATGTAAGCCTGATTTGAGTGAAGGGGATGAGACATGAGAAACGGGGAAGGGAAAAAAACGGACAGAGAAAAAAAGAGAGAGGATGTGCCACATCCAATTCTCAGTATTTACGTGTAAAATGTGCTCTGCAGTTCTTTCCCCTAGCAGGTCCATGGGAATGCAATGCTCTGGCCCTTTGCCTGGGTAAATGTGTTCCCTATGTGTGGGCTCGCTATCCCTCTGTGTTGTCTTCACCAGAAAGGGGAGCAACTGGGCAAGGTGCAAGAGAAAAGGTGCCTCTGGTTAAAGAGCTTTCTTTCCACACCGACACATATGGTTGGGGAGGCGGAAAGAGAGAGAGAGAGAGAGAGAGGGGCAAAGATGGGGTGGGGTGAAACAGAAAAGCCATGGCTCTGTGGTTGAACCTGAGTGTGGGAGGTCCAGAAATCCCCCCCCCCCACCACCACACACACCTCCACCACCAGTACTATTAAATACCTTTGGAACATCCCGACTGGCTTTTAAACAGAGCTGCAGAGGGTAACTGGTGGATATGGGGGAAACTAAGCATGCCCAGAAGGGGGGGATGTTGTGAATCGCTGGGTGTCCATGACCTGGCACCGCTCTAGCCCTGCAGCTCATTGTTCTGGGCCCAAGAAATCCTTTATAAGCCCATTAGAGTGTGAATTTTACCAATCAAATTGGAGTGTCTAGTACTAACAAATGCAAGCACTGGATTTTATTGCAGTTTGAGCCCTCCTGGTGCAGGCCTTATGGACTATGCGGTCAAGCTGTTAGCCATTACATTGACAGGCATGCACACCTTTCTACATCTGGCTTTCTGCAGCTCTGACACAGCAAGCCAATTACATGTTGTTGTTCTTTTTGACATATAATGTTTTTCGTAATCAGATAATTGCGCTACCCTTCAAACTTCCCCTTATGCATGTTTTTTTCTCTCTGTGCACATGTGTTGCTGCTGAAATACAGTGCCAAAACGGCTCCATCAAAACATGTTAGGAAGAAAGGAAAAGAAGGTTTTTGTGTATACGAGAGTGAGCTGCCTTTGAGCAAGATGTCTTTCAGGGCAGTATTCAAGACTTTGCGGGGTCTGCAAGTTAATCGATGAGAGACAGGAAAAAAAAATAGTAATTACTGGAAACTCTCGACTGAAATTTTTTACACGATTCCACATTCAGAAGTGTGCACTCATGCAGAGGAGACTTCCTGAAGCAGGTTCTCTATGACAAGAATCTGTCAGTTATTAAATACTTGCATGTGAAAACGGCCACAAAGTATGCCGAATGTGTTAAAACCTTGATGAAGGGAGGAGATCTCCTGATTGAGTCATGTGGTTGCATATTATCCCTCAAATCAAGCAGCATGTGCTCAGCGCTCACATCTGCACGGCACTCAAATCTACAGCAAGCCACAGCTCCGCCATTTAGCCCAAAATACTTCGCACCCTCTTAAGGATATAAACATTATTGTTGGAGGACGTATAAATGAAATGTAATCTAATGGTCAGGGTGAAACCATGATCTGTCTTTAACAACAGACCTTCATTCTTCGTGGAGTTTTTACAGTCTGAAACATTATGCATTTATGGGGAGTTTTTTTTTGCAGAAACCTCAGGAATCTGCCCTTCTATGATTAAGACATTTCCATAAAATTACATCTCATGCCATCTCCAGGTGGGTGTAGCTGCAATGTAAATGCAGAAATTAAGTGCATAAATTCTGAATCCCGTGTAAAAAGAAAAAAAAAAAAGAAAAAGAAAAAAAAGTATACAGAAGCAACCTAATATGAACCCCTCTATATCATATGCATATCTTGTGCTTCATAGAAGTCCTCTCATTAGGAGCAACTGCCATCTGCACATAGAGCTACCCAGTGGCTGGGATAATTGTACTGCTAATTGTCATGTGGTGTCTGTTGGTTGCCAAGAATAGACAGTGCCATGTGGCCCGGTGTCTTGGGGTTTGTTTCTGGCCTTGATAACTTGATAGGGAAGATGGGAGGGCATTGGTCTCCCAGAATTGAATTAAACAGTAAATAATGTTTGTGTTTTTGTCACGATTTCCTGTTTGTTAGTAGTCCCATTAGGGGTTTATCTTGGAGCATTTTCTTTCTCACACACCCTACTGCTTTGGCTCTCTTTGCACTCTCTCTCTCTCTCTCTCCCTCTCACACACACACGCACACACACAAACACACACACACACACACACACACACACACACACACACACAGGAAACAGTGTCTATTTTATGCTCTACAGATGAAACGCATTAGTGAATGCATGGCAAGGGACACTGAGGGAGGGGCAAAAAAAGCCCTCTTCAGTTCCAACGACATCAGCATTTTTTCGCAAATTTGCAATTAGTCTTAAGGGCCAGTGTAAATTAGGTCTCCTGACAAATGAGCTACCGGGACAGGACATGAAGTTTCAATAAATCTGAGAGGCTGCTCAGGGCATTGGTGTCCTCTTACTCTACAGCATCAAGAGGGAGTCCCAACAGACAGCAGGGGGAGATCTACGGAATAAGCCCAGAGAGCAGCACTCACCACAGGGATTCATACGCCTGAGCTCCTGCCTCTTCCCTCTCAAAGCTCCACGGGGGAGACCACTTCCTAGGAAAGAAAAGTATTTCATGATGGAGATGTGAGAAGGGGATGGGTCTCGAAAGCCCTGATAAGGGCCCTCTAATGTGGGTAAACTAGCACCGGTGTCTGTGTCTACACTCATAACTTCATGGATGAGACCACTTTACGCTGAGACACTGAGAAGTGAGAGTGCCGTGGTCCCATTCAGGGGAGTCTAGAGTTGCGTCTCATCAGTGTTTAAACATATTAGAGCGGGGCCTGCGCTGTTGCTGATTTGATCTGCTGCCTCGGTGGAAAGACGTAAAATATAAGGTTTTACTTTTTAAATTCTCTCTGCATGGTTATTGATGATGCATCAACTTACACATTTGGCCATTGCACAGGAGGCCTTCTGGACAAGTATGACAGTTAATGGAGTTGGCTGAGGAAGCCTGAGCAAGGATCAGGTTCAAATGGATTCCTAGTTACTGTCGATTTAATCCAATTGGACAAAATAACACGCCACAATAAAGTGCTGCTTAAGGTCGAGAAATGCGTTTAAAGGGGAGGCAAACTGATGACAAAGCGAGGGAATGTAGGATGGGACTGTGAATAGCATTAAAGCCCCATTTGTCTGCATTACCTGTATGGAAGGGAGCTGAAACTTCCAGGAGAAGGAACAGTGATGGGAGAGAACAATAATGTGGTGGCAGGAGGGACTGCTTACTAGGTTACACGCAGATGTAGCCCAAGATTGAATTGCTAGCAATTGGGATACTTGGAAAGTACAGATTGAGACATCTGCCTCATGTTACAGCGTGATGCGTACAGTATCACATTATGTGACCATGTACTGGCTATTTGATCGGTTTCATGGTGCTGGATTAGGAAAGGCAGCGGTGCCTTAAGCACTGGGGCCACTGAACAACAACATACTCACGGTTTTGCTGAGCATTTTCAGCAACACCTTTAATCCGTCACTGCTTAGAATCATAGATCAATCAATTTTTCAGTGTATTGAATTCACTTCAATTCAGCACACTTCAGTTCAGGTCAATTCAATCACTCCGTCTGCCAAGTGCCGCGTAAAATGAAAAACTTGCGGGCATAATCCCATTCTGGCAACTTTGCCTCACCCTACACACTCTGCCTGTGTTTGCACATTTGCTCGGATGGTTTTGGCATATTATGTCCTACATCAGTTTCTGGGTAATGAAAGTGAACTATAAAATCTTCCAACAACTGGTCCGCTCCAGTGCTTGCTTATGATATCCCACTACCCTTAAGCAGAAGCAGAAGCATCGGAGAATCAAGGAAACACCATGTAAAAGTAAGTTCTGTCTTGCTTTATTTATCAAATATAACCCTTGATGTGAAATCATCAGGTTATTCCCCTAAATTCATTTCATTGTCTTTTCATGTGTTGATTTTATGGATTCTTTCTTGTCTTGGTATTGTTAGGCCTTAACCTGAAAAAATGCTGATTCCTCTTTATGTATACTGTAACCTCTCACACAGTTTAGCATTGCCAGACCTATCTCTATACTTCCATTAAGCACTGTGCCAGTACTGTAGAAAGTTCTGTCATTCTAGCAAAAGTAGCAAAAGCTTGTATTTCTTTAAGCCTGAAACCAAAGCAACTTCACCTTTTTTGAGCTATTCAAATCTTGCCATTTTCAATGTGTAGGTTGTTGTATTGACAGCGACGTTGTAACACTCAGCGGAAATGGAAGTAGAACATAGAGTTAAATTGTCACCCAATGGCAGGCTTATACTGTACCAACAGCCTACTTCCTCTGAGTCAGACTTCCTCCCCCATAATGCAAAGAGCCCATCATGATTGTGAGTGTGACTTGCAGAGTGCAGAGTGGCACTGTACTAAAGAGCTCGTAGATGATGTATCATAGCTGTGCTACACTACATGGCCTAAAGCGTTCCATTAATACATGTTTGAGCCATTCACTTCAGTGCCTGTGATTCATCTGACAGCTTCCCTCCAGTTCTGGGAATAGTTCAAGAGAAGATTTGAAGATTATTTTAAGATTCGGTCTAGATATCATCACCCAGGCAACATCTGAGCCAAGTACGCCAGTTAGCTGACACACGTGGCCCAAAAGTACATGCTATCAAGCCGCCCTGTGCTACCTAATGAATACCGACTGCAACATGACAATAAAGTCTGACAATGCAGCAGTAGATTGTGTCATATTCAGAACAAAATTGGGGCAAGTTAAGATCGGTATCTGAACAAAGGGAAGCAACAGGGGAGGCAGGTGGTGGGATGAGAGGAAACATGGGGACAATATGTTGAATCAAAGATAAGTATGTTCTTCCTCCCCAGAGAAAACTATCTGCAGCCTTGCACTTCTTGGCTTCTGCCGAGCCTCTTGTGTTTTGCAGACACTATTGACACAAAGTAAAGCTGATAATTAAATTACATGTGTTGTGGCAGTCCTGAGATACTCTGAATCATTAGCACATGTAGGGAGGGGAAAGAGGCCATCGTGAGAGACAGCGCGTAAGCTTGGCTCAAGTTAGAAGCTTTCCGCGTTTCTGTCGCGGGCTACGTAATAAAGCTTAACGATAAACAAATCGTTAATGACGGCGGTGTAAAACAGAAAGGAAGCCAGTGATTCCAGTAAGCCTGGCCGCTGCTTCGCGGACATTCTTCCTGGACTTGGTCCCTCATTGTCAGGTGGGAGAAATAAAAGAGCGATGGGAAAACATCAAGAGTTTTCCAGTTTGGCGTCTGCCCATCCATTATAACTATAAAGGCTTTCACACAATTCCTTTGATGCGCATCACTGATACGTGCTTCGGGGGCTTGTACCGCTTGCATGGGAACAGTCTGTCTATGTGACAGCTCCACAAGCTCTCTACAAACACCCCCCCGCACACACATACATGCTCACACGGACAAACGCGCTGCGCAGGGCAGCTGCTTAAAACCATTACATCTTGTTTAGAGCGCAGACAGAAAAATGTTACCAGATAATAAATGTCTCCACTGGATCTGTATGATGCCATGTCCCGCTAACTTACAAAAGACATTCAAATGCAACTAACAGTCCATTTCTGCAGCACATTAACCTGCAGTTTAGGGATGAAATCTCTCTCTATCTCCCTCTCTGACTCCCGCTCACCAGTCCAGTCCCTGTCCTAATTGAGTCAGCGCTCCTCTGCTGCTTGGACCTTATCGTATCACGCTTTCTAATTGACCTGCGCTGCTTCATAAGACAATGCGCCAGGAGCTTGACAAAAGTTATTAATTTTCACTTTGTCCAAGGCTCTGTCCCAATTAGGTCCCCTGGCTGGGGCCGACAGGGCGGCTAACGTGATTACAGGACAAGCTTATTAGTCTGCAGCAGCATGGAGGAGCGGGAGGAAGACCCTAAATGAGAACACACAATATAGAGGGTGATTACTAGAAGTCAGAAGCATACTGGTATTGTTCTGTTGTGATCTACAAAAAAACACGCTTACATATTCTCCATATTCAGTGATTTTGAAATGTATCCTCACTAATCAATATTTAGGTACGATCTTAACATAAACCTAAAATAATTAGACGTTTCCTTTGTTACGCCTTTAAACTACCCTGTCCTTTCCAAAGGTACGCAGCTTTAACTGCCAACTAGGCAACATTAAGGCAGTAGTCGCAATGAGTCGGGGCGTTGGTTGCAGAGAAACCATGCGAGTCGGTGCTCAGTGAAAGTTCACCAGATGCCAGGAGCAATGGCATCACTCCAGTCCTGACTCCCAGCCAAGTCACTCTCCACCGGGAAGTGAGTGGACAACCTTAAAGGGAACCAATCGGACCAAATTAGGTATAATTGCCCCGAGTCCATCACAGTTTGGTCTGAAGACTCTACTTTTGTTTTCTCCACCATTTTAAACCCAAGCTACCGAATGAAAACAGTAGCTACGAAATTCAACAAAAAAAACTGAACAAAATGGTGGCCCTTGCTGTTCTGTTCTTTTCTGGTCTGCCTGATACACTAAATCGCGTGTGTGCCATCTACTTCAGCATTAAGCGAGCAATAGAAGAATAGATTTCAGCAAAATTTGGCTCCTCAAACCTCCTGAAAAGTAGCTGATGCTACTTCTAAAGAAAGTCACAACAGCAGCATGTATTCCGAGCGCCCTTTCAAGTTTAGTTACAGCGCTGTCATGTTCAATCAAACACTGTTTCCGAGGATTAAGATGGGAGAGATTTGAAGCCGGCTTGTTGAAAAGAGAGGGAGGGAAAAAAAAGGAGTTATTCTTTAGATGGCGACTTCAATAGCCCTGAGTGCAAAATTACTACTGCACTACCATGCCCGTGGGGGCCGTTTTAATGACAGCTCACAAAGATTGGCTTCACCCACCACGATTAAGGTTACCCCTTCATGATCAGAGGCAGAGCAATACAAACAGTTAGTCCAGGAAAACAAGTGAGAGGTTTCACACAAAGACACCTGCCCACTCAGCAACTCCTTGTTCAGTTTCAGCCATGGGGCCTCGCCTGTAGCTACCTGGCTAACAAGTCCAAAGTCCTGTGGATGATAGGAGAGTGACAGCAGCCTGGCAAGCTACCTCTCTCTGATTAATATTTCATCTTGGAACTTTGGCCCTAAGATGTATCGTACTTGTCTGAATCTTAGATGACTTAGTGCTGAGACTACAAAACTAGGGACTTCAACACTATTTAAAATCTGTCTCTTGCAACTTTTTCGACAGCTTGTCAAATATTTTCACCAACAAAGAAAACTGCTTTTTGCTGCTGTGGCTTGTCACCGGATGGTCAAAACTCATTTTCATACCATGTTTTACATAATCATAGGTACAATTTATAAGGTATGTTCATAGCATTCCCTTAATAACACAGTTTCAAATATAAATAGAAATACATACATACACCAATTCAAATTTGTGTAGAAATATAGACACAAGGAAATTGCATTGTACATTCTGGGTCCAAAATTGTGGTGTCTGGCAAATTAATGTTGCATTCTGTCCTTTGCTCATCCATCATTGATGGTTTACTGGCAGAACTCTGCGGGTAAATATTTCTCTTATCAGATTTTCCTGGCAAGCATGCCTGGTATAGAGTACAATTTATCATATCCACTTACAGCACAACATAACGAGGCATAATAAACAAATCCAACCTTCATCTGATTATTTTCATTTTGTGGAAAAATACATTTCTGGGGGTTTCGAAAAAATGTCCCGTGCAGGGACCCAGTGGTGAGAAGCGTGTCTGTTTAGTGTCCTGGCCTGGTTTGAATGAAATACGATTAAATGAGTGTGAAATCAAAAGCACTGACACATGCCTGGATTCTGCAGTGTGTATGCCATCACTGCGGTCTCTCGTTGTGTTTCTCGTTTGGAGACACGGGACATGTCTTGTTGAAGTGTCAAGCTTTTTTTTTTCCCCCCAAATGGTTTATTAAAATATTTACCCATGCTGCTCTGTCACTTGGAGAAAATGAGGAGACGAGGATGCACAATCAATAAGCAGCAAAGGCAAAGTCCAATTATGTAAAAGTGTAAATTATAGATTTGGTGTGATGCCAAGGACATGGACACTCTATTGCTCTCTTGCTTATACACACTCTCCTTCTCTCTCTCCCTCTCCATCTCTCTCTCTCTCTCCCTCTCTCACAAGCACACGCAAAAGCAACCAAGAAGGAAATATGAAATTCTAATGTTTTGAGCCACAAGCTATTTCAAGTGCAGTGTGACTACATCGTGTACATGTGAGACCATATTCAAATTTGGACTCTTCAGCATCAGGGCGCACATCTTTGCTGAAGGTTTATGAAAAATGCATCTATTAATTCATTATTTCGATTGAACCTGTATTATAAAACCCGACACTGAAACACAACAGTGATTCTGTCTGCCTCAAGTTTCTATTTCCATAATTTAATTGAGGTCACAAAAGCAGCTTTGAAGAAAGTCAAAAGTTACGGGGCACAAGCTTCGCCACATGTTTGCATTGACCTTTAATTTTGTGAAATATGTGTTACACAATCCTCAGCTTCTATGGGTCAACCTCAGTGATTATTCATAGCGAAAAACTAGCAGCTGTTGACTCTGACAGCCACATTCCTCTCTAGCCTCCTGCGTTTCAATTTGTCTTACAGCAAAAAGCCCTTCCGTTTTTAAATACCAAGCAGGGCTTTTTCCCACACAGGTCCTGCTGAGGTGAAGAATCCCACTCCTGCCACCACAACAGCAGATACGCCAGGGTCTTCTGAGAGGTTAAAACATTCTGCCGATGTTGGAGGAGGAGAGATGAAGAGAAGGGGGAGGGAGGAGAAGAGGGTCTCTCTGACAGTCAGAAAACAGTCCCTCACAGCGTTCGCCCCAGCCTCTGCTGCAAAAACAACACTTGAATTCCTAACAGCGAGTGCCAGGTGGTCACAAGATGAATTCATCAGGGCAATGCATAACGCAAAAGGCAGAGATTATCACATTGCAGCAGCCCTAGGGCCATGGCAGCGCAAGCTGATTGGAGACATAGAAGGAGGCCCAGGAGAGGCGCTGGTCTTCCCTCTGGCCAGCGGAGAGGTGTCGGTCCACTCCTGGGAGAGATGGAGGAGTAAGGGAGAGAGAAGGGAGGGGGTGGGTGGTTCAGAGTGATGGTTCACCTCGCTACAGGCAGCCCTCCCATTGGGGCAGGAGCAGGCTAGGAGAGGCCTGAAGGCCACACACACACACAAATACACACATGCATTCTGCTTTTCAAAAGACACAAACACACAATGATCTTTTCCACCAGATCCTTGGCAACATTTTTTCTTGTCATGGGACTTGCAGTCCCAACAAGATAAGGGTTAATATCAAACAAGAGTGCTCGTATGCTTTGCCACTGTAACCCCGCATTGTTGAATAGTTTAGTCTGAGGAGCTGAGCTGGTAACTCTGTGTGTGTGTGTGTGTGTGTGTGTGTGTGTGTGTGTGTGTGTGTGTGTGTGTGTGTGTGTGTGTGTTTTCAAAGGTGATGGGAATCAAGAATCATCTGCACTGTCCAACAGCACTACGTAAAAACAGATACTACTGTCATTCACAAGCTCATCAAAATGGCCGTATGGGAAATATGTAAAACCTGAGGGGCATCAACACTGAATATTTGTAGAAACTATGTCAGAGTGAGGGTAATATATTCGCTTATCTGCAAGAAGCAAGCGTATGTGGAAGGAGTCAAACTCTTCCACACTCATATCAAATACATGTCAGTCTGTGCTTAATGGATGCATTTCAGTCATTTTAAATTATTGTTGAACGATTTGTTTGTTGGCATTAGACTGTCAGCAGTCAGTAACAGTATCCAAGACCAATTCTATTATTGTAGACCGTGTTGTGTTCAATATAAGCAATGTGTTTATAACACAGGTTGAATGGTTTTTATTTATTTATTTTCAGTCTCACTGATAAATTTCCCTTGCCAATTATCGCTACGCTATTAACTAACCAGTAGTTTTCAGTCCACTGCTGCAGTATCATCATACTAACCAAGAGAGAAATACTTATCAAATTCATCCATTGTCCAATTAATGTTTTCATTGAATGTTGAAAACTAACAATTATAAATGTCATAAAGAAAAAAAAAAAAAGATACAAAAACCTGTGAATGCTCTGCTAGCAGAGCTGGTAGTAATCATCATGTCTATGAACAAGAAACAGAACCCCAAATTACATGTGTTTCTGGTCTCTGAATTTAATTATTACAGCTAAAACATGTTTGAGGTAAAATTTTCCGAAATGCAAAAACACAGCTCCATTATGAATGTAGAAAGAATCTGCACCCTACTATTCCTCCCTTACCTAAATGTGTAAGTAAGCAATGTTATATAATTGTGAAGACAAGTTTATTCTGAGCCAGCCAAAAAAACTGAAACTGAAAACGACTTTGTGGGTTTTTATTTTGATATCATCTTTGAATTTATTCTGAGGGCACAAGTTTCAGTAGAAAAGTGAGACAACAGACAAGGTGAATATTCAGTTTAATAAAAAGAAGAGGGTGTTATTTGAAGCAATGACTGTGGCTTTAATTTTGATATGATATGTGATGTGACAGCAACAAGAAAGAGAGTTTTGAAGGTGGAACATCATCACCTTGGCGCACTGCGTTCATGAAACCTCTGGATGTGCTTTCTCAAGCCTAACAATAATTGTACTTTGACAGTGCCAAAGATCAGTTTTGCCACACACTAGAGCCTTTGTTTCAGTGTGGTAAATTTAAAAACAATAATTTGTGCTTCACTTCCCACAACTTTTGGAAAACATTTTTTAAGACTTGTCTGAAGAAATTAAACATTATATCATGGTTCTGAAACTGGTTGATTTCCGATTAGCTTTTATATGAAGGATCATTTGACACAGATGAAGCAATGATGAAGCCATTTGGTTATGATCCTAACATTATAGTTCGGAGTAAAACTGTAACCAAAAAAGTCCAATTATAAAAAAGGCTTGGGCTATAAATAAGAATTAGATTTTATGGCCTACATTTTTCCTCCTGTAATTTTTTTTGGTTTTGTTTTCATTTCAGGTCATCAAATCCAAAAACATACGCACAGTACAAAACACAACAGTAGACAAAACAACTTATTTATGGAAAAGGCTTGTAAATCTTTCATGTTCAATTTTTTTTGTTTGTTTTTTTTTTTTTTACAAGCTCCTAATGGACAAAGGGATAGAATACAAAGTAGATAAAGAACAAACAGGAACCTAAGCAGCTGACCTTTTAACTTAACAATCCAAACCACTAGTAATTTGTATGTCGCTGCCATTTCCACCCTGTGTTGTTCACTTTTCTGTCAGTGTTTCTTTCTCTTTGCTTATTCTACATAAATTATTGACTGGCTAATTTGGTCTGCTGGCCCTGTGAGACACTGCAGCATCGGCATGACAGCTTTATCCATTAGACTGAGCCCAGTGACAGCCTTGTTCCGGCTGCGTGTGTGCTTCTGTTTGTGCATGTGTGTTGCGCCTGTTCATGCATGTACGTGTGTGTGTGTGTGTGTGTGTGTGTGTGTGTGTGTGTGTGTGTGTGTGCGTGTATGTGTGAATGTGTGTGTGTGTGTGTGTCATACGTCTGTGTGGCAGTGTTGCAAGTGGGGTTGGAGGGGGTCAGGCTCATTCTCAGTTGCATTAGCACAGGAGCAGGACTGGGACACATCAACATCTTAATCAATATGCGAGAGTCAATTACTGAGGAAGCGCGTGCTTAAGCAAGATCTGATTATTGGGTTCATGTTCAGTCCACCAAATGGACCGAATCAATGCGATGCGATATGTGCTATATACACCCCCTGACACACACACACACACACACTCGCTCATCCCTCCTTCTTTCGCCTCCTGTCACCTCGCCCCCGTGCTCCCTCTCCTCCCACTGTCCCCCGCCCTCTCACATTCCTCATGGACACTTGAGGAAAGGAAGGGAGGCTGATCAAAGTGACAAAGAGGAAGGATTTATGCTCTGGTGCGGCAACTAACAGGACTGCACTGAACTTGTCCAGACAGCACAAGTGTATTAAGATGAAAAGGCTAGGGGGAGCTTCAAGCTCTCAACGAACCTTTAAATAAGTCATATTTGGGCAGGATTTATGAAGATATAAGAAAGTTGGAAAAAAAAACAAAAAACGAAACAGTAACATCTTAGAGGATATCTGAACGTGCTCGCTACACTGCTGAACCAAAACACCACTCAGACTCTTGCTTTAATAAGCTCTGTTTTGTCTTCGGCATTACTGCAAACTTAACCACAATTTGTATGTATTTTTTCAAATGTGGATTTGAATGTAGATTTTTTTTTAACTGTGGATTTGAATTTGTGCTTGCTGCAGATTTCTGGGAGCACAGTGGGTGCAGGTTGCTTTTCATCATGTCATTCCGGCGCTGTGTAATGATATCCAACATTCTGCACCTCTTCTCAACCACCCCGGTTCGATAACGAGTGAAACACCAGCGCAAGCAGATCTGCCTTTCGCTGTTGTATTTTCAAGGGCTTTGTCTTTGTGTTTTAGATATCGGTGGGTGTGTTTTTCGGTTTTTTTTTTCTCCCGCTTTTCAACATTTGGCTGTCATATTTGCTGTTATTGAGGATTCCGTTTGGTGTGCTGCTCCTGTCTATAGCCCGTCAACGTATCAACATGGATCACAGGGTGGGTTTTGCAGCGCTTCCTCACAGAGAAACCCTGCCACACCTCGGGCCCCTCCTTGGCACGGAAACCCCACCTCACTGTCGGACCACTTCTTTATTTACCTGACTGAAAAATTACACCTGGAACGAGGAGGACACAACAAAGGAGAGAACGAGGAAAAAGAGGGCGATAAGAAGCCGGGTGGTACGGAGAGGACCAACAAGGCAAGAAATCAATAGCCCACAGATTTTTAACTAAGGGTTTTTTTTCCTCTCACTCTCTGTCTTTTTTTATCTCGTAAGCTGCCAAACATCACCAGTGAAACTTGCACGAGGCAGTCGTTGCCAGAGGGTGAATCATAGCAATATTGATTTGATTATGTAAAAGCTCGGTGGAACCTCAAGCCAGATGCAGAAATAACTCCTCACCTAGGTCCTGCGGGAGAGTACACACACTGGTTTGGAGGAGAAAGAGAGAGACCGAGAGAAAGACAGAGACAAGAGAATGAGAAAAGGAAAAAAAAATATTGTTGAGGATAAAAGCATAATTATTTCCCTCACAGCTAAAATACATTTTTCTTATTTTCCGAATAGCTCTTCCTTTTGCGGCCCCCTGCCTCCCTTTTCTCCAGCCTTGCTGGATGATAATTAACACTGCTCTACTGTACTGAATTAGGAGCTGACAGTTATGAACTCTGCAGAAGAATAGGCAGCTACCGAGGAGCGTGCTACTCTACTTGATCAGATCTGTGTGCGAGTGTGTATGTGTGTTTCCAGACAGCACCGTGGCAGATAGAAAAAAGGCAAAAGAAAAGGCAGAGCGTGCCTGGATTCTGATCTATGGCACCCTCTTCTGGACCCACTATCTCTGACTATCCTCTCCACAGAGAACACAAAGAAAAACTATGGTTTGCATTGCTTTTATTATTCACTAGTAAAGACTTTTTTTTATATATATATATAAAGGAACAAGAGGTATATTTCTCTCTGTTTTTCATTTGGGAACATCTAAAATTCTGTAAAATGTCCAAACCTAGGCTACACATGAAATATTTTATACTGCGCAGCGTGATCTGTCGGTATGACATGTACTTTATAATCATGGCCATGTATATGCTGCTACAGGAAGAGACAAGGAAATTACATTTTACAGAGACTTTTTAGATTTGCAACTTGTAGCAATCACTCTCTAAAATTACAAATAGAGTTGTAAAGGGCTACAAAAGATTAAGAAACTCCCATATAGGATTTGGCGACTTATCATTTTGCAAAGCCCGGTTATACTAAAACGCTCCTGGGTATGTACTAATTGGGCCACCTCTTTCTTCGGTGCATTATGGGAGCCAGTGATCCAGGGGTCTGTCTTTAACTGCCCTAAATTATGATTCCACCTCACTGAATCTCCACCCCATCGAATGACTGGAACATTGTGGTCAGCTCTCATAATTGGCCTGGGCTGGTATCTCATGTAAAATACTAATCAGATCACATGAGTGGTGGGAGTGTCTTCAAAGGGAGATGGGGTTTCACAGAATCTATTTGAGCGTGTGATTAGGTGGGTATAAAATGGGCCAGAATAACAGATCTCATTAGACCGGACTGTATGCCTACCCTCGCTTTTTTTCCCCCCTTCCTGAGCATTCTGCTCGTCTGGACTTCCTGTGAATTTTAAAAGGCATCTGTGCTTGTTGGTACAGTAATGCAAAGCAGATAGGTCTCAAATGCTATTGTACGCTATTCTCCTGTGCTCTCTGCAGGGCTCGTATAGCAAAAGATTTTTTAAAAAACTAGGCACAAGCAAAAAAGATGTGCTACTGCTGCTGCTGTTAAAGAACAATAATTCTGTCTTCATTCAGATTTAATGGATATTTAAAAAATGTGATGAACTGATTATTTCATTATTTAGTTCACTTTGACACTGAATCCTGAATTAATTGGAATAAGTCAATGACATTGACTCCACAGTTGTTTTGCACACACTTTTCACACACTCTCAAAAGGAAAACCGAGTTATTTATATTTACCCGAAAATGAGATTTTTGTCAGAGGGTTGACTTATTTTTCTTTGCACTGACTGTAAAAAGAACAATTCCAACAAATATCTGATTTGTTTTTTGCAGGGCCTCTTTATTCTAAAAATACAAAGGTGAGTTCAAAATGGTATTTAGTCTTCAGTCTAAAACTGGAAAAACAACCAGTAATTTAAAGTGAGTTTGTCACCAATTGAATTTCTCCCTCATTCTTGATGATTAGGTATTAATGTGATTTAGTGTGAAGGAATGCATGGTTTCATACCTAACTGGCATTGACTGGTTTAAGAGTAAACATCAATTCCAGATGCACATAATCATATTACCTGACTAATCCGCATTGATTTTCACTCGGATCAAGACAATAGAAAGGGTTGCATGCAAATACGATAAAAAGCCTTTTAACCATGAAAGGACAGATTGCACTTGAGGTTTGAAGTTTGGAATAGAGAAAATAAAAAAAAATGTTCCTTTGTTTAAATTGATAGTAATTCCCAAACCCTTTCTTACATGCCAAAATTGTATCTATTACTGTATTCAGGTAACTTTCGTTAGTGAGGAATCCTCCTGAAGCAAAGTCTCTTTATTATTGCTTGATAATAACATCGGAGCTCTTAATTAAGGTCTGTTTCAGTGAGAAGCCCTCACTCCTGTAAGCCCCCTCTTCAGAATAAGGATAATTCCCATTCATTTGGAGGATCTCTTAATGATCACTCCCACACTGGACTCAACCTCCAAATAATACCATGCCTCAATCAGCATATTCCACAATCAATTCTGAATGGATTTCCTTTGCAGCTGATTACTTTAATAACTTCAACATATCTATTAGCAAATGCGCATGTGAATCTTTGTGATGATTATCATTTAGCTATGAAAGGGGAGGGGTGTAATTTAATTAGGGTCCAATATTGCTTTGCTCAATTATCGTGCAGCAATACATGTTCCTTTTTATTATCTAAATTGTTGTTTTAATACAGTCAAATATTGTGGACAGAAAAAAAAAACATAGGAGTAAAATCACTTAGATTATAATGTCAGATGAAGTTGTTTTTGCTGCTTTGCCCACAAAGGAAAGACCACTATAATGTGCTGTGTGAACCAATCTCTAATTACATCAGCGGTGCTCCAAAGATTTGAGCTCTGCGAGGGCTCGCACACTCCAGTGGGTACAAACTCTTCTAATGAGTTCCGAGCACGGGATATAGACATATTTTACAAGGAACCGAAACCTTGGAGGGAGGAATTTCTTGGATATAATCCCACCAAACATAGATTTTTTTTTTTTTTCAAGCCCTGAATACCTATGTGACATATCAACTAGAAAAAAGGTTCTCAGTGTTTTCAAAACTTAGAATTCAGTGTCAGGCTATCATAGCATTTGTACTACAAATGCTTACAGCAAAGCTTTACATGAAATTCTCCTATCAAAGTAAAATAATTTCAGAACTATGAAAAAGGTACTAGTGTCACTGATACTGATTATAACTGATGTGACATATAACTGACAGCTATGCCTAATTTGCATAATCAAAGGTTTCAGGTGGAGGCCTCAAAACCATAAAAAACAATGTGAAAACAAGTTTTTAAGCCTGTGCAGATAAATAACATAAGGCATGACTCAAATATGATTATCACTGAGAAATCATTATTAAATGTCTTTACAGGACACTGTGACACCAGTTTGAAAGAATGAGCTATCATGTAAAAGTAAATCTCTTCTGACATTGACTTTTTTTGGCATTGTTACTGTCTCAATAACTAAAGAGGCTGAAAACGAGATCACGACATCACTAAAATATGATTTAGCAACACCATCACATTACAATCTAAACAAACATGCCAAATTACCAGAAAAAAAGGGACAGTTACTGAGGACTTCACTCAGCATTCATGCATCAACTTCGCCACACACAAACACAATAGCTACATTTGTCATCCCGGCTGACAGAAGCAACTGGAGAGTGTCATAAAATGTGCATTTGTCATGGCACATACTGATTTGTCAGGAGACCATCATTCATAGTTGATAATGCTCTCCCTCTCTCTGCCTATCCAGCGACGTTAATGTTGTTTAAATGCCCAACGGAGCTGTGCTAAACCAGATAGCATCCATCTCCACCAATCAGTCAATCAGTACCTGGGAGAGCCCCAGAGAGCCTCTGGATTAGGCCAGTTAGGGTGCTCTCTGGTCTAGTTAGTGGATTAAGCCCTTCTCTCAGAAGGCTCAACAGAGCAAGCCACACAAGGAAAAGGTAGCTAGTCTGAAAAGCAGTATTTCCTCTGAAACGTGTTTTGTGGCTTGTGGTCTCAAATGTGTTCTTAATTCCTGGGACAGATGTAATTGTTGTACTGTTGGACGAATGTGGTCTGGTCCTGTGTGCAAGCACGTCTGTGTTTTGTTATACTTCATCACAGAAAAGCTGGGAGAAATAAGCTGTATTTAAAATGTAGCACTGCTGCTCTTGGATGTAATCACATAAAGGCAATGTGAGGAATTCCAATTATTCTCCATAAATCGTACAAATAAACCAAAGAAAATACAAATATTCCGGTCTGACCCTTCAACCTGAACTGTTATCATTTCTGATCCAG
Source organism: Acanthopagrus latus (assembly GCF_904848185.1). Classification (NCBI taxonomy): domain Eukaryota; kingdom Metazoa; phylum Chordata; class Actinopteri; order Spariformes; family Sparidae; genus Acanthopagrus; species Acanthopagrus latus. The sequence continues at coordinate 11,395,708 of NC_051039.1, forward strand.
AGGTCTTTATCAAATCAACTCACTATCTACACCGTGTGTTGCAGTTAACTATGGAATAAACAATTCATGTCTTACTCCAAAGGAAAAAAAAGACATTTAATGAAAGACTCACCTTTTTTTTTTTAAGGGTCAGCAAGTGAACACATTCAGACTACCCCGGTGAAATTAGTACCAATTATGAGTATAAAATTTTCAAGAGCCTTATTTTCTACTGCTTCTCTCTTGCCCCAAGCCTTGTGGAGAATCCCAGAAGCAGAGGGTTTAAGATAGGACACATTATTCTGTTGGGGGAACTCATGGGGTCATTGAAGGTACGCAGGCTTTTTTTTTCCCCCCTCGACACACGAGCATTCAGAAATTAAAAAACACTGCAAGGAAAAACAAGCAAACGCTGCAATTAAAGGCCAATCCTCCTCATATAAAGCAAAATAAAAGCACTGTACAAATGGCAATAAACTTTGGATAATGACCTCAGGATGCCAAAGTAATATTTTTTTCCCCCTTTTTAATTGTAGTTGTATTCGCCCTCACCGTTTCATGTTATGGGGTCGGGCTTTTTAAACTTTTCACAGCTGTGTGGAAGGGAAGGGGACAGCATCCTGAGGCGCTTTCAGGCCCTGCTGAGGGGAGTCGCTGTGCCAGCTCCCAAGACTTGGATTCATTAGCCGCTTTAGCAGTGCAAACATTACCTTAAATGGTGAGGCCATGTGCTGGCAAGGACCCACTCTCGCCTTGTTTCAATTACATGGAATCAAACATTGCAGGTATGCTAGGCACAGGGTCTTTATTGAAAGAGGGAAAGGGAGGGAGAAAGTGGTTTACAAAGCCCTCGCCCTCCCTCGCCTGTGAAAGCCGGCCTTGTTTTATTTGAAAACTATTGTAAAACAAAAGAAAGTGGTAGTTTGGCGAACAGTTGTGTTTTCGGTAACAATGTGATTTCTTTTCTTTTATCTTTCACAAAGCTGTGCTAACTATTATATACAGAATTTTATAGCGAGGTTCCTTTGATTTTATGTGACTTGTCAGCCTTGTTAAAACGTCTGAAATGATTAGAGCTGGATTATACGTGTCACTCCCCACATGCATGTGTTTCATTATGAACCTTGGACTGATCGTCAATATGCAGTGCAGCATTCCGACTGTTTGCATTGTTCTTCAGACTCCTGGAGTGCCCACAGCTAGTGCCAAAATAAGGCCTTGTACCTCGTTGCCCCTACACCACTAAACGGCTCTAATGTGCTCACACATCTACAAGGAGTCTTTACAGGTAATGAGGTCACTGAATTGGAAAGGGATCATGAACACATTTCTATAATGCGACCCAACTGGATGGAATTACATGGTATGGCATGCCGGTATGCTGAAAAACAAGAAAACTAACACTCACATAGAGGGCAAGGTGCAAAGCTAAGGAGTTCAGAAAATATAAAAATGGCAGCCAGGTTTATGATAAGGTGCTGAGACCACTACAGCACATACAGTTAAGAATAATATGTGTTTGTACAGCCAATCTAATTTAATAACCTGAGGAACAAAGCACTCTGTTGCTCTGAAAGGAGCAGAGGTAACTGATATTTATGTAGCAACATGAAATCAAGAAAATGAAAGTGTATTACTTTCTACATTAAGTTGGACAGTCTAGGGATGATCTAGTCCATGACCATGCCAAAGTCAAGATCCCTACTGCGCAACTACTTACTCTCCATTTCCCAGTTGTGCAAACCTGCATCACCTCTAACAAGTAAAGGACCCAAAAGAGACTGAAACCAATTTGACGAAACATTCGCAAATAGGTGCCTTTATCTTTACCACTGTGTAGCAATACTCTGCTAATCTAAACTGATTGACATTGATAGACTTAAAAATACACAAGACCCAAATGAAGAATGAAAAGTACTCTTCATTCATATCAGTGTGAGCTCTAGCGTGGCTCTAGCACAAAGGGCCACATAGTCTTGATCCACTCATCAGGTTTGGGGAAAACCATTTGATTTGGTCATTGGGTGGAAAACCAAAATAACAGGCATTTGGATGATCCTTTTACCACTTATTCATAAATAATGACTGACTAGCTCAAATATTGACTTGAAGCATTCCTACATCTGATTGGGTAAATACGTCATTAAGTCTCTAGGCTGTGACTGGAATTTTAAACAGATATGAAAACCCTGTTGAATTACTGTCTGTACATTTTTTTTCTGGCCATGAAGAAAATATTGTGACAATAAGAAAACAACACATACATTTGCTGAATTGCTGTGAAGACCAGAAAGGATTAAGTCTGGCAGCAGTACTGAAGATTCCCATTTGTAATTGCCTGCAATGCAGTCATTCTCTGTCGCACATTAGGTTCAGATTTGTTAATTTTATTTTAGCGAAGTATGACTATGACACTATCATAAAAGTTTATAGTGTCTTGTCAGCTCTTTAGCAACATCACTTATACCTCACCATGCCATCCAAAATCAATACAATATTTTTCTCCCAATAAATAATGTAGGCCTGAAAAAGGTCCAAATGCACGCATCGACAGTTGGCTGCAATTAGGGGGCGGCGGCAGCAGTAACTGATGACAGTCCCTCCCTCCCTCCGGCTCACACGGGATCAGCAGAAAATGAAGACGCGGAGACCACTTTGTCACCGACTGAGGGTGGACCTGGAAATGACTCCTAATGGAAAAAGGGCTCCCTGAGCCGCCACTGCATCTGCTGCTCCAAGCACTTTCTCCGGGCCGATGGGCCAGCCCCAACCAGTTTCCAGCTCCCTTTATCTAAGCCTTTAATATGCTCTGGGCAGCCAGCAGCGACCGCAAGCTGAGGTCAGGAGGCATCGGTGGCTGAGTGTATGTGTGTGTCTGGTCTCTCTGCATGCGTGTGTGTGTGTTGTGAGAGTGGATGACGGCAGAAAATACAATTGATACCAGGCTAGCAGACATGGTGAGTGATAAAAGTATACTGCTGTGATGTCAACACCAAACAACACACATGAATAAACAGATGTGCAAGATAGTAGATCAATTAAAAAACATCAATACTAAAAGACTAACCATGGTACAGTCCCTGTGAGGCTGCAATGCTCATTACACACCAGACAACAAAAGAACAACTTTGTTTTGTTGTATTCTGACTAATAGTTGGACAACAAAACGTAAAGTTGGGTATTAGGACGGTGTCAGAAAATACAACTGGAAAACAAATAATGTCATCATAACATCAGCCACTGGTATGTGGACAACTGTTTTGGAGTCACCGTTTGGCATTACGCCTGTCGCTATCTTGTTTTTTGGAGCCAGAGGGGACCATATTTGGACAACAGGGTGGTGCTGGAGAAGATGGACATGTTGTGGTAATGACTCATAACACACCCTGCTTTCTCATCTATTCAAAATTAAATGGGACCATAATTTACATTGTGCTGTATTGAAGCTAGACATTGAGATCTACAGTCATTAGGAAAATGCTACTGAGGTAATAAATGAAGTGAGAAGTAGGGTCAATATCTCACAAGTTTCCCTACAAAAGGACTTCTTTTTGAAACCAGCGGAGTCGCACACTGCTGGCCATTAGACAGAATGCAGGTTTAGGGCACTTCTGAACTGGCTTCACTTTTGAGACTTGGAAGCTGTGTCCACTGTTTAATACAGTCAATTCTGTTCACTTTGGTTTAACAGAATTTCCATTTGCTATCAGCTTATACAGTTGTGGATGATCGTAACGTGTTCAGTCTCTTCTTTTTTTCTGGAGAGCTGGCTTTCCAAATAATATTATATCAGGAATGATATGATACACTCATAGCTTTTTCATGTCAGGGCTCAACTTTCAGCCAGCCCATGCCTCTACTCCACCACAGTCATGAAGCTGGAGTGATAAGGTTGGAATATCAGCTTGCTATGTTAGAATTAAGTGCAGCCAATTCTGACAGAAAATCAGTCATTAGCAGAAGTTGTTAGTAAAAGGTGAAAAATCTGACTTGGTTGTGGTGCTATGTTAAAAGTCTGGGATCATCAAAGTTATTAGGATGCATCCTCTGTGGACCATGAATGTCTGTACCGTATTTCATGACAATCCATTGGGGCATTTTAATCTGAACCAATGGACCGACCAATGTACCAATCAACAGACCTACATTCCCATCCCCAGAGCCATGCCACTAGTTTGGCCAAAAATGAGGGTACTGCTGGATAAAACTGCTCCTGTCACTTGGGATGCTGTGTATACATTTTCAGTTTTCAAGACATTTTATCTTACTCCTGTGGCTCCCCAGCATATTACCCTCAAAGGACTTTTTTTTAGCTCTTCAATTACTTCAGGAAATTCAGCAAGAGATAAAAGTAAGTACCAAAGCAGTCAGAGATTACAAGTTGTACTTGCAGAACTGTACACTCTAAATTCTGGGACTAACTTTCTAAACAGGCTGCTCTGAGGGGGGTGACAGAGATGGTAGAATAGAGCCTCCCTTTGTGTCACTGTGCCCTGGCTTGCAGGTGTCTCCAAGTGATGGAGAGGGCTCTGGGAAACATTTATATCTCAAATCCACTTTATCGACCGTGCCCCTGTCAGAGCGGAGCTAGCAGTGGATGGGGTGGGGTGGGGTGGGGGTGGTTGGGGGGGTTGGAGGAGAGCAAGTGGCTCTTAGCACACACGCTGACACCGAAGGAGCCTCCTGCACTCACTCTTCAGCTGTGAGTCTGGAACTCTTTATGGTGATTGTTTTATCAGCGTTCCTGTCCGTCCCCCGGGAGGTTGGGGCCCGAGGAGGATGACCCTCATTTTCTGAAAGCAAAGTGTTCAGTATTGATCAGTAGGAATGAGCAGCCCGTGACACGGGTTAATTTACTGGACCTAGGAAGGTTCATTGTTTCCTGTCATTCCTGAACTCATCGTGCTGACCTTTACCGCCCTGTCCTGCCACACTGTGTGTACATGGACTTGTGAACACACACACAAAACTGCAAATTGCGTGCTGCTTATATGACTCCCCTGCTCACTACCTAACCTCAAAAAGAGAAAAAGTGAGTCAGACACTTTGAAAAACAGATGGACAGATAAAGAAAAAGTGTAACCACACCTTCAGCTGTGCAAAAGTGACGATGAATTCACGAAAGTTTCTGAACATCGTTAAGACAAGATATAATCAATACTCAATTCACAACCTGGGCCAGGAGTATTGAGAAGGACAGAGGTCAAAGGTGAATGTCTGTGGGTGAAAAGGCCAGTTTAGTTACATTGAAAGGTCAAAGCCTTAATGTGAATCTCAATTACAAAGCTTATTAGGGGCATGGCCTAACAACCAAACTACACAGTGTGGGGTTATATCACTTTGGATAATGCAAACCAAACATAAACAGTAGAACAAAAGAGGGAGGATTTCTTTTGTCATATACCTGTCATACAAGGCTGTAACTGTCTCACAAACATTAACATTTAAATTCACCTCATATTTTTTCCATACGACTTTTAAACTGTGTATAATGACAGTATTATAGTAATATTATTTCAGGATACAGGAGCCAGCAATTTTCAAAATCACTAGATAGTAAATATAATTAACTTCATAGCTGAAACAGTTTGTGCATTATTAATTGACTGATCACCTGAGAATTGTCAGCCATATCGATAATGAGCTCAACAAATACTAAATATTTCCAACTTCTCTGCTGTTGAGATTTGCGACTTAACAATTTTGTAATTTGAACGCTTAATCCTACAAAACTTGATTTCTTTAAGATTTTCAGGCATTTTGTAGAGACAATTATTGATTCACTGATTGAGACGGCAATTTGCAGATTCACCAACAACAAAAATAATCATTACTTGCACCCAATATACTCTACACGTTGTTTAAACTTACATTCCTGTAAGGAAAAAACGCCATCACATTTGTGACTGTGTATACAGGGAGCTCAGTAGAGAAAATCAAAATGATGAGGAAGTAGTAACAATGATTTGAGGATTATAATTCACATATGCAAAACAGTAAAATACAAACAGCTTCAGCACAAAGGCACAACTCAAGAGATGTCTCCTGATTCAGAATTTACACACTCACATTTGCCATGTTTGGTTAACATGGCGGTTAGCTTTATTTATTTTGCCCATTTTATGCAGGATTCTCCCAGCTCCGGATGGAGATTGGGAGGTAATAAATCCGTGAGGTGTCATCTCGCTCCCCTCCCCTTTGCCTGGCATCCACGAGTGCTACGCCACTTCTGATTAGTGCCGCCCTTCCCTCCCAGAAAGCCAGCAGACAGGAACAAACTGATTACTGCCCATCTTCAGGGGATTGGAGACACCTAACAGGAGGATTACATTAACATATTAACGGACGCCCCTCACCTGCAACCCTTCTAATATCAGTTCCATGCTCCTTTATTTTTTGAGGAGGGGGTGTGGTATACGTGTGGTGTATTTCATCTTCAGATAGAAAGCAAATAAATAAAGAAGGATAGTGATTCCCTCTCTCTCCCCGGGTGCACAATCTGTCATTGATGATAGGTGAAGAGGAGAGGGGCGCCTTTGAAGTTTTTCGACATAAAAGGCGCAAATAAACGCAAACACATCCTTTCAGCTACTCACATGAAATTAGGACCTGCTGAAGACGGGGGTAGGAAGCTGGCCTCCGCAGCCACACCTAATCACTCTGACGGCAGCAAAGACTTCAGTCTCTGCTCTACTGGGAACATCCGAATTAAGAATGAGAAAAAAAAGTTTTTTAAAAAAAGAGCGCTTTAATCTGCCTCAGCTACTTTTCCACTGTTTTTAACAATGTTCTGTTGAAACAAAACAACAAACAACGAGCAGAAAAAGAGAAAAGTTTTGCCGCCCTCTGAAATAAATATGAGGAAACTTTGAGTTGGTTGACAGAAGTGTGGATGAAGTTGACTCTGGCTGTGATATCTTTAGTCTTTGATATTTTCACTGTGGAAAAATCATAGCATGAGCCCATGAATCAATTACAAGGGTGGACGGGATAGTCCCTCCTATGAACTACCTCGGAGTACAGAGTAACAGCACAGACAGTGATAGTTATCAGAACTGTAAGTGTGAGGGGGCTCTTTTCACATTATTATTTGAAGCACAGCTCCAGACAAAATGAGCTAACTGCCAAAGGAGATAAAGGGATTTAGAGATTCAAAAGAATAGAGATTTAAAAATTAATGGTGGAAAGGATTTGCCTTCATGTTTCTACAACTTGTAAGCGGAACATGACTTATAAAGAGTCAAGGAGACAAATTGCTTTTTAGAATAAAGTGATGGTGAAAGGGAAAAAACAAGCGGTGAATATTTAATGGCACCGCAGCCTCTTCACAAACAAATCAATATGGTGATAGTAAACATAAGGAGACTCATACTGTGGCATGCGGGCCGAGATAGGAGGGAGGACAGGTGTCAGTGGGCCCCACCACAGAGTTTAGGTTTATCTTGACATTTCTGAAGGTTAAAAGATTGTAACTGTCTATCTGTGTCAATCATTTTGCTCAAAGGTCACAGCAAGTCTATTTTTCATTAATTATACCCTCAGATGTCTTCAGAATGCACAGACACCTAACAATCCCAACTCCCTAAACAACGGCCGCTGAAAGGTTGTAAGAGAGGAATACATACATAAATTTATAATTCAACATTTACGCCATAGCCTTGGTCACATCTGATCTCAGCCAATGATTTATATTTGCTGTCTGCAATTAAAGACGACATCTTTGCAACCATATCTATATTACTTAACAGAAGTAAACAAGTCCTTAATTTAATAACATTCTATTTGGCATCAGCTGCGCAAAGCTGCCTAGGAAGCTGAATAATACAAAATATGATGATTGATGTTTCATATTCTTACACATCTGGATGAATACACACTTGAAGAAAACAGAAGATGTCCGCAAACTTTAACGTGACGGTGGTTCTATAATGATATCATTTGCCATCTACTAGGGACCATTAGCCATTATGATTGGTTACACCTCACGATGTTCTTTCACTCATACCATCCACACATTCCAGGAAGTCAATTACAAAGGTCGTCTAACAACCAGAATGCCTATTGCAGCCTGCCAAGTATTCAGAAATAATCAATAATCAATAATCTTTTGATGCTCCGACACTCTGGAGAATGGGCATTGCATAAAGGAAATAACGTGTTTTTACAAATTACGTATTTGTTCATCAGATGATCAGACAGCAGCCATGGCCTTAGAGAAATAAAGTTACAAATAATGGTCGCATGTAAGGCGGCTTCAATGAAAACATTTAAATCCCACAACTGAAACCTGAAAGGAAACTGGTTACCAACTTATGAAATCTGGTTTAGGCCACAGGTTCGACAGAATTTGACTTTAACAGATAGAATGATCTTGTCTAACCTTCTAGGTCTCTGAAGAGAAGGCAGGAAAGCTATATTCGGGTCCACCTGCCTCTGTGGTCTCACTTTGGTTGTGAGGCAGCGGACAAGCTGAACTCAACTGCTACCAGCTGCTGCATCAAAACCCTTTTCAAACCAGCAGTTCTCCAGTGTGTTGGAGGATTTCCATCGGTCTGCTGTATTCTCTGAGGTGCACTAACCTCATCCTTAAAAAGTGACAACATGGGCCACCCAGGGCCTCTTGGTGACAAAGCAGGAATGCTTAATCTTGACCAAATCAGATGGGTAACTGAGGACAGAACAAGCTTGAAGTTAACTTGGGACATCTTTATTTGTATAGAAGTCTTGCCTCCTGGCTTTTATTGCATTCTGTGTTTCCTGACTCAGTCTTTGAGGATGTGGTTTATTTGCCTGCCGTATGTAGGTATGTAAACAATCACATACATTAATGTATTAGATGTATTTTTGTTAGTGGCTGCATAACACTCAAACAACACATTGTAATCGGATTATGTATCTACCAGAATCTAAAGGTTTTTGCCTATGTGTGCTGGGGCCGAGGAAACTAAATGAAGACTGCTTCAACTGTTTTGTGAGGACCCTTGCACTGTAATTGTCTCAGTCCTTGGTGCCACCCTTCAGTTACAGTGTCTCATTCAGTCCACAGCCTTGCCCCCTCTCCATCTCTCTGTCTCTGTCTCTTTCTCTCCCTGTCTCTCTCTGTCCCCATCTTCATCCACTGCTCACTTCACCCCTGCCATAGGGTGGTTCTCATTATGCTAACATGTCTTCTTGCTTCGCTCATTTGTGTCAACTCCTCACTTGAAGCTCCTCTAGAAGCCTCGTCTTTCCTCATCTCCTCAAGATTTATTTAAGGGAACTGGAAGATCTTCCTTAACCAGTCACGGGAGGAGAGAGGACGCAAAGAAACACAAGTTAAGATTTTAAAAAAAGGAAGAAGAAAAAAAAGAAACACCTAGATCTACTTCTATCTCCTCTAATGCCCTCTCACTTTTTCTTCTTTCCCACTCCAACTTCTACCCACTTCATCCTGTCCTGAAGTCAACTGACATAGGGTTACCCTGCAGATATTAACTGGCTGATCCTACTCATCCTCTGACAGATTGTCCCCAGTTGCTACGCTAGTTCATTGTTTGAACTTTAACCTTGACCTGGACCTGACTGCCTGTATCAATATCTGCCTGTTTGCACCTGACTGTATTCCTTCTTTATGAAGCCTCCTCTGTCTGCCTTTGGATCCTATTTTTGTTGCCCCAGCATAACTGTAACATTCCCCCTTCTGCACAAGGGCTCTGGCCTTAGTAATACTTTAAGCGTGTAAACACAGTTGTAAAATGCACATTTAAGTACCTACAGTTTCATATCACTGCTGTTATTTAAGTAGGCAGGCCTTGTGAACAGGATTTTACAGTTTGCTTGTCCCATACTCTGCCTGTCACCTCTGACCTCCACTGGAGCACTAAATGCTTTTCTTGTCTTACCATGCGAAACAAGGCTGAAATAACAACGCGTCTCTTCCGCTCAGGGGGCATGTAAGAAAATGGCACACAACCTGAAGTGAACAATAGTATGTGCACTCAGAGCACCTCTCAGAGCAATCCCTGAGCAGGATGCTCCACCGCTGTGACCAAGCCCTAAAGTGAGCGCTGGACTCTTCTGAGGCATGAAATAATAATAACATCCCACTTCCGTCTCCCTGCTAGAGAGGTGGGGAGGAAAGTATATGAGGGCCTTCTATTGTCACCATTCACTAGAGAGATACCAGTATCCCCGAGACTTTAATGGGAAAGACAATAGGGCTGGCCTAAAAAGGCTTGCCCATTAAAATTTAATCAGAGACTTTTGTCTCTCACTATATGTGACGATGTGTGTGTGCGTATGTGAGTGTAAACGACTATAGGGACAGGTAACAGCACTCACAGCCCATCTTCATCCCCTTTCGTGTTGTTTGTTTCAAGTTCATCCCTCTCCTGTACCTTGGGAGAGTTATTTCATTTTCTCCCAGGTGTGTCACTATCCTCCTTTAACCACCCAACCACATGGCAACTGCTCGAAAAAATGTTAAGGGCAAATTGGATTAACACCACGGTCTATGGTCTGGGCACTTAACAAACACAGATGCACTTAAGGGAGCCCACAGAATGATTTGTGACTGAACAAAGAACTGGAGAGATGGAGCCTGGGCATGACCACAGGACTGGTGTAATATGTCATCTACCGGAAGAGCTATCAGCTCAGCCTACTGGAAAAGGAGTAAACTCCCAAGTGTTCAAGGTAAATTATAAAGTGTCAAGCGCTTCTGTCCTACTTTCTGTGGCTGAGACAAACTGATTTTTTGTCATCACATCACAGGGCTTTTGCCTAGCTAGAGGCAACATTTTTGTTTGCAGTTTTGTAGTAGTGCAATTTCTACGGAAGAGTGTGTGTCAGTTGATTATTAAGGTGGACTGGGACAAAAACGTGTTTATTTGTGCTTCAAAAGTTGCCTCATCCTTGAATCCGGCATTGGTGGTTTTCAGATCATTTGATCACTAGCTGAAACATTTTATTTTTACATTTCAGATTTTTATCATCCATTTTCTTCTGGGGCAACCAGTGCAACAAATCAATAGTGGAGGTTAACGTATTAGTATGATGAACGTGTTGACTTACAGTAGGGAGGCCTGACCCCAATAAACCTTGAATAAATTCTAACATTATGCAGCTGTGGCCTGTTGCATTGGAAGGATTCAGAAAAAAAAACAAGCTCATTACTCTCGCTGTCTCTCTCTCTCTCTGTCCCGGTCTATCTACCAAGTTGTAGGTGCGTTTAGAGAATGCATAATTGCATATGATTGTGTCAGCTTGTTCTATTACCATTCTAATATCTTAAATAGATGATTGGAGGAAACATTGTATTAATAGTAGAGGGATAAAGGGTAAAAAAGAAAACTCTGTAAGACACCTGCTGCAAATGTAATTGAGGATCATTAAGCAAAATTCTGGGCATAAATGAGGTTTAATTTATATTCATATACATTACTTTAGCCTATGTGGAATGTGCTACTCTTCACCGATGTTTGTGCTGTCCTAAAGAGCACTTTACTTCCGTCATACCTTGGAAAACAGCCATTAATGAACGTTTATACTATGGGGCCATATCAATTTCATCTGGTGACATTTCATGGCGAGGCTTAGCCATTGATTACCTCTCTATGCTTTGTAATTGTTTCTTCAAGGTACTGTGATCCTGTGTGCAAGTGAAGTTCCATGTATGGATTTCTATCCAATTAAGGTTGGAATTATTCACAGGGGGCTCACCCTTGACGGCCTGCAAACAATGACATAACATTGGAAAAACATTTTTGAAACAATCGATGAGAAACAACCAAATGATGTTGGCTGAATGATAAACAGCTCTTCTCCCTGGACCTACACCATCAGGCTCTTAAGAGGTCTGATGTCAAGTGGAGTGACACGCACACGCATACACATAAACACACCTCGAACAGGCCTGATCTTGTAGTCTCAGAGGCAGCTCGTTCTGCAAGGATTCTGCACCACCTGGAGATGGGGAATAAGCAGGTGGGGAGTCGAGACCTTCGGGGAACACTGTTCCAAAGGAATGGCTTTATGGAAATGAGGGTTAAAGGGAGCATCGTCCGTCCTCTGATACGGAGCCTATGAAGCGCTGACACATGCCCCCCCGCCACTCTCCAACATGAAACCATGTTATATGAGAGGGGGTCACCGTTCACCCTAATCACGGCCGTGACATGACATGCTGTAGGTTGCCCCTCAGTGTTAAATATTTATGTCAGCACCGCCGTATTGCCTTGATGGCTGTCAAGACTTTGACACATGCTCTCTCTCTTTCGCTATCTCTCTCTCTCTTTCTCTCTTTCCGTTTCCATTAAAATTCAACAAAAACAGAAAAACAGCAGAAAAACACAAAAACACAAAGGCATAAGCTAAAGGTAGAGGCTTTTATGTATTTCTAACAGCAAATCTGGTCGTAAGAATTGACACCGTACGGTTATGCAAAGGCATGCAGTATTTTCAGGTGGTTCTTTGTTTAATTCAAAGCTGTAAGCATTGGCGTGCATGGATGACATAAGACTAATTGGAAACTGTTCCAAAGACTTTGGATGAAAATTATCCATTAGCCATTTCCATGCACAATTTGCCAGACTCCTTTTAAGTTTGTATTCAAATGAATGTTGTCCGAGTTAAATAAACTACATGTATGCAACATAAACATAAAGCCAACACTTGGCTTTATGTCCTCTCTTGATTAAGTTCCATTGTTGTGATTTCAATCACATGACCCAATCTGAAAGATTTTGGGGGTGACTGAGATCACTAGAGACAGTGTTCTCCTCTAGCCTTGCTGGCTCCCCCATGATAGGTGTCAAAGATATTCTAATGAATGTCAGAGTACATTTCAGGGGGCCATGCTCCGTACAAACCACTGGAGTGGCCCATCTTATGGGGCTGCCAAACCCCCTCCACTCCAAGCTCCCCACCACTCTCTTCATGTTCAAGAGGGTTAAGAAGATTAATCAATGTCAATGTCTTTTCCCTTTTGAAGCCAATAAGGTGCACACTGTCTGGCCATGCCCAACAGAACATCACTTTGTTCCGTCGCACAGCCGCCCCTTCGCTGCCCTCACTGACCCCCCAGCAGTCCCACTTGTCAAAGTCAAGGGGGCGTTTGGCGTTTGGTAGAGACTGGCCTTCCGGATAGCACTCAGCTCCGCCCTGCTTGACCTATTCTCTGATATTTGACCACTCGGTTGCAAGACACTTGCTCTTTCGAGCTGAAATGTCACTGGGGCATCTTGTCAGCTCACAGACACCTCGGCCTGACAAGCGATTTTACTTTGGTGTGCTACAAGGCAGAAAATACAGGGCCGTGGCCTTGACGCACACAAACTGTCAGCTAGCCAGCAGGGCTACTTGATACTGGCTTACTGGCCCAGTGTTACGACACAGGAAAAGCTTGAAGAAAAAAAAAGTGTGACTGGGGTATTGTATCAATATCTGGGAAATGACACTGGGTCATGCATGAGAAATGAAAGCTGAGTGGCATGAGTTGAGAGTGCATACAGTCTTAATTGGTGTGTTTGGTTTAATTAATATGATGACACAGACCTAACAAAGCAAGCATCCTGGTAGCAAGACATGTGGCACAAAAGGTCAACTGATAACCTTTGACTTCCTCTGCACTGAGCCTCTTCTTGCCTCCTGTGCTTTCATCCTCTCCTCCCTATCCTCTCTTTTCTTGTCATCTCAACCCCCCTCGAGTCTATTCACCTTTAAGGTTTTTACTAAATCAGCATGTTCTTCAGTTAAATGAGGGAAAGCACAATCCTCTCCCCTCTCTTTGACCGCCAGTGGCATTGCAGCATGAAAGAGAAGGATGGGGATTGGAAGTAGCAGTCACATCATTTCTGGTTTGCGCAACCTGCTCAAAGTTTGCAACTAAATGCTTGTCTTCAGTCGAGCTGACAGGGGAGAAGTGGGCGCTCAGTGAACCATGGCCGGGCTGCCATGAAATGACAGGAATCATTGGCATACATTTCAAACAGCCTCGCGCTATCCTATTAAAGTGCCACATCCCCACTTTAAAACAGACAAGAAGGAATCCGCTTTGATAGATAGAGACTAAAATGGCTTATTGATTTTCTCGCCCCTTTTTCTTTGTTAGGAACTTTTAAAAATTAGACCCCAAACTTATCCTTTTTTTTTTTTTTTTTTTTAATTACGATAGATTGGGAAAATGAGAAAAGTGGTCTCTTGCGACATCACAGCTTCTGTATAATCACATTCACTAAAATGCTTAAATTGTTGTCTAATTAAAGGAACACCACACCGCAGGGTTCTAAAAATATGGATTGTGCTTTAATTATATCATAAACATTAAGTCAAATTCTGGGCAGTGGAACAAAACACAGGACAGCATCATTATTAATAATGAAGATGTGTTAAAAAGCCACTGTTGATGTGACCAAAATGTTACATATTAATTGTTTGTCCTTTGAATTTGTTATATTATGTTGTTATGTTACTTTTTAGTTCCAGTGGTAGATTGGCTTCAGTTCCTGTCAAATTAAAGTAGATAATGATGCTTTTTAGAACCACAATTTGCTACCTCACCTGAAGACAAGACCTGATCCAGTCTGTCATAGCTAGTAATAAAATTAGATCATGAGTAACTGAGCAACAAGGCTGATGGCTGATTAGAATAACCCTCACAATTATCTAGTTTAATGGGATAATTATGACTAAAAAATAGATTTATCAGGTAATGTCAGTGGCTCATCTGAGCATAATTATCCCCATCTGTGCAAATATGAATGTATATACTATTACCTTGTTGGTCATTAAAATAATCCATGCACAGTTCAAACAAATATTCTCCATACTGAGGTGAATATACTTGTTTATAACTAAGTTTTACAGTTGTAAAAATTTTTGGTGAAGATTTTTGGTGAAGATTTTGAAGAGAATGATCTTCCTTGACTGCTTTTTTAATGCCTAAACAAACTATATAAACAAACCCACTTCATTTTCATGACTGAATAAACAAACTGACCATAAAAGGACAACACAATTTCCTACTTTACAAACTTTGTATTTGGCGGACCCTGCCACCTTTGTACATTCAAACAGAGTTCTGGGGACCTTATTTTCCTCTGAGAACAGTTTGTTTATTCAGTCATGGAAAAATATTAATATTTATGAGTTTGGATTATTACCTCATTAATATTGTGAATATTTAAACTCTGTGTTTGAATTTCCTCTCCAAAACTACATAGTGCCCCTTATATCTTGATTATAAAAATGAGTAGAATATAGGGCTCTCAATGAAAAAGTATTTTATCACAGAGGTACTATTCACGTCCTGACTGCTGATAGCCTTTTAACTTAACTACTTGCCTTGACTCCTTACAGTACATTTAACTCATTATGACAGAGGAAGCAAGGAGACATAATGGTCCTTTAAGCAGTTTACAAAGCTGTTAGTAGAGGAGTAGGGAGTCATGAAGAAGAATCAGACAGTGGGCGAACACTTGGACAATGGTAGCAATGTTTGAAGAATTAGATTTTATGAGTGTATCTTATTGCATTAAGCTGATCCTCAGGTTTTAGGTGATACTCGTGAGGTTGAGGCTGTGAGGATAACTGCACAGTTTATATGAAACACTCAGTAAGTGCTAAAGACCAATTAGAGGACTTCTCCAACCAAGCCTATCCAACTACTTGGTTTCAAAGAATGTTTCTAAGATTGCTCCTGCTTTTAACATGCAGGAATGTGCTTCACTGAGATGTGTGGCTCCCTAAATATTGTACTGTTTGCAGGATAATCAAATTAACATAATTATTTCAGAGCTGCCTGGGGCAAGTGGTGATTCATTCAGTGTCAAAGGGCTTGTGTCTAGCTGCAGGGTTGGATCTGATCAGTAATATCCCAAACATCCTTATACTAAAATCCACCACCTAAATATTTGCTAAAAAATACATTCAAATAATTAATTCATTACTTTTTGACTAAATTGAAAATGTAGGAACACCCTGACACAGAGCATGCAGATTTAAACTTGGGGGAAGAACTCTGAATGTCTCCCCTACGCACTGCATGATACAAACACATATCCAAAGGATTAGCCTAATCGGTGACTGTGGCCGGACAAAGTCCTAACAACCTTGTCAAATGCTTTGTGCCTTTCAGAATAGAGACTGTGTTCTGGCCCATCAGTTTCATAAGGCCTACATTATGGATCGTTGAGTACGTTGAGACACCCATAGCAGGGGATCTGCTGCCATGCTTGATTCCCACACTGCTCAACAAATATCACAGCCATAGACATAACACGGTGTAAAACACAATGATCTCGGGGCCACGGCCATATTCCCCCTCATCTATCATTCAATCTTCTCTAATTAGGGTCTTTTTTGTCATACTGAGAGAGGGGTATGGAGTAGCACTTCTAGGGGAGTGAATGGTACGAAAGAGAGAGTCTCATTTCCATCTGACAGTGTGATGGAGATTGAATGTGAGCTTTAGGAAGATAAATGGGCATCCCGCAACCCTACGACACTATCTGTTAAGCTGCTCCATAACCCTCCCCGGGGAATTGCTTAACGGTGAATATTTGGGGCCTCTTTCGTTAAGTTCTGCTTAGGTTTGTCAATAACTTGTCAGGTCCCCCCACTCATTGTCTTTAAATCAGGGAATGCATTGAGGGGAAAACCAGTGAAAATCTGAATAATACAGTCAGTCTCGTCAGTATTCAATTAGGGTTTTGGAATTATAGTCCGAAGTTTGTGGCGTTTTCCACCTAAAGTGTTGTTGTTGGCAGTTACATTACACAATAAAAACTCAATGACAATAATATGAATTGATCATTTTGCCATATAAAATTGTAATTTGAGTCATCAAAGTTTTGATTGTTTGTATCTGATAACAGTAATAATAATAATAATAATAATAATAATAATAATAATAATAATAACAACAACAACAATAGAAATAATAATAAAAAATAACGATAATAACAATAACAATGTTATATAAAAGGTAGCTTTCAAAAACAAAGTTTCCAAAAGTGGTTTACAATAAAACAAATAACCACAAATAGACTGAAAACACAAGCACTACTTTAAGTTAGTTAGTTAATGGTCATAACATAAATTTAACGACTGTCAAATGGTGTGTAAAATTCTTGTATTCGTTAAAAAAAAAAAGAAATACTGACAAATGCATAGTGTTTCTTTTTCTGTTCATTGTGTACCATTTTCTTAGAAATCTAAATTTAACAAGAGAAATGCAAACAGAATGGATCAACATTAAATATCACAAATATGATATTATCATGGCAATTTCTGATAATCTTATAATGAAAAAAATATGGTATATTTTTCACTTAGGGGAAGGTAACTTTTTAACTCTGAATAAAATAATCTCCATTTGTGACAGAGTGTGGGCGTACACCAGAGGACATGAGTGAATGTAATTGGGTGTACGTGTCGATGTGTGTAGTGCGTGTGTGTGCGCACGCGCGCGTGCGTGTGCAGGGAGGGGTCAGTCTCTTCCTAACAGCCCCAGCGGCCCTGCTTTAGGCCCGGTGACAGGGCTCTGTCTCTCAGCCACACTTGACTGGGTCCCGCTGACACTCAACTGTCAAGCAGGCAAGCCCTCAACCACCGCCCTAACATGCTCTACAGCTTCACCCAATTAACTTGCTTTCACTTGACATCGCGGCAAAGAGCTTCATAATAGGTGGTCAAGGTGCAGTGTGTCTGCTTTCGCCCCTCTCTGACGACTAGCAGTGCGCATACACACACATTCAAGCGTTGCCCCCACCATCCATCCCCCCCTCTACTACCTCTCAATGCTTTTGTGCCTCTGTAGGTCCAGCAGGCCTCCCTTGGCTGCCTCTGCCTGCTCACTGCACTGTGACAGCAGGAGAGCATTGATCCAGGAGAGGGGGCTGCAGTGGGGTACAAACAGCCTTGCACTAATCCTACTGGACACAACTCAGTCCTCTCACTATAGAATACAAAACTACATATGCAGATATGCACATCCGTGTGCAACTTTGCTTGCATGAACGCTTGCGAGCACGTGTTAACATGCGTCCATGCATGCTTTGCAGTTTGGTACGCGTAAGTGCATGATATCAGTGTGTATTTCCAAATGTGACTACGTGGTGGTGTGTGTGTTTGTGAGGTATTGTGTGGCTATCTCCAGCTCTCTCTCTATTAGACATTCAGTAAGTTGGACACCAAGCTAGACTGGGCGAAGGAAGGAAAGCGATTTGACCCCCGACTGCGCGTTTTGGGAGGAGGGTCTTGAAGCATGTCAGCTCCGCTCAGGCTCCACTTCCCCTCTGTGTCCTTCCTATTTTTTCCCTAGTGCCAGGCCCAAACTTTGAAAACATCCACCTTAATAGGACCTAGTCAGCGAGAGCTACTCTTCCGTCTATCAAACTGTGATCCGAGGTGTCAGCCTGGGCCGGCTTTGACAGAATGTCTCCAAACGAACAGTACAATGGTGTTTCCCTCCCCAGCACTCGGCTACTCTAGTGTAGCCCCTTGGCTGCCTGGCCTCTCCATCTCACTACACCAACTCTCCCCTAGTTCGCCTGCTTGATTTCACCTCATAGAACACCTTGCAACAGTGGGTTGACTGACAGCCACAAGCCTGCCTAATTGTCTTCTTTCCCAATTTAGAGCACATTTGAATGTGTCTGTCTTATTTCCCTTCTTAAGAAGATTAATTTATTCCTGTTGATGGAAGAAATATAATGTACCTCATCATTATTCAATCAAACATGTTCTGTAGTTTTACCAGAAAGTGCAATTATAAAAGAAGAACCTTCACGTAGCTGACACTGTATGTCTATAAATTGCATGTGGATTTGTTATAGAATTTAGGAGCTAAAGTTTTATGCGCCTACAGTGATTTGACCCCAAAAAAATTCCTCATAACCCAAACTCCAAATTGTGTAGGTACGGAAAATAAATATTGGGCTTAAATTCCCACAACATAACAATCCCACTCCATCCATTCTTCACTCTGCCCAAAATAATACAATTCATAGCTGTCAGGCCCTATGGCATCCCAAATTTGAACAGCATCGATCGAGGATATTGACCATTCGCCAGATGCAACTCCCTGTGTCTTAACACAGTGTGCTGAAATTATATCTGCCCTTCCTATTAAACAATGGGCTCCCCAGTGGTCCACATTACTGCATGATAAGTAAAAACAAATATGAGAGGTGAAAATTAACATTGTTAACTGTGAGACATGCATAAATTTGTACCGCTTGCGATACCCTAATGGAAATTAACTAAAATGTTAATGAAGATAAGTATGCCATGCAATTATACCACCTCGTTGTGTTTGGATTTTGTAACACTTCATACTCCTGAACCTTTACATCTTCAATTCTGTACCTCGAGGCATTCGGCCCACTGCAGACATCCACTGAAAAGACTGAGAGAGCAGAGGAAGAGACTCAGAGAGTTTACTGTTACTGAGGCCTAAGTGTTGTTTGGTTTGGTGATCTGATTGTGCTGTCAAGTTTTAACTATTAATACAAAGTCCGGGCTGCATTAGAGTACACTTGAACCGCCAGAATCTCTCTGATGACTTCCACAGCTGAGGCTTTGTCCAATAAATTAAAAATAACACAGCCAGCTATGTGTGAATCAGAGCTTCTTTTGCACCCCAGACCATTTTAGGTGAGGGAAAATAAAGTCCTTTCTCAAGGCCCAGAGTCGACGAGAGCAACTGGAGGATACGCATGTGGTTTCATCCAGAGTTTGGTCCAGAGAGCTGGTCCCAGTCCCTCTCCTCTCCTCCACCAAATGTGCCCCTTTGGCCCTTTAGGCCCTTTGGCTGTCAGTGTTTGTCATTCAAATTGTATGAAACTACTGTGGATTACCATGAGGAGGAGGCAAACTGCACTCCAGCTATATACTGTAGCCTCTTAAAAGGACTATTGGATGTTGTTTTCTCAGTGTGTGTGTGTGTGTGTGTGTGTGTGTGTGTGTGTGTGTGTGTGTGTGTGTGTGTGTGTGTGTGTGTGTGTGTGTGTGTGTGTGTGCGCGCCTGTCTCCCACTACGCTATGCTGGTGTTAAGATGGCAACACTTGCCCCTCTAACCATCACTGAGTCAACAAATGAGTCCACACTAGGTACTATTGGAAGAGCTCCCAGTGGTTTTCCAAGTTCCTGCCAGAGCTGGTCGAGACACACATACACATATTTGCACACGCACACTTACCCAGACACACATACACACACACACACTGCAGAACTAGCCGGTCCCAAGGACACTCATGTGGTTTCACATCAAGTCAACCACCCAAACAGACCATTTTGGTCTTCCAGCTCACTTTAAGTTCCATTTCCACAAAGCGAGCACTGGCACAATATTATTAACACTTAATCATTTCCTCTGACCTAAATGATTTCTTTATGGTGCTGTGGAAACAGCAGCCAGAGTCATGAATTGGGTTTTAATCTGGCTGAATGTCAGGGGTGTCTTCAGTGAGCACATGAACACGCACATGCAATGGCACATACAGTAGCCGCATAATAAAATATGCTCCTGACGGGCTACGCGTTCAAGTTTTGACTCCATTTTCCCTCTAGCTTTTCTCGGACTCAAACATGTAATATGAGTGAACCTTGCTCAGACAAACATTAATAATAAAGCTGGAACTTAGTGTAAATATTTCTGCATCACCCCCCTCAAGAATTACTCCCCCGTTTTATGTTTTATGCTTCAAATTTCATGCCATGGCTGCTTCCTTTAGTGAATTTTCAATTCATATCAGGATAAGCGGTCTGTTCTCAGGAGTACCATTAGAATAAGATAAGTATTTAGCTTCAAGGAAAAAGCCTTTGAAATGAAGCCCTCGCTGTAATGGTAGAAGCAGCAACATATCTGAGGGGGAAAGACTCATTATTTGTAGGAGCGAGATGTGGCCCGCATATGTTCATTGTCCCAGTGTTTCTGATGAATCGCATTGTTCACTTCATCCATTCAATTAAATGTAATTGTAGTCCAGCTGATATATTATTTAATTCTACCTTTAAGAAAAATACGAGCATATCCAACATATTGCTTCACCGTGACTTGGCTGTAACCCTGTTTTCAAGGGAGAAATAGTCTGGAAAAGAATTAAGCGAGAGAGGGAGTTAGGAACAGAGACAGACGGGTGTGAACGGGGAAAGAGGAGGAGGGGGGCAGTATTTTAATGCCTGTTGTCACCACGTAATGTCCTCAGCACGACAAAATGCTGAACCAGAGAAACCGGAGAGGACTTTTATAAAATCCCCCTGCTGCCTCCAACATATCTCTGGGATATTCCAAGAGCAAAACGTATAAATCTGGGTCTTTCCACCTCCAAGTCCCTCGCCTGAACACCAGACACACACACACACACACACACACACACACACACACACACACACAGACGGACAAAGTCCCTTAGGACCTATGACTGCAAGTTTGAATACTTACTGTGCACTACCAGGCCCTTGTCGAAGCCAATGCTGGCTGGGTTATAGTGAGACTATAATAATGTGTTTTGAGTAAGACAAGGTGTTGGTTCTCTTTTGTCCTGTTACCAAGTAAAATTAAGAATCTCACATCTTCTTAGATACTGTAGCTGTGCTGAACTTTAATACCCATGAATAACAGTGATTGAATTGAATAGGCCAGGATAATAATGTACACGAAAAATGAAACCACCTGAATCAGAAGAGACTGGCCTGATTGGGAGTAATTTCCGATTAATTTGAGAAGGCTGGCAATTACAGGAAAATATAAAGCACCTAATAACCATGTAGACACTCAATTCAATTGTGTCTCT
This sequence comes from Acanthopagrus latus, assembly GCF_904848185.1. Taxonomy (NCBI): domain Eukaryota; kingdom Metazoa; phylum Chordata; class Actinopteri; order Spariformes; family Sparidae; genus Acanthopagrus; species Acanthopagrus latus. The sequence continues at coordinate 11,417,464 of NC_051039.1, forward strand.
TTTTTTTCCAGGAGGGAAAAAAAAATTTGGCTGTAGAAAATAAAACATTTCTGTGGCTGTGCCTTTTGTTGGAGACATTAAATGATTTAAGCATTGTTGAATGCATATGACAAATCAATCTAAATGGTTCTGGCAGGACACAGCGCAGGTGTATCTTAAAAAATGTCTACTTCTAAAACGGGTAGAACCACAGTCAAAAGAATCATTGTCTGATTAAATGCTTTGGAGCATTTGAAGGCACATCATTTAGGATCAGTTTGTTTAGCCCCTGTAAACAGTTAAGTTTGACTCTTTAATCAGAATGATCTCAACTGGGTTGAAGAAATACTATCCATGTAACCGCAGCCTGTGAGGCACAGCAGAATAGGTCACATGTCTCAGTTATTTGCAGGAAGGTTAAATCTGGACTATTCCTGATTATTGTTTAACACAGATGGGGGAGCCAGAGAATCCCATGGCCGTTGTTTAGTGAGTTGTCTCCGCCGTCCGCCAGTTGCATTCCATGGTCATGCCATGATTTGTTTTTAATTTACTTTCTCTTCCCACAGCTTACATTTTCTCTCCATCTCTCATCTTGTTATGTGCTTGTGGGGCGTGCGCAGACTGTTTATGAATGAATGTGTGTTCTCGCGGATTTATTTATTTGTTTCGGTCAACCACAAGCCGGCCAGCTGAGGAGGAACCGTCATTTTACGTAAACAGTCGTGAAACGCGAGGGAGGGGAGCTGGGGAGAAGACAGAGGGAGAGGAAGGATAAAAAAGAATTTCAGGAACAAAAGAAAGAAGGAGGTGCAGCAAGACAGCGACTCCTGTGCAGGGCCTGGGGGCACAGTGACGGCAAACGTGGCTCATTCCCCCACCTGGAGCTTGTCGGCAGGAATTTAATGCCGGCTCTGATGTCTGAACCGCACAGCAGGAAAGGGAGGAGGAGGGAGTGGTGGCAGAGGAAATACTCTCCCCACCTTCTTCATGTCAAACACAAGACTGTGTGTGACTGTGCTGCTGCTGCCACCTGAGGGACACATTAACATCCTCCTCGCTCCCTGCCAGCCTCCTCAAGTCACACTCATACACATACAGAGACACCATTACGAAAACATAAACAGACTCTCGTTCACATACTCACTGACTGTCTTTGTTGCCTGTCCCCGGGGTCAATTAGGTCGCAGGACCAGGCCTGTCCCCATATGGAGGCCTTTGGTCCCACGCCCAGTTTGATTTCCCCTCTGCCTCCCTGATTAAATCAAGCTGGACATTTCTGTGGAGGTGGGAGAGAAGGAGGGAGAAAAAAAGGGAGGGAGAGAGGAGCTACTGCCAAACTTTAGGCGAGCAGCGACACACTGTTCCAGACAAGTCACACAAACTTGTCTTCCTCTTTCCCTCCCTTGGCTCTATCCTTTCTTTCATTTCCTCAAAGCATTCCAGGCTTGAAAAATGAATCAACATATATACTATATGACTCAGAGGAGCAAAAATGTCGTCTGTAGGGGAAGGGAATGGCAAAGTCTTTAAAAAGGACATAAATCTAAATTAGCCCGAAGGACGTGGTGAAAGGACTCAGTAGTTGCTAACACATTCATGGTCACCAAGCTGGGCGACGCAGCAGGGGTGCAAGAATGTGGGACAAAATCTGCCAGCTGGCTACAGACCGCAGGACGTTCAGCAAACTCTGCTCAAGTGTCCAGTCCAACATACTGACTTTAGCTGCTTGTCATTTTAGGTATGTTTTCTAATGCCAAGATATTCTTGCACGGACATCTGTAATGCTGCCACATAAGCAGTGATGTTGATAATCAATACAAGCAGCAGCAAAATGGATCCATCCATCTAGGATTGTTTCTCTGTACAGTCTATCAGACAAGCCCGATGTAACGTCAGTGAGTGATGAGTCAGAAAGCTGTGGTTTTTGTGGAGATGTAGAAAACAACAACAAGCTGGGCTAGCCCAGTGTCTCAGGATGATGACATCATGACACAGTGAGTAGGAGGTAAAGAGGAGAACAATAATCATTCATCCCCATCAACCTCTGGCTCAGTTACACAAACCTCATTGATCTTCCTTCCCACTTTCTGACAGCCACGCTGGAATAAACAACTAGATAATACTGTTAATGCATAGATACAGTGAAGTATCACACCACAGTGTCCTGTTCTCAAACATACAGACATCAAGAAAAGTCCACACAAAGAAATTATGAGATTTGTGGTATTTTAAGGATATTTACAATTTCATGCATGGGGATGTACGTGCATACAAATATATCCATGTGTGCACTTGCAGAGATAAGATGAAACTCTAAACAGCCTCCCATTGTCTGGCTTTTTTTTTTTTTACTCCGGAGGCCTTAAACCAATTTACACACCAACTCCCTCCACCTCCTCACATACAGCCCCATGATGTTTAAATTAAAGAGGGAAGGATGGAGGGGGGAGCAGTGTAAAGGAGAGAAAGAAAAAAAAAAGTTTCCTGAACATAGTAGAAAATTATTTTCTCTGGACAGTTTTAAGAGTCGACATCCTGTGCTGGAGTTCTCTAATCATCACCAGCGCAATTTACAATCAGAACACACAGCAAGCCAGTTCAGACCAGCTCATCTGTTGACTTTGGCCCCAGCTGAGCTCCGCGTCCTGCTCTGTATGTGTGTCTGTGTGGGCCTGTCTGTGTGCTGTTGCCATTTGAGACTTGGGTGACTCGGCACTGGGCCTTGACAAGGGTGGGGTGAACCTCTGTGGGGCTGAGGCGACCGCACACATGCACATGTTCCCTCTCTCCTTCACACACACATTTGCACGCTGTTCTTTTTTGTGCAGAGGCACACACCATAAAATGTCCACTGAACAAACATGGAAATGCACTTGAGCACACATGCGTGCATAAGTAAGATTTGGGCATAATTGAGCGCTTGATAAACACAGATATGCACTCCATCAGGAGACTGTTGCAACACACACAGCCTCAAACGCAATTTCAACAGATGTACCACAAAAATTCCCACACACACATATATAGTTTTATACATATGTGCAGAAAAAAAACCCTGCTCCCTTGACATACCTATACTCATTTAGTGTGGCCCTGGTTCACAATGCACAGCCCTTGTGTACATATGTGTGTATGTGTGTGTCACACTCAGGATGCTCTCCCACCCACAGTTCCCTTTGGCTGGCCTCCACCGAGCCCAAGCCCAGTGCGGTGCTGCTGCCTTGCCGCAGGGCTGAACACTGCTCACTGTGTGTCTGCCCCCTCGCAGCCCCAGACTGTCCCGACCAATGTGCTTCTGATTAGGTGGCTTAATTACAGCTGTAAAAACAATGTTGATATAAGCCTCAAAATTGCAGTGTGTCAGATACTATTAGCCAACCTTGGACTCCAGCCATTGTTATCCAACTCCTCCAGTGACCCTCCCCACCTCTCCCTCCCTCCCTCTCTCCCTCTGGCTCCTCCCATACTTTTCCTCACCCATATGATTTTCCTCTCCCCTCACTTTTTCTTCACTCTTTCATGTCACAAGCTGCAGCACAGGCAGACTCCAAGAGGCCAAATGGCCCGCAAATAAACAGCAGTGGTATGCCCATTGACCTTGACACAGCCAGGAAAGTCGGAGGAACCTGTCTGGAATATCAAACATGCTCGAAACACATGACTAATAAAGCATAAATGAAAAAAAAAGAAAAAAGAAAATAATAGCTATTCTCTTTCGCTGATCAGGTGTGAATTATACTTCATCGGTTAATCTTAGGCCTCGGGTGCTTGACCTTTCATAGTGGTCTGTGGTCATTCAAAATAGGCACTGGCTCTGTGGTAGAGTAAGAGGATATTCTATTAGCAAACACAGCAAGGCAATGAAGGCTTCCAGAGGAGGGAGGTCAGACAGTCTGGGACAGGACACAAGGCTGTGTTGGGTTCTTTGTGTTTCAGTGACAGTGACTAAGGAGCGGGAGTGCGAAGTATGCCAAAAGTCTGGTCCAGGGAAAACTCAGCAACACCGTTGAGTGGAGGCAAGGAAGAAAAGCAAAGTAAAAACCTCAAGTATGCAAAACCTGGGTGGTCCCATCTTTTGACTGGTCTAAGAGAAAGTCCCCTTTTTTCCTCTGTCTCCATCCTTGCAGCAACTTCAACATCGATTCTCCTGAGAACCAGGTGTTGTGGATGAACCACGGACATTCATCAGGCTCACTTTCAGCTAATCAGCAGAGTTAGGACAACAAGCAGCGGAGGGACCAACAGGAGTGGGTAGAATTTGACAAAAAGGCGGCAGAGTGAACTGAGGGACATGCCAAGGGCGTGTTTCCAAACCCCGTAGTCCTCCATGGTGGCCTGCCTTAGCAGCTGGCAATTCAAGGTTTACCAAATTTGTAATGCCAAGGTCCTAAATTCACATTGGTAAGAAGAGCTAGACAGACTGAGACGAAAGTGAGGAAGCTAACTACCCAGGCCTGTATTGATTCTTGCGGACCGGGCAGGGTGTGTCTCTGCACTTCCCAGCCTTGAAAGGCCGTCTTGTCACTAAAGGTGGAGGCAATACAGTATGCCATCATTTGAATAATTGATGACTGATTCCTAAGTAATCAGTGTCCTCACAAGACAATGCATTCTCTCTCTCTCCCTGGTGGAGAGAAAGAGCTCAGCCTGTTTTTGTCCCGATGCCTTTAGAAGCAAAAGGTAAAAGCTTTAATGCACTGAAGCCACTGGAAGTGCTGCCTCTGAAGGACTCCCCCTGGAATCAGCTGGGATGGTGTGTCTCTCCTTATGAGGGGGCCTATCAGAGTGGCCTTCCAGTAAAGGGAGTGAGTGAGAAAGAGAGAGAGAGAGAGAGAGAGAGAGAGACAAAGTAGGAGAGGAAGATGGAGTCATTGAGTGAGCGAGTGTGTCGGGGCAGGAAGGAATGTGCACGCATTTAGATGTGGGAGTGCACGCTCATGCATATGTGCTGTAAAATATATACTGAGTATAAAGTTTGTTTAGGTGGTGCACATCAAAGACTGTGTGTGCTCAATACAAGAATGTCTTCACAAGTGCCCATGTGCGAGCGTGTCCTGGAATGCACAGCCCCTTCCTCTAAACAGGAAAGGAGTACAGTTAATAGCATCACCACCCTTTCCCCTCGCACAGAACGGTGGCCAGACCAGATGAACTTCAACTGTGAGCCAATCTGATCCCGTCCTGAACCCTTTTCACAGCACAAACACACATGTCCAATTTCTTGAGATTTCCGCTTCTACAAAGTACCTGGCAGGAGACGTGAAAATGTGCCTATCAATCTCGTTGCTAACCATTTGCCTGCTATCTACGAGATATGTGAACAAGGCAACAGAAAACAAAAGACGCACACAGTTGTGAGAAGGACAGGCCAATAACTCTACTACAGCTTATCTAGACAATAGCAGGTAATTAGTGAGTCTGTGTTTTGTTTGTAGAGGGGAGTCGGGCCGTGAGGTTGAGGTTGCTGTGTCTGTTACACTGGGACTCTCACTGGGCCTGTGTGCATTTACCATGCGGGCTCCTCGTAATACAAAGACACTTTGATCCACACACAGACTGTCCTGTTCTCACCTCATAGAGCCACTCCAAGGGTCACACAACACAGTGTCCTGAAATGACACGTGGCGTCAAATAGCGTACAACCCCTGGGAACCGCACATTATTACATGTACAGCGTAATCACTGTATTTGTCATGAGTCACTTGTTCTGTTTTTTTATTTGAACTTCAGTGAACTTGCCTCGAACTTGTTTTAACATTTCACAAACAAATAAAAGGGGGGTTACTTTGTATTTTACATGATTTGTATCTATAATCTTTATTGTTTTTAACAAACAAAACATTAACTCTGGGTCCCAGTGAAGCGTGTGGCTGTGGTGAGGTAAATGTAACTTACAATAAGAAAAGTGCACACACAATTTCCTCTGCTGAGATGTTTGTAGGGAAGCAGTAAGATCATTTCAATATCAAAGGCATATATTTGCTTAATTTGCATTAAACAGGGGAGGGTGGATGCACATTTGCAACTAAGAGGAGGTCCTTATCCCAATCAATCAAGACATGTTACTTGCGCAAAATCGCATAATTAAAAAATGCACAAATATCATAACTTCTCAAAAATATCCAATTATGATTCCTTTTTATCCCTGAGCACATGCCTCTCCTGTTTTCATTATGTTGTGACAGTAAAGTGAAACATTATTTAATATTTAGTGATGAAACAGGCAAGAAACTCTCTCCTCCAACTTGTGCTCGAGAAATAAAATTGGAGAGACAGTGAGACTCTCAGAGAAATATGCTGAAAGTGTCAATGCTGCTGCTTGAATATGGCAAAATTGCTTATTTTCAGATTCAGCCACATCAAGCAGTTTTTTTTCTGGCTGTTTGTGGAAGAGCTTGCATATTCATGGCCCGCCTGTTTTGAGAACCTGTCACTGAGCCTGTTATATAGCTCTCTCTGCCTTTCTGTTCAGGATGGCTTCGGAGGCAAAAACACTCCATCAGACTTAACACTGTCCGGCTGACACAGTCAGGCAGTAAAACTGACAGCCAATGGAGTCTGGCCTAGCAAATGAACTGGACATAATAAACCACTGACACAGGGGTCACCCTCTGTCACTGCCTGTGTATCCACTCATTCATAAGCACACGCGGAAAGGCACATATACACATCAAAAGGACAATGTGCCCCACATCATATTGCGATTAAATACCCATACACACACACACACACACACACACACACACACACACACACACACACACACACACACAGATCATCACTTGCATCCTCCCACTTCTCTCCTTTGGCTGGGTTAAATCCAGCAAAAACCCCAGCCTTGTATTTGACCTGCCTCCCACCTCAGCTGTAAAAGAGCGAGTGCAGGAAGGAGGAGCTGGTGAGCACCGGGCTGCCCACTTCTCAGACAAGAGCAACTATGGATTTATGACTTAAACTTGGCTAGTTATAAGGTCAATATAATATTGAAATGCATGGGAATAATTCCCCTTCTGCGTGGACAGCTACCTTCATAAGTCTGAAGGATTAATAAAACAACTGGGTGAGTGTTTTTTTGCTGCTATGAAAGTTCTCACTAACGGCATATCCCCCTGTGGCTCTGAGAAACAGAATAGGTGTTCGATGGGAGATTTATCAGCGTGGCTAACGCACTCAGGTCAGCAGCATTTCACTGGCAACACTGTTTGTGCCTATGTCTTTGCGTTGCTGCGCATATATATTTGTTTTCCATGTGAAGATAGCATTGTGTAAGTCATGTGTGTTATCAATCCTGCTTCCTCCTCCCACGCTATATGACTGCTGTGTTTCCCCCCACCCTCTCCTCCCAATCCTTCCCTCTGCTGCACAGCCTCTGTACACGGAGAGCTCTGCACAGTCCCCGTGGAATCTCCCGTGTCAGTACATTACCTTATAAGTGGAGGCATTGACTGTGGGGACTCTTTGATACACATTCACATACAGTACAAACACAATTGATCTACAGCGGAGCACCAAGAGGAGGGGGATGCTGGAGAAAGATCTACACACATATAACAGATCACAGGCCTTCTTGTGGAATAAGAACTGTGTGCAAGATGGAACAAAACGCTCCTTTGATAAGGATGTGACAAGGAGCAATCTTTCCCTGGAGTCAGCCGCTGAGCACCGAACACTATCAGCAATCTAGTAAAGACTCCACAGTAAAAATGTAATATTATCCTATCTGTACAGCCTCACATCGGACATAATGCAACTGGCTGTTTTAATTATACATTTCTTTTTCTTTTTTTTTCTTTTTGCATGAGCAGTTTTCCCCCTTAGGGATGATAAAATAATGACTCCATCTTTTTGACAACATTTGCAGCTCAATTAAAAAGTGTTCATGTCAATCTTCCCCTGTGTGGGCGCTGCCGGTTCACCATCTACACGCCAGCAGAAGTGGGATGTTGTCATCTGCAAGCCATGACAATACACAGGGGTCAAACCTCAGCACTGACTGTCTCTCAAGGCAGAAAAAATAGTCCATCCAATCTCCACACTTATTGGTAAAAGGAATTATTTACTCGCTTTATGTTTTTTTCAGAGATAAGGGAAAAACATACAAAAATCAGCGGGTGACTAATCGATCCCTCCTCCATTTATATTTAAAACTGTCGAAGAGAGGGGCGTTTGTTAGGTTCAAATAAATACTTTCTCTTAGATGTGGATGCAAGCTCAGACAGCAGTCAATGATATGTTTGAAATAAAAATAAATGAATTGGAGTGTTTTTGCTCTCAGTGAGAGGAGCCCTAATGAGAGTGATCACAGATGCCAAGACCAAACACTTCAAACAAAGGCAGCTTGTTCTTTCATACATGAACTGAAAAAACCTTTAAAGATATTCTCTTTAAAGAAAAACAAAACAAAGAGAGTGACAGAGAGGGAGATAGTGGAATTATATTGTCTGGTAGGGAGAGTCTGAACTGAAGAATCGCAACCTATTTGCTGTCTTTCTGGGAAGTGGTCATAATTGCATAATTTGTACGTGTAAAAGCAGAGGAATTTAGAAAATTACGAACAATAATTTGCTGTAATTATGGGTCTCCCCTCGCTGTACTTACTCTGGACCCTCACTCTGCTGCGTGCAATGCACACTATATTCTAAACGCTTCTGCTGTCCATATTCAGATGAGTTGTGCATATAAACAAGTGAGTGAGTGAAAAGTCCTTCTTGGTCTATTTAAACCCTCCCCCGCAGGCAACAGTATTTACAAGGAAACGGTTATCATTTAGTCTCTGTTGCGGATCAAAATGTCAAGCTCCACAGAGAATCTGAGCAGTGCTGTTAGGGCCAAAAGTGCAGTTTTAGAGCCCCAGGATCTGAGAGAAAAAAATGATTTGCAAATGCCCAAATATGTCTAATTGACCTGAAATATAGCCTGTGTGCAGGAACTGTTTGAAATCAATACGGAGAGCGAAAAAGATATCCTTGAAGGAACATTTCAGAAGATCATACCGCATGTCTTTTCGAAGCAGCATTATGAAGTATGCAAGAATTATGAAAACAATCAAGAAGTCATGAAAGGTCATGTAAATTAAAACTACAGCGGTTGCGGCAAATTAACGAGGAGTGCGGAACAGCTGTTTTTCACCAGCATAATAGCAGCACACTGAGCATTGCTGTAGATTATGTGAATATTTTGTAGACATGGACGCCATTTGTGAGTGAATTCACACATAATGTATTCCCTCTGTATTTATTTATTGTGTGTGTTTAGTGAGGTAAATCAATAAGCAGTATTCCCAGCCTTGATTGGATTCACAATTAGCTCTAGTAAGAGACTCCCTGACAGTAGGCATGTTGGATTCAGAACAACTAACCTGATTGTCTTTCCTTCACATCAACCGCCAGTCCACGCCATCCTCTCTGCTGTCCAGGTGCCTTGTGGGTAACGGTGAGGACTGGAGTGAAGCTCCTCCCGTGTGGCAGGTGGGCCGTGACAGCTCCAAGATGCTCTTTGACCTGAGAGGAAGGGAAAACAACATCAATGGTAATTCCCCTTCAAACACATTAACTGGGATGAACTGGGTCCCACCGAGCCCCTCTGAGTGGACTTGCATTGATCGCAGAAATCCATGAATAAATTTAGCACTAATTGATTTTTTTTTTTCCTCCTCAGAAAATAAATCTCTAATTCTGAGTAGAGGCAGTGAAAGTAGCAGATTGTGCAACTGCCTTCCTTTTTCTTTTAAATCTGCAGGAAATACATTTTGAGAAGTAACTTAATAAGCCACAAAAATATTAAGTGTCCTCTCATACCATCTGATCGAAGGACGCCTGTTCTTTTCGATGAAGCCACAAAGTTTTATCATATTTGCAACTTGACAAGAGTCAATAAAAAAACTCCACCTTGAGCTCAGTTGCTAAACAAACAAAGAGAATTCATTGTGCTGCGATTGCCGACACGACAAGCCCAGAAATTAACCCATTAGGCCCTCTGGATTTAAGCTACCATTTAATTGCTTTCAGTGGGGATTGAAGTAATAGTTGGAGGGGAAATGGTGTCACATATGCATTTACACGCGCTCCCTATTCCTCCACCCCGCCAGCTGGAAGACTGATACCGTCAATATCGGAAGAAGGCATTTACAAAAATTCCAAGCATTAAGTGTGGTGTAAATGCTGCACTGTTGTTACAAAGTGGAAGAAGATGTTGAAAATATGCCCTCATGAAGGTGAAATGCGCGGCACTTTTATTCATATTGAAAAAGGGAAAAAGGTATGAGATCAGTGAGGATTTCTTTATATTTACAAAGGGTAAGAAAATGTTGAAAATGTAAGACAGTGTTTCTTAATATTTCTGACCATAAAAAAACAAATGAAAACAAAATGTGTCAAACATTTTTTTTTTCTAATTGCAGCTTTATCAAGAAAGTATTCTATGTATCTTAAACTGTAAGTATGACATCACGATACATTTAAACAACAAACAATGCAGCCTAAACAGAGGTGTGGTCTTTAAGAAGAGCACTTATTTTTGTCATTCAATATAAAGCTAATTGGAAACACTCTGGAGCATGCCGTTCACAGTTTAATCATCGGACCCTAAAGTTCAGGCTGTTGTTTCAATAAGATTCTACAGTATTTCATTACATGTTTTTTGTTCGCATTGCTTTTCAAATCCATTGCTACAGCTGAAATCACTGCACAGTAAAATATCACAGATTTGTGGATGGAAATTGCATGCTTTTATTCTATGCTGCGATAAAAACGCCAAATCAGACTTTGCGTTTGAATATGGATGTTTGATCTGTAACAGAATATAGTAATAATGGTTAAATACACAACTTTGTATATAATAACTTCAGCCGATGTTAGTGTTTATTTCAAGTTGTCAATTGAAAGAGTCAGGGTGCTTATTCTTAGTAATGATTGAGGAGTCTTGATTTGGGAAGTTGTAGATTCAGGTATCATACTGCCACCTACTGGTGGAGACTTTTCTCAGAGATGTTCAGTCTGTCAGTGCACTCAGATGAGTTCCTCATGATTTAAAATATTCAGTGGTTTCATATAGGACAGCTTCTACTTAAATGACATCTATGGAAATTAATGATTACATTTAGTTCTACTTCAAATGATAGGTAGTATCCTCAGACATCTGCCTTAACTAGGAGAGGAAATGTCCCATGGGTTCCTTGAATAAACACCGTGCCCTGGGCTCTTTAAAGCACACGTAGCTGAAGATGTGGTTATGGTCTATCAAGACTCCCTTCACTGACAAACCTCAATTGCTCAGTCGTGCAAAGAGAAAAGCGTTCTCCTGAAATGTTCCTTTTTGTTTGATGGATGAGTTGTACATATAATGGCTGGGCATTACCTCTGCAAATAAACGCGTCTTGACATTGCCCTGCGCTGGAACATCTGGGACGCCCCAGAGACAGGATCAAAGGCCCTGCGCGTCCTTGGACTCTATCTGTGCCAAACATGCACAGCAAGCTCAAGAACGGCTATCCAGCGCATTTCAGTCATCATCATCTGCCCTGGCTGTGCTTGTTAGTCATCAGCTATTTCTGTTTAATTTGTTACAGTCATATTCCTCGGTGTTTTCGTCATGGTAACAGCAGGGCTGAGTGCGGTGCAGCCAGACAATACAGTAAATCAATTTACGAGCTTATTATCCAACAACAAAATTCTATCTTTAGCTAAGTGGAAACATGAGTCTGATGTTGAAAATCAAGTGCTAGACTGATTGATCTTTGTAGCTCTTTTCCAACTGACACGTCAGACTGAACAGCATCTCAACTCAACTCTCGTCTGTACTATACTATGGGGGCTGTGCTACAACACAATCCACATTACTTGGGATTTGTTTGGAGAGAACCAGCCAACTGCATAACCTTAATTAGTCAAGCTGTATTCATTCAAGTGATTACAATGCCCTGCACAGTAGTGAAGAGAAGCATCTGTCACTTAAACTCAAATGATTTCTCAATCTTTCCACTCATTGGAATAAATTTATTGTGTGTGTGTTTTAGCAGAAAATACAATATGTTGATGATTTTGTGCCAAAATTAAATACAATCTTGTCCAGGACAGCTACAATTTTATTTTATTTTTTTTGGCATTCATTAGACTGCCAATTATTTTTCTTATCAATCGATTGTTTATCCAAGGTAATTGTATAAAAGAGCGAGCAACAGCCATTGCAAGCTCTGAAGTTGCTTGTTTTTGTCCTACCAACAGCCTTAAATGAAAAAATATTCAAATTACAATGATATAAAAGACAAAATCTGCACATTTGAGAGGCTTGAAACAGCAAATATTAGAAATTTTTGAATGACTTACACCGTAATTAAAGTTATTTTATGGTATACACTCAAAATGCAAAAAGCACTGCACATTTTATCATTATGATAAGCACAAACAAAGGTTTATCTGGGATTGCTTTTTTCCCAGGTTCTTGAGTTTCATTGTGTTTGCCATTTCTAAATCTCCCCAAGGCTAAGCATCTGCTGTTCTCCAGCATGCACAACTGGGGGAAAAAAGCAGGATGTCACTTTTGTGAACTAGCCGCGGTGGAGAGGGGAGAAAATGACGCAATCATCAGAAAAGTGGTTTGGGTGGTGAAGCCAGGGCCTTACGAGGGGCAGGTTGCAGGGATCGCCTGCACCTCGGCAGATGTGCCTTGGTGTCACTCCACATCCACAGCCGAATGAATCACCCAACAGATGTTTAACGTCAAGGCCAGGCTGTCACGCCAGCCAAACACACACATGCACGCACCAGCCATGCAAAGATATGCATACACACTGTACAATTTATTACTGCATTAGGGAGAGTGGCTCCACACGGGGTCAGACCAAGGCGCTGACATTCACCTTGATGTGACTTTGGCCAAAATAACAAAACAGAGATTTCACCTAACCTTTAGAGCAGTGTTTGTAGAGCAGGAAATCTTGTGATGTGCACTTAAAACACACAACAGTCTGACTGAAGTGTAGTTCTGCTCAAACTCGCTGAGTCTCATGAAATGTTTCTACAGCATAACGTATTTTCAGAAACTCTTTTTGATCTCTGGCTTGTACTATTCTGAAAACAACCCGTCAATATTGAAAGACAGAAGATATTTTAGATAACTCTACACCAGCATCCCTGATTCTGTTTTGTGTGGGACGTCAAAACCTTTTCTACCAAAAAAGCTAATATGGCTTCTTACCACAGACGTAATTTTTATCGCCTCTTTGTTTTAAGGTGTTTTTTTTTGTTTTTTAGAAGTTGTTTTGGGGAGGGGATGACGAAATGCAACGCTGCTACAATAAACTGCCAAGGCTATAAAACAGATGTTCTCAACATTGGTAATGTCACACTACCATGCTGTACACTACACATTTCCACATGTGAGATTTAATTGACCCGAGGAGAGTTAGGATTAAACAAAACTAAGGAATTAATTTCAAACATTTGCATTTTTTTTCTCTTCACCCACTGTCATTTCAGGGTGAAGCGTCACTCAAGGATTTGACTGATCTTCTCACAGAATCAATCATTTTGTGTGCTGTGGGGGTATTTTTTCAAAAGTGTGCCTTGGTACTGAGAACACTGAGAATCACTGTGTTAGAAAAGAGCAATTGAAGGTAAGGAGCTTTTAAGAAAGAGTTGCTGGATCTTTGAGAACATTCTTGAGGCCCTTTTCCCCTCTTTTGGAGAAACCCAGGCAGATAAAAGGAAACACTCGGGTGGATTAAAGTGTTCAGAATGTATCAGCATCAAACCACTAGAGTTTTTGCCCTCTACATTTTTCAAACACAGTCAATAGATCTAAATATTTTACTGTGCCCTGGCCGATTTATTGTTTGATGTTTAAAAACTTGTGTGGAATGAAAGAAAATTCATTAAAGAAGATGGCCCCAGAACGAGGCCTTACGATCAGCTTTGAAAGTCTAGTTTAACTGGGATATTGATCATTCTCTTTCTTCTGTGACAAAGGCCACCAGGGACGCTGGAGGTGTCGGTGGATGAAGGCGCGCTGCCAATAACACCAGACATGTGTGTATACACTGTAGGTGAGGCTGGGAATTGCACTACTGACACTGAAAAATCCAATAACTCAAAAATGACCAAACAAACATCACATTCTTGATTCCACGCTGGTCAAAAGAAGATGTAGTCTATATTCTGGTTTAGATGAAGCAATGTGCACTTCTGATTTTTAAGATCTATGACAGATAAGACTGCGATATTTGTGGACTTAATTATAGAGCTTTGTGAGTCAACCATGCCTCTTTTTCATTGAGCAACCAAACAGTAATATGGGAATTTGATCTGATCACACTTACAGCTCGTAATCAGGAGCAGTTCCACCACTGACGATGATTACCTGCACTGATTTGAATTCACAAATCACAGCTATCATGAAAGAAATCTCTTGTATTCAGGTTCTATTCTAGTGGATATTCCCTTTTGGTTGTCCAACGTCAGTATGCCTGAGGGTGAACTTTAAAACATTCAGGCTTTACTGCAGGTATAGCTATACCCTTCATGGTCGACAAAATCAACACTGTTCCAAAAAAGTCCTCCACACAAGCTGGAAACACAGCATAGATTTCTGACAAAGGAGAAAGCACCATCATAGAAATCTTTTTTTTAAATGTATATTAGACAAATTCTGCACAGTAAAGCAAAACTTGATATGCTTAAGTAATTCCAGCTTAGATTGCCATCAAAGATAACTCCTTAAATTTCTGGCAACTTTCTTGACATCAGGAGACAGACTAACCACAGCATAATTAATTAAATCTTTGGAACATGCGGGGCAAGGAGTTCTTTTCCCTGAGCTACAAAAAATATTAGACAAGCGGGACTTGATAACTGTCAGCAGTACTTTGAAGATGGCCAGGCTATTTAGACTGATACTTTAAAGACAGATATAACGACATATCATCAGTGCATCAGTGTCAGATGAAAATCTGCAGGTTGTGCAATTTGTAGAAGTTCTGAAAATGCAAACTGCATACCCCATATCCCTGTATAAGATCAAACATAATCAAAACATGAAATTAAATTTTGACCATGAAGCTAATCATAGCAAAGTAATGTTTGTGTGAGAATGTAAATACATGTAAGCAATGTAAATAACAAATTACATGATTGTGGTGCATTCATCATCCTTCGTACAGGCCTGCACACAGAGGTGATTAAGCTGGTTTCCCCTTGACACTGCCATACTGGGGGGATGCAGTTTCCTAAAAAAGTTCAGCTTTCATTTCAAATTATTATATCTGCCTTTTAAAATGTCTCCTCAATTTTATCAGGACAACCAAAAAGAGTTTGAAAGAGCTCACAGAGATAACAGAGGATATGATAATTTGGATAATAATGTATTTTTCAATGAGTTATAATTACATTACAAGCAAATTATGCTGCAAAATTCTGAAGCAAAGTATGTTTGTTTTTTTTCTAGACTGCAGTTTTCAGAGTGTGGAGTAAGGGGATGAATTTCACACAAATCAGTGCCAGCTCCTGATCCAAATCAGGGAAACAGCAGAATACCGTGCCTCGCCTTGCCTTAATTCTTTAAGAACTAGTGAGATAGAGATGTGTGGGCAGAATGCTTACACAATCTACGTACTGTGAATGTGAGATGTTATTAGGACAGCGCTTTCATTTTTACAATGTTTGCATTTGTTTTTCACTGCATAAATACATTGTTGTTGCGATAATAGCTCTATAATGTATAATTCAACATAAAAACTCCCTGCGTTTCTGATTAGGTACATGAAAAACAATGTTGTTTGCCTCATGTTTTGCAAAAAAAATGACCCTCCTTCAAAAATTGAATCAGTTTTTGGCACAGCTGTGACCATGCAACTTGGCCAGTTTACATAAAAATGCACCTCTTCTCTTTCCAAGCATCAGTTACTGATTTCCATATTTTCCTGCTCCAACCATGGCTCTAATCTCAAGGTCTGTGTGTTTCAGTATGGCAGCAATTGCTATAAGACTAGATCTCCCACAATAATCTGAAATGGACTAAACCACTGATGGACAATGGTTAATGGATAAATGCTCCCGTTTTCCGACCACTGCGCTCTACAGCGTCTATTTCATGCGTCTCTGTTTTCAAGAATCTCTTGTATTTCTCTAACCATCTTCCCTGAATATTCGACCCCTCCTCTGCCTTATCTACCATAAAGTAAGTGAGTGAAATTCACATTCTGCAGCCGAATGAGAAACTCAGTAAACATGGGGTAAATAAAGAACTGACCGGAGGTGAAACAGGTCCTTACATTCAAATGCAGGCAGGCCTGGCCGGCCATCGTCTCCCTGAAGTCAAACTGCTCACTCACTGGATGCACTTGTCTCTTCCATGGCATATGTAGAGACTGAATAAACAGAGGAGTTTGAGTCAGTGTCTGTGTCATCAGTAACATGTTTGTCCCAGCAAAATCAGGTAATAAGGTGCATGAAATATAGCCCTACCTCTTAACAATATCATGACCTACTGAGCTGCTGGCTAATCTGATGACACCGACAGGGAGATAAATACTAATAAACTATCTTACTGCACTCCTGCTACTGACCACACAGCACATTGACATTATTAGCATCATGAAAAAAGACATTTATAAGAGCTAGACTTTTACCAGCAACTCAGAACTGTACATTATTGGGCAATTCACAGCTGTTTCAAGGTACAATATGTCATTTTTTTCTACATTGTGCCTGTGGATCTGTGAGAAGATGCAACCTGTGCCAGACATGCTGTAGCATTTGAGTGAAGTTTAAACAATGTCCTGTGATTTCTATGACCTGATTTACAAATAATTCAGATTACATGAAGTAGCATTAAAGATGTACAAACTGGGCAGCCAATTTTCACATAAAACTTATCAAAGTTGTTAGTGAATATAATTTAATGTGTTAATGTCCTTGGTGCAGCAGTGAAAATGCCTGACAGCACTCTGTCCTTCTTTCCAAGTGTCTCTCCTTTGAAAAGACACACAGGACACAGCAGGAGGTGAGGTGTGATGTTCTCTCTTTTTATTGACTGACATGGCTGATGAGGGCCCATCCTGCACTTTGGCAGGAGGGTAGGCCAGCATGCGGAGGTGGCGCCCGCCAGGGTACGAAGAGGGGACGACATGGTCGTCCTTCATAGATATTCCATGCGTGGCTTTACCCTCAGCTGCCCTGTCAAGGTCTGTGTATGCCCCTCCAAGGGGGCTGAGACAGGGTCATGGATGACACCCGCCTCTATGCCAGACGTGACAGCACAGCTGGGCTGCTTAATGACAGAGGGGCCTGGCCCAGCACACACCTGCCCATCCTGGGCAGGGCAGGCGACCTCACGGGGAGAAAGAGGAGCCGTTGCCACGTTCGATGGACAGATGTTCTGGAGAGGAGACAGCAGAGACAGCTGCACTACAGGGACCCCTCCGTTTCTCTCCTCTCTCCAGTAATTGAAAATCATGTAAAAGGTCAATTGTGTGATACTGGCTGTCCCTCTCTGCAAGTTGTTCCTTTCAGCCAGAACATGACAAAAACAACACTGACTGGATGACAGCTTTTGCTGCAATTACCGCCTATTTAACTATGGATGTCCATGTAATGACGATATCTGTAAACATTCCCAGTGAATAAATCTGCATATAAAAAGAGGTGTGGGCCATCTGTTGGGGGCCATGAATAGGGGTCCCTGAGAGAAACCTAATCATTGGGTACATTTCACAGACACTGTTATGACATTTGGACTCCAAATGAAAGAGGACTGTAAGTGGGGATGTAAAAACCACTAATTCCAAACTCTCAACAATTATTAGTAGAAAGGCCGGGGTGAAGAGTCCACTGTGGTACGGGGGGGGGGGTCAGCGCTTGTCCTGAATACTGACAGGGAGTGACCCTCCTTCTGGGATTCACTCTGATGAGAAGTGGCAAGGTTCTAACCTCCACAGAATTGCTCTCGATTTGCGGTTGTCTTAAACAGAACCAGCTACAGAACTGTCACACACCATCAGTTTCTCAGGAATCCAGCAGATTTCTAGACCTTCACTGACAAATTAACGATCGTAATAGACAATGAGCACGCATCAAGAAACAACAAACAGAAATTAGATAAACTTCAGCCATTTTTGCGAGACACTTGGTTGTTGACTTTCATGTACTTGAACCATGGCAACGTGCTTGAAACGCTTTTTTTGCTTGACCTAGATAAATGCCAGTTTTATGGAAAGTAGAACCAGTACAAAATGTTTAGATGCCAGGACTGTGAAATACAGCATACGAAAAGATTGTGTCAGTGTTGGACAAAGACTGGCCTGCATCACTGTGACATCTCATCAAACATTTATTTCAATGATCTTAAAGTTAGAAAAAGTTGTTACCTTTAATGAGGAACATCTTCTGGCTCACCCACAAACATGTGGTTTTGAGAGAATGCTTTAAAATTTTAACAAAAACAAGTGCTGTGACTTGAGTACCAGCACAAACAGGAAGGAAACAATATATTCCGTAAACTCCTCCAAATGAGAATGTTATCAATTACACTTGTGTCTGCAGGAAAAACAAAATGAAGCTCTTCAAGATGCATGTTTCTGGTTTGACTGACTGTAACCCTTTGCCAATAACAATGTTACCCGCAATCACGATCCAAACCACAAACCCTTGGAACGGCACACTGTCACAAATTATGTTTTGATTCTGGCCAAACGTAACAGCTTCCTGACGAGTGCTGTTTTCTCTTCCTGTCAGTTTTATCATCTTGAACCAAATGCAAACTAGAGGAGGCTGTTTTCACTGAAAAGAGGACATTTAGTAACATGCTGGCTGCAGCACATGACAAACTTTTAAAAAAAATGTGTAATGCAGGTTAACCTGCTAAAAATAGACAGTTGACTCTTTTTCCATTGCTGGAAAATGCTGGACATCTTTTTCCTTTTTGTACTTTTCAGGTATGGGCCACAAAACGAGGAATGGTAGAAAACATAATGGAAGACAGAATAAAGTCACAATGGTTATTTTTTAAAAAACCTTTTACTTCTGTCTATCTCTCAAACTAAATGCTGACTGAACAATGTCAGAGAGCTGCTGAAACATTAGGACCTTCAATGAGTGCCATAGC
Organism: Acanthopagrus latus; assembly: GCF_904848185.1. NCBI lineage: Eukaryota > Metazoa > Chordata > Actinopteri > Spariformes > Sparidae > Acanthopagrus > Acanthopagrus latus. Next base: position 11,436,541 of record NC_051039.1, read on the forward strand.
ATCGTGCCGGTAAAAGGGAAGAAAATGTTACGTTTTATCACTGCCAATCAGTGCTGGATTCATGTTATAACTCACGAATTTCAAAGGAAAAAATATCTGCACTCATTAAACCAAAAAATATATTTTGACATCATTGCTCCATCTTTGTCTTTACTCCTAATTGTCTCTCATGATTAGAAAACAAACACGCATCACTTATTTCCAATCACTCCTAAAACCACTTGGCCCCTTAATTTAAATGTGTGAGCGTGATTGTTCGTATGCCACTTGAATGAGAGTGTAACTGTGCAACTGTATGTGTGTAGCACACCAGAATGCACATTTCAAAGGCAAGACAGCTCCTGGGCTTGCTGAACTTTGCTTGTTATCAGGAGCTGAGAGTGAAATGGAGAGAATTGATCTTTTGTCTACTGGAGGTGCACTCCCTTGGGCCGGGCCGCTCGCTTGCTCACTCGCTTGGCTGCCATGCAGAGGGCTCCCTTTCTCATCTTACCCCCCACCACCACCATCCCTTCACCCACCCCTCGTTCACTCACTCTCTCTCTCTCTCTCTCTCTCTCTCTCTCTCTCTCTCTCTGCATGGCGGCTGCCTCTCCTCCAGCTGACACTTGTCCTGCCGTTACTGGGAGAGATGTGCGCTGAGCTGCTGACATCAGGATTGATCTTCCTCCTTTTCCCCATAAGCTCCATATCAAGCTCCTGGAGACTCTGGAGGAGACAAAGAATGGGCAGAGGGGTGGGGATAAGGGGTCTGGGAGGCGGCCGGAGTGGGAGGAGGGAGAATATTGTCAACTCACATCACCTCTTCAAACTAACAATGTTTGTTGCAGCAAAGGAATAGAGAAGACATAGTTGACAGTTTTATTGGCGATGGTAGAGGGAAGTTTGCTCTTTTTACTAAATTGTTGCTCACAGTAACACCACAACACCACAACTAGATCTCCTAATGCTACTGAGAGCACATATTTTTCATGAACAAGTCTCAAATGATTAAGTGTTAACTAAAGTACAGAGGATGTGGTATTAACAGTACATCAGCCAGTGCACGGTACGTAGTCTGCTGGTAGAGTGTAGACCATCATTAGTATTAACAGTTAATTCTGTTATTATTAATCCTGTGACTGATGATCTAACCAAACTAACACCAAATGTACACTAAACACAAAGAAACTAACTGATCGAGGCAGAAGTAGATAAGCAATTCCAGTGTTCTGCAGGATCAAATGACTATTTTGTCAATGGAGTCTGGTGGTTTTGGCAAGAGCGTTGCAGTTGTTTCTGGTTAAACAAAAGGGATCTTACTCTTTAACAAAAGTTTTATCTACGTAGGTATCATCTCCATAACATTGTGAATAATAAGTAATAAGTATTACATTGCTGCCATTGTAGCTTATTTCGCAGCTGCCGGCTGAGGCACTCTACTGGACCACTTTCAAAACCTATTTACCTATTTGTCTTTTAGACTAAACCCTTTAAGGCTAAGCCCTCACCACAGAGGCCAGTGTTTGACTCCAGCCTGGGGCCCTTTGCTGCATTCCTTCTCTTTCCCCTGCCATTCCTGTCTCCCTCCAGCTGGCACCCTCCTTAAAAAAAGCAGAAATGCCACAATAAATAAATCAATCAATCAATCAATGGCATCATTCTGGGAATAAAACCTCAAAACTTGCTTGCTTCAGTTATTTTCCACCAATACCAAACCACATTTATATGACTGGTAAATAACTAGATCATTGTGAGGTCACACTTAACAACACATATGAAAGTTGTGACTAATGCCAAAGGTATCTTTACTTTCAGTACTTACTTGTCAATAATACTATAGCAAAATGCCGGATGCACACCTGGAACTGGAATTCCATCAAATATTGATCACTTCTTCTTCTCTGGCTCATGGCCTTACCTTCCTCCAAATATACTTTATATCTGTAAATTAGGTTTGGCAATTTGGTGTTGATACAACAAAATAGACCTCTCAATAGCTGTCAAGCTAAACTAAACTCAACTAATTCCTTCTGCTAGAGTTGGTTTAATAAGTTTGTTGTAGTGCCTTTTTGTTGTTACAATCTCTATGCACATCTTACATAATACTGTGGTTTGCTGTATATCAGATCCGTTGTAACCAAACCCCTTTCAGATTTCAAGTTGCTCCAGTTTTTAGAACAAAATCCTCCAACCTGGGAGCAATGTCAAGTCTGGATTATATTCTCAAACAGACAACTGCGGACACCATGGTTACATAGATGTATTCTATGGCTTGTTGCAGCATAAAGACCATCAAATTTGAGGTACTCGGATGTCGGCAGAAAGCCTACGTGTACACCCTCTGATGATAAAATTTACATCAGAAGCTGAGAGTATAATTTCAGTATTATTTGTGCTTTCAGCCATACTTGTTGCTGTTGTACGTAATTACGTGGCATAATCACATCAAAATTACTATAATGGTATAATCATAAACAATATTTTACGGCACACCCTGACTGTAAACAGATTTTTTCAGTACCTCACAACCAACAAACGAGCCAGGCAAAACAAAAAAAACAGCATCTACAACTGAATAAACTGGTTTAAAATTAATCTAGACTCATAATTAGAATGAACATAAAAAAGTAATAAATAACACGATCAAACATTAAACACTTGCATCAAACAACGTGTGCAGTCCAGACAGTAAAGGATGTATTCTCAGTGGCTCTTGAGGACTTCTTTTGTGATTCTAAGTCCAGGCATCTGAGAGGATTTGACTGGGGATCTTTACAGTTATTACTGTGTGTTATTGGCATCACGAGGAGTGCAGACCTGGGAGGAAGGGTTCAGGCTGGGTGGGTGGATGGGGAGGGCGGGGGCAGATGGGGGAAGTCTAGAAGCAAACATGATAATTTGCGGGTTAGCCAATTTCAGGAGGCTGGATGGCCCGATACCCTCGGTAAGCATCCGAGAGCAGCGGAGACCAGAGCGGAGCAGGGCAGAGCGGTGCAGGAGGAAGATGAATCAGGTTTAATAACAAAGGGTTCTAATTGCCCCCCACAACCCCGCACCCCCACCTCGGAGCTGAACTCTAATTACGGTGAGAACACAGTGCACTGTCACCCAATATTAAGTTGTTGAAGAGCCGGACGAGATAATCGATAAACACTTTAGTTGTGGGGGGGGTGGGGGGGTGGAAGGCGGGGAACAGAGAGAAGAGAGCGAATAAAAAAAAGTAAGATGCCCCGTCCATTCAGTGGGAACCAGCAGCACCCAAAGCCCTCCTGGCTCATGAGAACACCACTGGGACGGTCCAGGAATGATTGCAGAGCAATAATCCTGAACATACCCCTCAACACCCCCATACAAACACACTCACTCAAATGCACAAAACACACACATCCATTTGAGCATACCGCACAACGTAGAGCCCCTCCTTCCCCATGGGCTGCCTGAGCACCCGTGCGTCTGAGAGGAAAGGTGAACACGGTCACCCTAATTACAGGGGCCCCAGCTCTCTCACACACTAACACACACTCACCAGGCATAACTAAAGACAGGCCAATTAGGGCGAGAGGGAGATAAGGGAAGTTTTATTTGTATACTAATTAAGCCCCTGATGAAATTCAAAAGGGAGGTGGTGAAGGGGATTGGGGGAGGGAGCGGACGGGTAATTGTGTGTTTGAGAAAAGGTTGCTTTAGGTGCGGTTATCTGAGAAGCGCAGCCTTGAGATAGTTGCCCCCTAATCCCATGCTGAGCCCCGGCACTGCACTGCAAGGTCTCTCATAATTTTATCTGTTACATATGAAATGGCAGGCTCTGACAGCGAGATCATCAGCAGCGTTTATTGTCTATTTGGTCCTCGTTTCCGCTGAACATAAAAGAAGTTGTCGTGCCAAAGAGACTGCCCCCCCCCCCACCACCACTTTTTTTTTTTTTTTGGCTGGAGTTTAAGCTAAAAAACAATCTCAAAATCTGCCAGTTTATTTGTTAACAAATTCAGCATTAAGAGAATATTTGGCAATGTGGTTATGCTAATTAATATCTGAGGTTGTGACCTCTGATCACTGAAGTATGGATTCAAGTTGCTAAAATGTTAATTAGATCCTTCTTGTGTATTTTGACATATCTTTGTTAGCTTATACTATTAACACTGGCTCTGTTCTATTCAAACGTCCCAGTAAACAATTACAGTGAACAAGCATGAACAGCACCAAGACCCTAGAACGGTCTCACCTACATGGAATGCAGCCATCATAAAAGTTATTATTTACACCTGTGCTTTCCCTGCGACATAAACTATATTTTGCTCAGCAGGAAGTCTGATCATTAGTGAATGTCAGTAATAAAGTGTTTTAATATCAGCAGCCTATTAATTCTTGATGATGTTGTAAATCAGTGATTCACACATTTTTACCTTGTGACTCTCGGCCCCTTTTATCACAAGGTGTGTAGATCTATTGGCTTTGGGCACTGTTCCCTTGTCGCATTATCTCATTTGAATAGTTATGTGAGACCATTACTATGCTGTCCTTTATTGTAATTCATACTACACAGGTAATGATTACAGACAAACTTTAAAAAAAAAAACAGTAACATGTGTTTTGTTCTTTTTTTTACGTTTCCTACCTGATTAATAATAAAACAGCTGTTCAGAATTATCTTGCAAGCTGTTGGGGTGATCCTGAGTCACAGGTTGGGAAACACTTCAGAAAAATGCCTGCCTGAGAACATGCCGTCACATTTTATTTGTGCCTATTTCTTTCAAAAAAAATCTCACATAAAATACTGATGCTTGATGTCACAACTAGGTATGGGATGACAGAAGACTTTAACAGGGATCATGATAAAAAGCACTTGCAATAACTTGATCAATGTGAATTTTCATTGTCAGAAAATTTCCTCATGTGAATGACTTGAAAATGCTGTCTCGCTCACTCATGTATTGTCATATAATAGTTTCCTGAGTTTTTTTAAAATTGCCTATATCTGTCACTGTAGCAAGGCCCCCACAACAACAAGATAAACTGCAACATAAGGAAGATGAAATTACCAGCATTCGTTTATCCCTTATTTAAATAGAGGGACCTAAGTACTTATGATTACTTATTCAAATTCCTCGCTTGTTTTCCCCTAAAAAAAAATTGTGTGTCCCATCTGTGATGCAATAAAAAATATTTGTTTAAAGGTTCAAGTGAAGTAAGCATGCTTTTAGTGCAATTTAATATTTATTTTTCTAGATTTGAGAATATTCTCATGAGTATCAGGATAATGTTGTGAATACCATCATTATCATGTTGGACAGGGTAATCTAGTGATCGTGCCTGGTCACAATATTGAAAAACTGCATATTTCCTGTTTATTTAAGACATTTGTTGCCCAAACTAATACAGTCTAATGAAACTAACCTGCAACAAAGCATGAGCTCACCTGAAAGCACCTGTCAGTAGACTACAATTACAACTTCAACCATATAATTTTAACAAAATGATCAGAATCAACACCTCTCTGAAACAAAAAACCTAAAACTTGAAATCATAACCATCATGAATGTCGGATTTATTGCAGGACTGTTGTGTTAGACTGCAGTAGTTGTAGCTTGGTGATAAACGTGCAACTATGTTTAGTGTATGTAGCAGAAACGAGTCTGTTTTAGAGACTCCTGTGACTCAAGTGTGCTCTTATTTTTACAGTCAGCAAGGTGCTATCAGGTAAATAATGGGTCATAAAACGACAAAATTAGCCAGAAGAAATGTACAGTTACCCACCTGTTAGCTACGACAGGAACTTCCGGGCAAAATAAATAAATGAAATTAAAATAACATTTTTTTAAAAAGTTAACGTTAGCTAGCATCGTCTCTAAATTCTGACGTGAACGTCAGAACGCAAGCTAGCTTGTGATGCTGACATTAGCTAACGTTTTCTGTTGCTTACCTGTCCAGCAAAGATGCCAACTTTAGTTTCAGTGGACCAAAACTGCCTCCTCTGATAAAATATACCACATTTACCTTGTGTTTAGGAGAAATAAAACCAAATTCATGGTGTTTTACGTTCAAGGTAAACGATCAACGTCTGCTCCTGCCTGTATGACGTAACAGCACGTTACCCATAATTCAAGAGTGCAGCTCTGCTACTTTTAGTGTCTGTTTTTTATTCTTAGTTATTATTTAAAAAATTCGAGATCCAAAGTGTCTAGAATTAAATATAAAGACAAAATAGCCATTATTGAGCAAATCATCTTAGGTTAGTTTTATTTCATTCCAGTGAGTCTTTCTTTTTATTGCTGTATTTTTCTGGTATTACTTAATGCCTAATTATTTTTTATATTCTTTGCAAATCAAGGCAAACAGGACAGAGCCAGTAACGTGATTCACTGTTTATTTTTCATTTCTATTGTTTTTTTTTTTTTTGTTGGTTACATTTGGTTTCTAAAAGCAAAATCAAATACCTGCTTTATGAAAAAAAAAAACAGCAACAACAATAATGAAAGTAGAAATACATCTCTTGATTTAAATAAATAAATAAATGCTATATCTCAGTGAGCAGGAGCAGATCCAAGACTGAAGGGTCCATCACTAATGCTCCTTCTTCAACCATCTTAAGACATCATCATTAACAGCCACTCTTTTAAAGCAGTGCTGTAAAGATCAACCTGGCGTTCAGCCGCCTCATCACAGGCAGCGTTTCATCCCTTATTAGAGATTAGCTGCACAGAGACCCCCTGTGACGTGTTGTCACAGTAAGCCATGTTGGGTTGGGTATCAAAGTGGGTGCCCCACAGAGCTTTAGCAGAGCCTCCTCTTTATTGGCCTGAAAAAGCAGACCACATGTGGCAGGATCTTCAAAAAGTCAAGCAATCTGGATGATTTGACAGTTCACAGCAGGCGACTGCGTTGCTCATTTCTTAAACCAATTCTTCACTGATTCCCCACCATTTTTGCAAAGCTCTCCGCTTCACATTGAATTTGCCGACCGTCAGATGAAAATATTAATGATGTAATAATTCAATCCCAAAGTCTTAGTGTGTGCTATCACTGTGTGATGTTGAGTGATAAAGGGAATACGATATGACCCAAATCAGGGAATTGAAGACACGTTCGTTCATATAAATGAGTTTATTTTACACTTGTGGCTCAGTACATTCGGGTAAACCACACGTATAAACTAAATAAAGTTTGGCAATATCATCTCAACACATTTGAAATTCGAATTTCGTATTCATATTTTGAAGTGGACTTTGATGGGTGAAATATTCTCACTGTCGCAAACTCCCATAAGACAGTGCACTTTTAATTCCAGGGCATCATTGAGATATAACAGAACAATGCATGCATCGAGTAAAACACAGCAGTCTGCATTTCTGTTGACTCTCCACAAGGCACTGCTTACAGAAAAAGCTGGACAAACTTTCAGAAAAGGGATTGCACTGAAAGAAATAACCGAGTGATAAAGATTTAGGAGAGTGATAACATTTAGCTATGACCATTTGTGTGTTGCGGATTCACTTGCCAGAGCTGGGAGGCATCGGGGGGGAGATTTGAATAATTCATCCAAGTTAAACCCATTAAGAATATCCATGTGGACACTTTTTTGATGTTAAAGACAGTGTATGATCTCAGGGTGCTTTCAAACTGTATCTGGCCTTACTTGTGGTGTCTGTTTTCCCCTGAAGCGACAAAGATCAACTGGCTCCTGTGTTAATTCCGTAGAAGTGTACAGTACAGAGGTCTTTGCTATGGAGTTGGCAGGCCGGCTCTGCTACCAGCGTTTCACAGCTCTGCACGCAGCCTGAATAAGGTCTCTCAAAATCTCCAGAATGACAAATTACTCGGTACATCTTTCACTGAGCGCATTTCATGAAGAAAAATAAGGCACAGAGCAGCTCTTACTGTCAAATGACTTTGAGTCATCAGCTCAAAACTTTGATTGGAAAAAAGTTTATCGGTTGATGAGAGTATCACTTGAGAAAAAAAAAAGGCCATGTGAGATTTGCCACTTCCTACTTTCTTATTAATTCATATGAAATTAATGTTGTTTACTGATTTTCTGCAAACACATCAGTCCAATCTTCATCCATCTGATAGGTTTCCCCTCTTGAATTTCACAAAAAAAAAAAATATTTGGAGGTGATGCAAACCCCGGCAACAGCCACAGGGTCAAAACAGGGTTGTGAGATCTCAGAGAAACATAAATCATCAAAAATCCCTCAGAGTACTCCACCGTGAACACCAGACAAAGAGCGCGCATGTGAGCATTTGAATGAAAGGTAATTCAACACAGCGCTTGTCATGGATCGCAAAGAAAAACAACATCTAGCTATCGCCTCCTACAGCACAAGAGCTGTCAGAGTCTTTTGGTTTTTTTGCCCAGTGGTCACTTCACTTTTCAAGGCAGAGGGCTCGTCTCAGCCCCCCCACAGTGAGGGTGAGAATCAGAGAGTAGGAGGTTTGGCATGTGGGGCAGGTGAGGCAGAGGCTCACCTTTGGGGCCTGACTGTTTCACCCATCATGCTTTGCTCTCGGGCAGGCCCTCTGCAGGCCTAAGGCATATCTTGAGCGCACATTTTGGACGTCCATCTTCCAGCGTGAGCCTCCGCAAGCTCCCAAAAAGCCTATGAGCTATAAATTACTGCTTGTCAAGCGCGTAGCCGAGCGGCAGAGTCAGTCCTCGTTCGCATATTCCCCGCTGAGCGATGAATCCGACAGGGATTTAAACAGGATGGAGCCGAGAATTGTGACCTCGTGGTGATTCCTCCAGCAGTTATTAGCCAGGGGCCACTAAAGGAGGGCTCTGGAGAGCTTCCCACACAAGAGCCAGCGACAGGCCGAGCACAGAAAAACTGCCGGGGAAGCACAATAAAGATAATTAGCAATGAGACCACTAGCCGCCCGCAGCCCCACCACCACCACCACCACCACCCCCAGCCCCGTATCCCCTGGATATCTCACCCCCTTCATCCTAGAACAGTGCTTAACTCGTCCTCTTTATCTCCTCCTCTCCGTTTAACCATGTTCTCTACAGTAACTGTCAGACCAGTAAGCATCCCATACAGCTAGTTGATGGTTTACATGTCACTGTGGAAAGAAATGCTTGTGCATTTTTGGGGAAACATTTCATGTAACGTCTTGCCAAGAATGAGATCAAAGGACAGAGGGATAGATAATACTCTCTCTCATTCAAACAGTTAAAGGTCTGTTGTCTTACACCTCTCACACCTCTTAGCTTTTGTCCGTAACATCCTGCCAGAATCAGTGTAATCTGAGTGCCAGACACCACGCACCCGGTTACAAGACACAGTACCACCAAAATGATTTGGAGGCTGTTATTTCAAATGGGGAAAACTCACGTAACGTTGCTTTTAATGGTGTATTTCTCACTGGGCAATTATGTGACAGTGCAGCTCAGATGATGCTGCCGAGCAACGCAAAAGTAACGTAACAAGTAATGATACGGCTTGGCATAAAGACAGGATAAATAAAACTTGTCATATTTGTGCAGATTAAAGCTGCCTTAAGCATTATTTTCTTATTAAAAGTATTAAACTGCTCTGTCAGTAACACATGTCTCTCCTCGCCCCGCTCATGCAGTAAAAGATAGAGCAGGTATTTCGTCAGTGGCTATGGTGGAACAGGAGAAGCTACCAATCCCGAGGCTCATGGGTAATAGCCCTATACTTCCAAACAGGACAACTGAAGAAAAACTCTGAAGAAAAAAAAGAAGCAAATGGATCGGGAAAAAAGGAAGAAAAAATGACAACAACGCTTTCAACAAACAAGCTGTAATGTTTCAATTTGTGAGTTTTAGGGGTGATCCAACCCCCCACCCCCCCGTTTCCAGTCTTAATGCTATGCTAAGACCGCTGGCTGTAACTTCATATTTACCAGACAGACATGAAAGCAGTATCAGTCTTCTCTATCTAGCTCTCGGCACAATACCGAATAAGTACATTTCCCAAAATGTCCAACTGGTGCTTTAAGCTTAGAATGGAAAACAGTGTGCGGGATTGCACATTGAACATTAGCACTCACTTTCCAGGCCTGAAACTGAGCCTTCACACTCTTTGTAGGAAGACGAAGGTAAAATCAGCTTGAGAAAAAAAAAAAAAAAAAAAAAGCAAGGTCGTCTGGTGTTTAGCAACCCATTACTGGACCCACGACACTCAACCATTATCCCAGCCCTTCAGCCATGTTACTTCTGTCTGAAAACAAGGTAGTGTAATTTAGAATGCATTTCAGGGCAATTAAAATTTCTCAGGCACAATTACTTATTCCCCCAGTGGGGCTGCCTCAATCAGTCTATGTGTGTAATGGGTTTACGGCCTTGACGCGGCAAACATGTCCTGCCTATCTGCCTCGTGCTCTTCTCAAGGCTGTGGTTATTAATTGTGGCTAAAGTTGATAAATAAAATCACCAGTGCTCTTAATGCTAATTAGTGTTTGAGATAATATTTATGATTTCATAAGCACATATTTCTCCAAAGGCTCAGGCATTGTGCCCCCTATCCATCGGTCATAGGCTGTCTTGGATGTAATCTATCTTCGGGGAGAGGAGAGGCCGAAAGAGGGGCCAGAGGAAACACAGGCAGTAAATACTAATAGTACTTAGTGGGTACTTTGGGAGCAGGAGTATTTCAGGCTATTTATTGAGCTGGGCTACTAAAGCAAAGATACGGGTTTTTATGGAGAGAAATATATGATACATAAGATGGGAAGCATGCGGCACAGTATTAAGAAATACGGGGTAGGCCACAGCGAGCTCAGAAATGTCTGCAGTAACAGCAGGACAGAGAGGACCGTGGATGTCTTCAGACCGGCGCAGATTACAACTGAATAATCGAAAATATGACTTTGGCAGAAAGAGTTTGTGAAGATTGGAGATATGGATGAAACCTGCAGCTGCTGAGCTGGTAAATTTGTGGGTGAATCCACGTTCTCCTTTTGTAATTTTTACATTTTCGGTTTGGTGATTTGTATCTTATTTCAGTGGTTCCTGTGTGTTTTAGCCTTAGTGTGTTTCCCCCTCACCCTTTGTTTCTCATCTGTTTACTCATCCTAACTTCCCATCGTGTCTAACCTCTTGTCTGCGGCCTGTGTTCTCCTCTTAGTTTGGTTTGTACTTCATTAAATCTTTGCTCTTGGAGTACTCCTGTTTTGTCGCCAGCCTTTTTACTTGCCTCTTGTTGTTTGGATGTTGGATTCCTGGACTTTGGACGTCATCTTTTTCGTTTTTTTTAGGTGTTCTGAATTTGGGTCAGGGTCCTTCAATGCTAATGTTGCTCCTTATCTGCTGGATTTGTACAGGGGCAACAGTTAGCTGTGAAGATATTTAAGGTGCATGTAAGTTATTAGTCAAGGTGATTTGCCAATGTTGTGTCCACAGCAAGTTTTTGCAGCCCCCAAGTGTGAAAAAAACATTATTGCAGGTATAAAGATGAAATACGGAACATATCTGCATTTAAATAACTATCCAAAATGTTTCCTCCAACGATCAAATCCAGAGAAATCCATAAACTTACTGAAGGTAACAGTGTGTTTCATTTGGTCGCTATAACTTTCAGAGTCAGAGGAATGAAGTCTGCCAATGTGACTAAACATTATGCGAGTAAAATTTTTAAAAAGATGACCTCATTAATGAGCATCTCTGAATTTCTGAGTCACATACATACATTTTTATCCGCAATGGTTGTTGCTTGACAGTGAAGCGAGCACATCCTCGTGATCGCCGCACACACCTTTCGTTTTTGTTTGTTATTTGAGCGTTCTTGCAGCAGAAAATACCCGAAGTGATTAATTATATATCATGTTATGATTTTAAACAAGGGAACAATTGATTTCTTCCACTTTTGCATTTTTACAAATGCGTCTTCGGCTACTTCTGTCGGCTTTTGTGTCTGCTCCTCCGTCATTTTCATCCACTTACAGGGCAGCTTTGTATGGCTTGATCCGTTGCGGCTCTCCTGTACTTTGTAGCCCGCAGTGTGCTGCTGAGATGTTCTTGACAGGAACCGCTTCCTCTCACTTGCCCGGCACGCAGGCATTGAGAAGCACTTCAGCTACTTTTTAACATCACAACATGCTGGTGCCAGTGGCTCACTGGTCTGACTATTGATCCAAGTCACCACATCAAGGTGAGCATCAGTGCTGCAGAGTTCATTGTGGGACCTCATCCTGAAAGAGCAGAGCTGTCCACAGCTCTAGGCGATGCCCGGAAGAGTGACAAGTGCTGAAACCACTTCAAGGGGGCTAACAGTGCCCTCAGCCCTTTCTAGTCCCCGCTTCAAAGCCGAGAGCAGCCTCTGGCAGTTCACCCCCTCCTCTTTCTCCCTCCCTCTATACGGTCCTCTGGGGTAGCTGGTCCTATTCTCCTCTCCCAGGGCCGTCAATGTCAAAGCATGAGTGAGTCCAGTCAAAGCTACAGTAGCCCCCCCCAACACACACACACACACACACGCTTGTTTTTTTTTTTTCTTTTTTTTTCCTTTTCTGCCTTTAAGTTTTCTCTTTCCCTCTGATGCATAGGTCCCATCCCCTCTGCATGACTGGCCTTCACTGACAAGTGGAAATCACAGAGATCCTACTGGCAAAAGATGGAGAGTGAAGAAGACTTCAGAAACGTGTACCCTACAGCTATCACTGTCCTGAACTCAAGGATGAAGACACCAAGCGCATCCTCTCTGCTATATACTATAAAAACTAGCGAGCACTTGTTCACAAAAAATTTAAAAGGGGGGCTTGTTGAGAAAAAAGGAGATTGCTGCATGGTGATTTTTTTTTATTTTTTTTTTCTGACGTTCTAAGATAAATAAGTGATAGAAAAGAGGGAAGAGAGGGAGCTTTACTTTGCCAAAAGGGACCTTGGGTTTTGCCCTGTGGGCATGGCAGCTTTCATTCTCCTCTTTCCTCCACTCATATTCCCTGCCGGTTTCCGGAGTTATGATTGAGTTTCACATATTGGAGTTATATCTAGCAGCCAGACTTGTTTATCTGCTGGGGCTGATAACTGTACCGGCCCGAGTGCGAGGCAGGCGGGGAGGGGGAGAGTGGGAGGGAGATACAGACAGACAGACCACTCATATATTCTCATCTCCTCCAGTCTTTTCTCATTGATTTAGCATGTCTTCATCAACAGTCTGACCCAGGTACGGCTTTTTTTTTTTCTTTATCTCACGCTCCAGCTTAGACCTCTGGTATGGACTTGACGGCAGCACCTGCCAAGCGCGTGTCAGTCAAAACAGCGGAAAAATTGACTAAACAAGGCCAAGGACATCATTTGTGGGGACATATGGATTCTATTAAAACATCTTGACGCATTTTTAATCAAAAAGCTGCATTTCAGATGTCATGAGATCGACTAGTTAGACTTAATTTATAGTCTATCGCTACTAATCATATATTGCGTCATAAGAGTCACAGATTCAGTACCAGACAATACCAGACATTACCTAAGTTGAGGGGCTCTGCCAGGCCAGCTGGAAGAAACCACAAGTGAGACCGGGTTAGGAACACAAGGGCATTAAGTGGAAAATAGAAGTAACGGGTGACGCAGGGCAACACCCAATTTGGCTCGGTGATAATCTCACTAAAACTACGGCGTTACAACATCTCTTAAGACGGAGCCTGTCAGGGACTGACTGTTGAGTCCAGTTGAAAGGAAAGTGAGACAAAGAGACTTAGGGAAGGTTGGCAGAGGGGGAGAAGGAGAAAGGAGGACTGAGGGAAAGTGAAGGGGAGAGAGAGCAAGCAGTGCTTGGTGGACCCTGACTGCGTGCGAGGCCTCAATTATTCATGCGGCTGTGCACATGTCAAGAGCCCACAGACAAGCACAACAGCAAGGCCGAGCGCAAATCAAACAGCGCATCCGTGGGCAATGCCCACAATGCACCTGGAGGAACACACCTCGGCCCATTTCTCTGTTGTTCTCGGATAAACAGAGAACAAGGCTACCTGAGCACTGCCTGATTCTCCTCAAGAGCCAAGAGCTGCTGGAATACTCTTTGTTTGTTTGCTTCTTTTTTCACCCCCCCTTCTCTTTATTTACTCGCTTCTCTTTTTGGCAGAGATGTTGGCGCCAGTGGGTTCCATCTTTTCATGGCTCATTAGCCCACTGTTTCGTTCACTTTATTTCTGTGAACTAGCTATCATGCCCTTAGTGTTGTCTAAGTCCACTGCCTCTCCTTTGCCGGTCCCCAACATGTCTACATTAACTACGGCTGAGGTTTGTCTCCTCAATTGCTGGAGGTTAACAGACGGCTCCAGACTTCCATTCTCATCTTGTCTTAGTTTATCGACCACTGCCCCGCTGTCTGCTCTTATTTTTTTTTTTTTCTCTCCATACACTCCCAGGCCTGTTCCCAACACTCACGTGGGCTTTTTTTTTTTTTTTTTTTTTTTTTTTGGAAATTATTATTGTATTGTTCAAGGCTTCAAAACACATGCAGCACCAGAAATCACAGCTAATCAGTCAAAAAAAAACAAAACTCCTTGCCTTCTCTGGGCCATAAAGGAAGTAAAAATGCTAAACAGAAGTTGTTTAAATGGTTTCAAACAGCTTATTTAAGTTTGGATTTTTTTTACAACGTAGTATTAGATATTTTCTAGATGATTATATATCACACTTTGGTTTCATTTTGATTTCGTGGCATATTTTATATCTTTTCATCTGTAATTTATTGCCTGTTTCTATTTGCTTAAAAGGCAAAAATGTACTCCACATAAAATAAACCGGACCATAACTGAAACCCACAAGATAAATGAAAAAAAACAAAACAAAAAAAAGACGATGATTAAGTATAAGTACAAGTTACATATGTTACAGCGATTATCTATAAATTAAATCATAGGCTTTTGTTTCAGTGTCTCAAGCAGGAAATTCAATGTCAACTTATTCCGAAAATGGCTGCCCGACCCTATAAAACCTCAGAGTGGATCCTCATGGTTGAGTGCTTCGGTGTCTTAAGCTTAAAAAGCCCCGTAATATCCCCAACCCAGGGCCTGTATATAGGACGGGTATTTCAAATTAAATGAAATAAGACATTGAAACAACAGAGATGAAAAAGCCATGGTGTCTGAATGACAGATACCTCAGGGAACACAGCAGAGATTACAGTTACAGGGTCGAGCCTGATTTCCTTGAGGCAAATATCAGAAAATGCTCGTCTTGAAATACCGTGCAGTAAATGCAATACTCTTTTATTGTGCTACAAACACTGACAGATAACCAAATCTTCTCTTCACCTTGCTTTTCGAGGGTGTCTCAGCAACTTCAAAGCCTTGTCCACTGCCTCTCTCACCCAAGGGTCAGCCTTTTAGTGCCCTCTTTGATTGGCTCCCTGCTGTCGCTGACAGGCGGCACTGATGGGTCACCCCGGGCCTGCCCCAGGCACACGGCATTCTGGGACGGTTGCCCACATGGTTGGGAGGACTCTGAAGCCACAGCAGTTTTTTTTTTGTTTGTATTTTTTTTAAGCTGCCTCATGTGACTGTGTGTGCAGAGCTGGGCTGTTACGGGTGATTAGCTTTGGCCCAAAATATCTCACATCCAATTTTTTAAAGAAAATTGGTGCCATAAAAATGCACTTTAATAAAATGTAAGGATAAACAATTACAGAGAGTGAAAAAATTTCTCCTGCTGATTAAGATAATTAGCTGTGATGTGTGTTCATAGTTAGTGGTATGCACTGGAGTGTATTAGAAACTGTAATTTTAACTATAAACTGACTAATAAATAACTTTATAACTTGTCACAATCGCACACAGATGGCAGAGGCTGCCATAGAATATGCCAGCCTGCTCATCGGGAATAATCTGGGGCTCAGTATCTTTGAATACGTGACGGAATACGACCTTCTGATCTTTTTACCTGAAAAAACATTAGCTGTCTGGGCTGCCTTAAAAATGTAAGTTTGCTCAATTTGAGGAGACAAGTTGGATAATTTTGTAAGGATTCAAAGCAGAAAACACTTTTATAGTCACGTAAACTTGATAGTAATTCAATTGTACTTACATCATCTACCATAGCCTAATTAATCTGATTTAGTTCCTTTTTTGTTTCTTCAATGAGATCAAGTTGTACAACACATTAATCCAACTAATCATTTCAAGTCAAAAGAATTAAATCTAGAAAAACTCACGTTTATAAGTTCTGAGGTGCTGTGAAAATAAAATCTAGAAATTGTCTATTTACATTGAGTTAATGGGAAAAGATTAGTAGATGACTTAACTTTTTAAAGTGTATTGAGAGGTGTTTCTAGTGACCGAAGACGGAATATTTTGAGCTTCGTAATGACAGATGTTATAGCCAATAGCAGTTTTATTTGACTGCATGTGTACCTAATAAAGTGGCCACTGAGTTTACGACATTTATCCTACTGATCCCTGACTTTTGCAGCTGTTCATTCAAAGCCTTTCACATCCGTCAGTACGCTTGCACACTTGTGTGACAAAGCAAGGCGACTCCCCTGCTGTCAGCTGATGACACTCTTCTGACTACAGTTTTTTGCACAACTTAAAATAAACATTGGACCAATCTCGCTGTGTTTGTTGTCTGCCGAGCTGAATTTTCCCTGGGCTGACAGACATGTAATGTGCGCGGCACCAGTTTAACTGAGGAGCACAGTGGCTCCGGGAAATGAAAAATCACTTCCGTGAGATATCATTTTACCGGTCAGTGAATCCCATTTCTTCCCTCAAAGGTGATCCTAACCTGCAGTAATACAATATTCCAACATGTTTCCTTTGGACCTGCACTGCTTAACATCAATTTAGGAGTATTTTCAAGGGAGGGCACATAAGCTCTTTGGGCAATTCGGATTTAACTGTCCCTTTCCTTGTTTGCTTGGTCATGCAACATTAATATATTTTTGTGGGTGAAATAGCCTTTTGCACTCAGAGGGTCACGTCAAAGAGGTACCAGAAGGACATTAGGAAAAAGGACCATGAGGCTGCAAACACCTGTGCAAACATAACAAAAGAGGCTGCCTGTTCTTCTATATGACATGTTCAAGAGTAAGACACGCTTCACAGGAAATTACCTACAATAGCATGGCCTCAGCGTGTGTGTAATCATGTGTAAACCCACATAGGATCCCTGCCTCCGTGTTCCAAGTGTGGACTGTTGTGTTTGCTTTACTGGCACAGCAAACATCTGGGTCGGATGGGAAGTTTGCCTTAGCTGGAGCACTTCCTATTGTTGCAATAAAATGTTTGAGAGTGATCCTCCACGTTCCAACAGCGCGAGCGTCTGCCATTGATTCAGCGTATACAAATACAGATATTCTCCCTTCATTTAAGTCCAAGAACATAACTCGCACTTTCCATCTACCTGCAGTGGAGAATGAGGAGAATACAGGGGCAAAAAAAAATAAAAATAAATAAATAAATAAATAAATAAAAACAAGCACAAATACTTTTCTGGATTGGGAAAGCAACAGCAGGTTGGTTTTCTCCCCCTTAAACCCCAAGCAGTCAACCTTGGTGTTCTCCATAGAGGCAAATAAGAAAAAGAAACTGTGTGTTGAATATTAGATTGTGTTTTTGTTTTGACATTTATTGTCAGCAGCGCACACCGGCTTCGACATCTGCGCGGATAGCTGTTGGTTTTAATAAAGGCTGACACGCGAAAATGATGTGAAATGTGTGCTGAAATGTGTTATTCTGTGTCAACTTCTGAGAAGTATTGATGCTTGATGCAACGGGTTGGAAGGCCTTTCTTCTAGCCTCTATAAGTCTATCTTAAAGTAATGCTCACGTGTGAGTATGACTCAGAAAAAATCAACCTTTCCAGCAGCCCAGTCGGCTTTTGCAAACCACTGATGCTTTCACGTTAATACGTATGACAGGCTACGCACCATATCGACATCTACAAACCTTTCATGTCACAATCACATTACATCTTTATGACCTGACTTATTATTCCTGTTGGGAGGTGGAGAGGGTAATGATGGAGTTACAGGTGAAAAAGGCTGTCAGGTCGGTGATCTTTGACGCAGGACCACAGTGTTTCAACTTTTGGTCCAAGTATTAAAATAACAAAACAGAACCTGAGGAAATATTATGATGCAACGTAACGAAATGTAAAATGTCAACACATGCGTGGCTTGCAGAAGTGTACATAGCCAAAATGTATTATGGCGAGTGAATTGTTTCCAAACCTCTGGTGCGAAAGAATGAGGCCAAAGCCAAAGTGAACTTTTGGAGGAATAAATGATGGAAATAGAGCTCAGAGATTACTTTAAAACCTTTGGGATAAATAAAAAAAAACGGTGGATTTGTCTTCACTCCTGTTTATCAACCTGACTGCAGCAGTGATCCGCGGGGGTGTCCTCCATTGTCGGGCGTTTGTGTATTGTAATGTTGACTTCTGAGCTGGAGCTGGAGGGGAAAGTTACTTTTGCTTCATGAATGCAACATTGCGGAGAGGAGAGGGGGGAAAAGAAGAGCGAGAACCGGAGTCTCTGGTGAGTGCTGAGTTCAGTGGCTGACCTGAATGCACACGCCGCAGCTACACACCGTCTGTGTGTCCTTGCTTGCTAGCTCACGGCTAATGCACAGTAAATCAATGTGGCTGCTATGGGTGAATCAAAACATCTTGCGGGTAAACACAAAAGATCCTGTAGTCAATCTAGTGTGAGTAATGTGAGGCAAATACAACCACCATGGCTGATGGGGATCAATATGACGTGACTGAGGCATCAATTTGCGTAAACCTGTGGATCTCTCTGGTTTTGAACGTTGTTGGAAATATTTTGAATAATGTAAATACACAACTCAGCAAAATGTATAACAAAGCAGTAGTCCTTTTTTAGACATTTTAATGCAGAACACTCACATATTATATCTTCAAAAAAAAAAAAACATTCAAATGGTGTAAGTAACAACAGTTAAATTCTTTATCTGCTTTCTGTAGGATTCACACTCAAAATGTGACTCTGAAGTATTTTCCCTGTTGTTTCGCTGAAATAAACGCCTCAACCCCGCCGCAATAATGAAACATTAAAGATGGAAGGATGGAGGGTCTGCGGTGAAATTATTAAAATGTGTGGAACAGTAATTAACACAGCCTCAGCGAACTGCCAGGCTCGAGTTAATCACACCCTCACTGAGGTGGCATTGGCTGGATGTAGATGAACACACACACACACACACACACACACACTTGTCTCTTTCCCACATCTCTGCAAGCAAGCAAAACAGACTCACTCCACCAAGTAAACACAGTCGGCCACGGTGTGCTGTGTGGACAGTGCGAGCCAGCACAGCGGCGCGCTGCCCTGCGATGGCACCAGTGACTGCTTTATCAGCATCCCATCATTTATGTTGTGTTAATTAGGTCCCTGTGGCTGCGGCTGGCTGGTAGCAGTGGCTGGTCCCGTGAAGGGGGAACGGGAGGATGGCGAGAGAAAGAAAGAGGAAGGGGTGGTCCTCGCAGACATAGTCACATTAACATGCCCTCAGCAATGGCACCAAACTGAGACGCAGGCATGTCATAATTAATGTTAGTGAATTATTAATGCTGCCGTCCTCGGCCTGTTTGTGTAAGCAGGCTCTTGTGATTTGGCATGTTTACCCGCCGCCTCCCGCGATTTTCACTCCGAGCTGCCTCCTTCACATTCCTTCAGCGAGGAGGACAAATGTCATCATCTGGAACCCGGAGCAAAGCTCAGCTGCTGAAAAGGGCCCCAGCTCAGCCGTGCTACCTGCTCATTAGCTCAGGCCGAGGTCAGCAGGTCAGACAGGGGAGAGCCGCAGCATGCCAGCGCCACGGTGCACAGGGGCCGGCACACAGGCAGTCCTGCAGGCCCCGCTGCTGCGTTATTAGCTCACGGTCATGCTGCCGAGGGCCAGTTCAGGTCGCACACTATGGTCCACTGCGGCTCCTCTGAGGATCCCGCGCACACTCAAGTACACAAACATGCACTCACGCTAAGCTGTGAACAGTAGAATACAAAACAGAGAAACACTCAGAGAGAGAGCTTCCCAGAAAGGGGGGAAAACTTGCATGCGCACACACACACTCACTGACTGACTCACACACTGAGCCTACATAAAATGGAAAGGCTGAGTGGTATTAAGATCCATATTGACAGAGTGGAATCCCATAAGCACCCCAGTTCTCTCCATATGTCAAATATTCCTCTAGGTGCGGATCATTCAGTTTTATTACCTTGCTTTAAAATTCAATTGCACAAGAGATTTAGGACTTTTGGTGGAATAAAGCACACACACACACTCTTACACACATTCTCTGGAGGTATTATTACTGACAAAGTGAAATACAGATTAAAGGACAGATCCTTAATTTTTGTGACCATATAAATTTGAGTTAAATCCACACATTTATTTGAGGAGTTTGATGGATAGAGATGAATAGATATAAGGCACTTGAGTCCTTTGCTTTCATGCTAATTTATCCATTGTCACTGCTTCATTTCAGAGGAAATGTTTTACTTCTACATCCATTTAGCAGCCAGTTATTGTATAAAGATTTTACATATATAAACATCATAAACGTATTATTTAAAAAAAACTCAACACAAGGTAGGATGTTTTGTTTTTTTGTTTTTTTCAAATTTAATTTAGCTTATCAGCAGTCAGATAAAAGAAATAAAATAATACTGATTCCAATAAACAGTAAAATGCTTAATATTGTGTATAATAATTGGCTGGGTCAATAATGGGTTTAACCTGATATGCATTGTTTACATACATGTCATTAAATTGTACAGTCTTATACTAAAGTACTATTGGTATAGGTGACTTTATTTTTCACTAAAGTAACATTTTCATACATTATCTTTTTACATTTGTGAACTTTATACAGCACAGGATAAAAATACTACAGTCTACAGTTAGCTGCACCCCAACCAGATACAGCAGTAAAAAGCTACCGCCTCAGTAATTAGTAATACCTGTAATACAACACGTGATAATTTCACACTTACAGGCACCATTTTCTGGATGTACTGCTTTGACTTTTGTGACTTTAAATTAATCTTGTTGATTAGGCTTGTACTTGAAATGCACTTTTACTTCAGAGTAGGAGGTTGGATGCAAGGCCTTTACCTTTAAACGTAGCAATTAAATAAAAACTGTAACAGCGTCATAAAACATTAAGTAATATTCAGTCAATCACACCACGAGGTCCATTCAAAAGCTGTTCTGGAACTTTCAATCATAACACATGATCATCACTAGTAGATGCAGTTTTCTCAGTTGTAGATCTTCCCCTAAACAGTGGCGGATAGGAGTGGGAGAAGAATGTGGAAAACAGCAGGAGGCTCTGTTTCTTTTTAATATCGAGTCCTATTTGAAACAGTGCAAACAACACTTACACATTTCAAAGCATGAACATACTGAGTTTCAGTACCCAAGACACAATTAGCCTACAATTTTATCTGTGTAACCTTCTCTAAATAATTGAAACTTTTTTTTTTTTATCTTAGTTATCACTTGACAAATGCATTTTGACATGGCCGTTTAACCTTTTTTTAACTTATTTCTGCTGACACATGAACTTTTCAAACATTCAAAATAACATGTTTGTCCTACAGCACAAGTACACAAGTACTTAAAAAAAATGAGGCTACCTCAGATTACCTCAAAATTACCAAGTAGACTAATCAAACTTGTACAGATTAAATTAATAAGTCTACTTTGTCCAACATGTAATGAGACTGTAATGTCTATAATGAGGATGACTGAAATGACGGTTTTTTTTTTTAGATAATAGAGGAATTATTCTCATCTGAAACATACTACCTCTCACCATACATAGTTAACATTTCAGACTGTGTCTTTAATGCAATATCAAAGTGAGAACCTGTGCGTCTCCTATATTATTTACGTAGACAATGAATTTATGTTACTGGTCAGTTGAAACCCACACAATTTATATCTAAAAATGTTTTGTTTAAAAGTGTACGATTTGTACAGAGGAGCTTCGGCCACTACTGTTGGGATCTCATGTTCCTTAACTTATGTAATTTCATTTGATCATGCATCACAGTGTTGCAGCAGCTGGGATGCGTTTCGGAAAAATAAAACAGTTTCGCACCAAGTCAACTACATAATTTATGCATCTGAAGCAATGAGGGAATAAATATGCCTTTTGAACACACATTACAGAGGCATGGCCTGACAAGTAGCAGTTTTATTTTTCCTTTTTACATAGCCTATATAGAACGTAATAAAACTCCCCCTCAAGACATTTAAATTGCTAATCACCACATGGCTTTAATATCGTAGAGACAATCAATTATTTAGACTAATGTCCAGTCGGCATAATTCATTAACTCTCGCTCAAATCCCTCTTTATTTCCAATCTGTCCAACCTTGAAACACTTTAATCCAGCGATGTTAAATGAGATAAAATCATAATTATGGCAGCAGTGCCTGTTATTTAAACCAGATCAAGGACAAGAGAGACTGCAGGGATGGAGGGGATATAGCATGGATAGCCATGTAGTGGTAGGAGGAGTAGGAGAGGGCTGTAAATGGGCCAAATCCTCCCAGACCCTTGGCACTTTGTGGAGGGTGTATTTTAAACCCAGAGTCCATGAATGTCTTTATGAAGTAAAAAAAAAAAAAAAAAAGAAAAAAAACGACTCACCTTTAAATGCCCAGACGGGAAAAAAGTATCGAAGAAAATCTAGGCTTGTTCTGAACCTTTAAAGTGAGCTGAAATGTAGCATTAATTCATGACTGCTAATGCAACCAAAAGCCCTCCTTCCTCAGCCCCGTCCACACCGGTCAGTTTAAGAGGCCTTTTGTATTTTTACAGTTACATCAACATTCACACAATTTGTCTGGATGCACCGCTGGAGCCGAACGCAACCCAACGCAACACTGTTTACCATTTGTGCATTGGTATCTGGCACCGTCCAAGCGTTGGAGCGTTTTGCGTCACTCTTGCATCAGTGAGTTTTGAATAAAGAAATAATGTTTGTCTTCTTGAGCTACGAGCGCAAGAAAGAAGTAGGTAGAGTAAGTGTTGGGAGCCAAAATGCCTGCGACTGTGTGGTCAGCAGCAAAGGAGTCACCGATGGAGGGAGCGGGGGAGAGAGAAGGCTGTTATTTGATAGCAGTCTCAGTCCAGATGACTTTGGCTGGGTGTGGAGGTGTGTGTCGGTGGACGGTGGCCAGAATAGCTGCCGTCTGTGTTTGTGCAGCGGCAGGGCCAAGAGGAGCGTTCCTGCACCGTAGCCACAATCTTCAGTGCCCTGCCCATGCATGCACGGCCACCTTAGCGCGGCAGCCGAAGCACAGGAAAACCGCTGCAGGAATAACAAGTCCAAGATGTTGGATAAAATCAAGTCTCTATCCACAAAAGTCAAGAATCAACATGAAGAATGTCAATGTTTGCGCAGCGAGAGAAGGAGAGAGAGAGAGAAGGAGAGAGAGAGAGAGAAAAAAAGACATCTTAAAATATACATTTATTCAGAGCCTGTGCAAGATCAAACAGCAAAATTGATCTGCTCTTCCTTCAACCCTTGCTCTGCTCCCTCCCCTCAATTCCCCCTCTCACCAAGTATCGACTTTCCACACGGGCCATCGCCATGACGACTCCAGCCTGGCCCGCTGTCACCTCTCCTCGGGGCAGAACCCTGGCTATTATGGGATAGGGTTCATTTGACTGCCTTGGGCGAAGACGTGTTTGGAGGAGAGCACAGAGCCTCATTCACAAGCACTCTCTCTCTCTTACACACACACACACATAATCATAAACTTCTCAGCCGGGCCCTCTTGTCTAACAGCAGTCAGCCACTGCTGGTCAGGGGCCCCTTCAGGCCACAAACTATAGTCTCATCAGGGCTGTAAATGTGAGACAAACTGGCGGCACAACACTGAGAGTAAAACATACGACAAAGCGGGCTGCACTTCAGGGTGCGGCTGCCTTTTAACTGACAGGCAGATCCAGGAAAGAGGTATAGTAATGCATGTCCTCCACAGCTCCAGCGTCTCATCCAAAAAAGCAAGATGGTGGATGTCATAACGCCCAAACTGGAAGCTTTGAAACAGCAATCCAATCAACGATGGGTGACGTCACGGTGGGTTTGATCAGCTACCGCTGCCGTGTTCGTTGTGATAAAGGGAACAACAGCTTGGCTCATAACTGTGTTTTTAACAGACAACAATGGAAGGACCATGGCAAAGAGGAATACAATATAAAAGGCTTAGACTCTTGTTTGCGGGATGAATTCATTGTTATCCTCTGAGATTTTATGCTGCAGTACAAAAACATTGAATACAACGAAAAGGCAAGGTGGAAGGCAACCCAAATTTTAATTCAAATCATGAGACTGCAGTGAATAATAAAGGTTACATAACAGCAATAACAAGGACAAGAGGGGGATGTGTATCTCAGTCATTTACGCTTACTAAAAGAAACAATATGCGTCAACAGACTCACTGAAATGACAAAACAGAGTAGATAAAGAAAAAATAGTTTCTTCTTCAATCAAAGGGGAGCATTTAACTTAATAATGGAAGAATGTAACATAATTGGAGGGTCAGTAGGCTGGAGACAACAGAGACGAGTCAAAAATGTAATTCATTTGATACCATAAGTGGAGAAGTGCTGTTGTGGCTGGACGGACGCTGGGTTTGGTCCAGTGGTGCAGACATGGATGCAACAGCTCCTGTGGAGGCAGATCTCAAATTGGTCAGAGAGGAGGATCAATACCACCAGGAACAGATAGAGAGAATGATGGGCATCCCAGGCATCTCACTTGAAGCAAATTACATTAGAAACTCAGACACTGATTTAAGATGAAACAAGTAGAGGACGGAAGAAAAAACAGCCAGAGGGAGTTTTTCCAGGAGAACTTAGCTCGGAGATTTATGGACGCTCAGTTCCCGAAACATCAGGTTAACGTTTGTATGAAGTCCGTCATTTTTCAGTCAAGAATTTTCTAATTCTGGCAGTTTTTTCAGGTGTGGAAAGTGAATATGAATAATTTATATTATAAAAATATATTTGCAGGAAGTTCAATTATAGAATAGGTATTCAGATCATTTGCTCAAGTAAAAGTAGCAGAACTGGAATATGAAAAAGTCCTGCAGTGAAAAAGTCACTTAAAGGGCGAGCGTGTAGGATGTAGTGGCAGAAATGGAATATCATTTTTATCTCTAAGTTTTCCTTCATTTATAAACGGTGACCAAACTCTGATTCTAGAGAGGACATTTCATGTGTTTCGTGTTTTTAGCCGTCATCATAGGGAAGGGTGAAACGATGAAATCCTCATCACTATGTGCTTTAAGTAAAGGTGCTCATAGGCTAGGCTTGGAAAAAAGTACTCATGATACAGATAAATTACTCCTGCAAGTGTTATATTATTGTTTAGTTTTTACTTTATTTATTCATTAGGCATGGGCCTAACAATGACACAGTGTCTGTAAAATAACTAGTGACTAAAGATGAGTTAAGTGAGTGTGAAGTGACAATAATGGAAACACAAAATTATACTTAAATCGTAAGCATAATACAGTTATATATATATATATGAGTAAATGTACTTAGTTAAGCTCCAACACTTGCAAGAAGTGAACAAGGTCTTCACAAGCCTGTCAAAGTATTCTCAAAAATGTGGGCCACAGACTTAATTTAAAAAGTGCAGAGTGTGCCTGTGCTCCAATTTCTTGACCTAAAGCTCCTCCTCTGGCCAGAGCTCATCACCGCCAGATTCCTTTTTTTTTAAAGGCTGTCTGCCGGTGATCATGATCTCTGCTTCTCTGTAGTCTGTCATGTCGGGTATCCGCCCCCAGCCTCTCGTGTGATGTGACAGTGTAGAAGTAGGTGACCAGTGGGTGGCCCCCGCGAGAGCCAGCCCGGAGGTCAGCCGGTCACTGTCCCTACGAGGCAGCCCTGCCGCGGGTCACCTGCTGCCCGCTTTCCGCTCGTTATTTATCTCTCGCTGACAGTTCATTCCTCTTCCTGTCAAGGCCCCTCCTCTTCCATCTCCCCATTTTCTCCTCTCCTCTGCTGAGTTTGGCACCGGTCCTCCGGTCCTTTCGCCAATGCCGGCTACCAAGGCCAAGGCGTGCTGAGTCGACCCCTTCACATCACCCCCGTCCGGGTCATATGACATCCAGCTTCGGGGGCCTCCCTAACGATGGGCCCACAAGTGAAAGCCCACAGTGTGTGAGTTGCTCTGGCCGGCTGGAGGGGCTCCTCTCTGTGGTCCACCAGAGGGGTAATTACCTCCCCAAGTTGGGCTTGGAACTGGACTTCTTGCCCCCTCAAATCTCCCCGGACCGTCCGGGACGCAGCACCCCCTTTCATTAGGAGAGCAGCTTATGGAGGGAGAGCCTCGAAAACAGACAAAGTGAAGGCCCTCCTTTGGCCAGTGATAAATTGGTTCGCCTCGCAGACTGGGAGGGGGTGGAGAATGACACACAGAGGACATGAAGGGGATGAGGAAGTCACAAATACAGTGCAGGAGAGGAGGGATTTTGCGGATAAAAATATCCGAAACTGAAGGTACAGACGGGAGAGAGACGCTTCTTTTCCAGCCACACAGTTTGGCCTCTATTTTAGAGCGTGCCAGCTGGGGGAGTGCACATCAAGGACAGAGCCCAAAGTGTGAGCAAGTGGTGGGTAATAACATCAACGCGGCGCACGGTAATCACGGGAAAATAATTGCTCTCATCTTCGCTCGGTAACTTAGACGTGATTATCCCAAAGCCAGTTACAGGTTTGTGTGCCGTCCACCAACTCCCAGTGATCACAGCCAGGCTAAAGTGACATACTAAGGAGAAAAAAGAGCGAAGTGAACATGTAATTAGCGAGCGGTTTCATGTAAGTGCTCTTTGATTTATAATTCAGCACAGTTGAGAACCCCTGCTACCCAAGGCTGGTGCTCCTCTGAATTAGGCCTGCGACTGGGAGAGGCTGCAGCAGGAGAAGGGTGGGGGGTTGGGGGGGGGGCTAACCTGACTAATTTGCGCTCTGTTTGAGGTGGGTTTAAAAAGGGAAGGAGACGTGAGGTCCATACCTACACCTGGGTGGTGTCAGATCATAGAATATAGCATACATAGGTGTATGGATGAGCTGAATGTAGGCATCGGTCTCCGAGTTATAACTGACTTTTGCAGCTGAACTTCACGGAGAAAAAGTTTGATCCGATGAAAGCTGCTCGCTTGAAATGTGACTCAGCAGTCGAGCAGTCGGTGGCGTTTAGCTTTTATCAGCAAATGGCGGCGCACACTTGAAGATGATTTTACAGTTTTCCGAGCGGTTTTCTGTGGGAATTGAGCAACGTTATCCCCACTCTAACTGCATCTTTGATAAGGGAGGCTTTTCTGTCGGCAGTGGCCTCATTTTTTTCTCCTCCGCTCTGCTCGGTACATACTGGATTCTCCGCGGCTCCCCCATGGGTCCAATGATCCCCTGATCATCCTATATTCTGACGCCCTCATAAAGCTAATGTGCTGATTTTACGTTTTCAACCTGCCGTGATCCCCCCACAATCCCCTCTGTTCCCCCTGGTTCCGCTTTCGCACTCAAGTGAGGATCCGCTGGCGCTTTGATCACAGTCCCCCGTTAAAGGTTTAAAACGTCTCAATTCCTGACGATTGTTGGGGCCTCTGTGGTTTACGTTAAGCATTTCCCCATGCCCCCTGTCCAAATTCACCACTCCTAAATGAGGTACCCTCTCTCCCAGCTTCCCATCCCAGCGCTGCTTTCAAGTTCCCCCGATTGGGTGCCGCAGCTGTAAGCCCTAGATTTTGTCTCCTCCATCTTTGTCAAGCCCATTTGCCAAATACAAAAAAGGCCCAATAAGCTGGGTCTTCATCGCTGCTCTCCAAAGTAATCCCCAGATCTCCCACTCTCTCGAAAATCAATGCAAAGGTTGAGATGAGGTGAAACTCCCTTCTTAACTCATCGGGCTGGGAAGTGATAAAGTCTTAGGATCACTTTTTTTGTAATCATTGTGGCTTCATGATGAAACTAATTGTCCTATTTCATGCAGCCTGCAGCTTTTTTTTTCAAGATGTCCTTTATCAACATGCCTAGAGAACAGCAGAACCGAAGACGGTGTAAAATAAGTTACAGTTTTCAAAGCTGAGCGAAGCGATTTTTGACAGAACTTGTCACATTTTTTAAGCGGAGCAACAACAGCACCTCAGCGGAGTCCTCTTTCTCACCGCCTTCTAATATCAGCCCGATATTCACTCGCCTATTAGCTCCTGAAAAAAAAAAATTTAAAAATCGGGGTCACTTTGGTTTTTGGATGATCGACTTTTTCTTCTCATTCATTTTGGCTCTCTGCCATTTCACGCAGCGCAGGTATCATACAGTCGGTCTGCGTGAGCTTGTTTGCTGGAACTGGTTCCCACAATTTATATGGAGGGTTGAGTGAGAGCCACAAGATTGATATTCCAAAACGGAATAAGGTAAAGTGGGTAAAAAAACAGCTAAAATTTGTAGATTAAGGTGATGATATGTGCGTTATTTGCAAGCTTGTTCATTTTACCTGAGACACCTGATCAATCAAGAACACACATACTGTGTAGACCTGCAAGAATTGATTCTTTTTGCAACAAGCTGTAAACACAATATTGACATATTATCACTCCATAAAGTTGTTCTGGTGCATCTGTGAGCAAAGGCTGGCTTTTAACACATCCAGCAGCTACAGAGCAACATTATGATTCATTTGAAGTTTCTGGCCACCTGGTGATTCAAAGTCCAATATTCACTCTCCTTTTGGCTCTGCCTCTACCAACCCTGAAGGGAAAAATCACTCTTTATAGAGGCTAAATGCCGCAATTTGCCAAGTAGGAAGAGGTAACTTCATCTGGTCGCGTTTGGTGTTTGGCTGGTGGCAGTAACAGTGGGTTCATCTAAATTTCTGGGGGGTGGATGAGACTATAGCAGGGCTGTTAGGGTCATTAAAATTCATCACGCCCAATGCAGGGACTCGTCACACTGGTGGAAATTGTTACAAATCAAACTTTCCAACTCTCAGATTGATCAATTTATGATAAAGTGTGTGTGGTACAGCGTAGTAAGATGCTTGGTGGTGGTGACGCTGAAGTCACGTGACCATGGTGTAGTTTGTTTATAGCCTAGCATTAGCTTTTTACATCTGGCGGTTTCAATTACACTTCAAAAATCATAAGAGTGAGGCTTATTCGTTAAAGTACTTGTGCTGAACAAAACATGTCATAAACTTTCATTTGGTTATTTTCTGCAATAATCCCACATTTAATGGATACATCCCACTGGCTTTTTGTCAAGAGAATCCAGGTGATGCTAACCTCTTGGGTTAGCCTGAAATATTCACTATCCCTGCTGAATCCTACATGTGGTCCTTTGATCCATGGTTGAAATTAATATCGATGAAAGCAGCTTTAAAAGGGCAATTTGTAAGAAGTTTGTTGAAAACATTAAAAAATTAGCTAGAATACTAAAAGAATGTAAATAAATGACAGAGGTATCTATTGAAGTTAGCATGCTAACCAGCAAGCCCCATCCTGTTTGGGTCCAAAGCTCTTGTGTACACCAACACTGAGCTCCATATCTGAATCGCTAGCTGAATGCATGAATCTCTGGGCTAACTAAGCTATGGGTAGCTACATTTAGCCACAGTTCTTGGCTCCTCTGGTGATATGCTGCCCCCTACAGTATATGTTTTGAGCATGATTTTCACAGGTGGCCAATTCCAACATATTGCACCTTCAATGGAGCTTTTAAGAGTAAGTGTTGACTACTTCTGGTCACCAGCTCAGAGAGAACAGTCAGCCAGTTGAGCTTATCAAACCAGTCCAAACTGCTGCCTCTACACCAGTGAGGTCTGGGTGAAAAACAGGGCTAATGCTGGAGCAGCAGTAAATCTGCCAACCAGCCTTGGCTAATGTCAGCCTGATGGAGGCTCCAAACCAGTGGGGTGGGATGTTCCGCTACAACCCTCTGCCCTATGGTCTACCGTCATAATTAATATGTTGTTGTATCAAACTTGAAGCATTTGCCTCCGAAATGTCCCGTGCCCAGCCCCCTTATTAAAGACCTGACCTCCAAGCAGCTGAAGGTTGCTCTGCAAACTTGGCACACCCCCGAGCGAAAACATCTGCTTTCCTCACAGGCAGGACCGCCACGGACCCCACGTCTCAGCTGGTTCCCACAGCTCGGAGAGAGAGTCCTTCCCCTGTCCTCACGCACTGACCCCCACATTTATAACGCCCCCTCCCACCGCCGCCGAGACCTCCTCAAGCCTTGGGCCCAGGCCTGGACCTCTCCATCACCTCACCCTCTCCCCCGTCCACGTGTAGCACCGTGCCAGTGTGGTCACTTTACTGCTGAGAGGACTGCTCCTGTCTTGTTATCCCCACATCATGGCCTGTCGAGAGGAAAAGGAGGGAGGGAAGGCATGGAGGGGGAGGGGGAGGAGGCATCTGTGCTGCTCCCACAAAGCGGCGACTGTTGGAACGCTGACAGAAGCATCTGTCATCCCCTGCCTTCACACTCTCACCTGCTGTCCGAGGGCCTCACTCTTCCTATCGTCCTCCTTCGCTCCCTCCCTCTTCCTCCCCTTGCTCCTGCCTCACTCTGATTGTGTGAAGCTCTTGGACGCCTCCTTTAGAAATCCCATAAACTGTGCCATCTCCCATCCTCACCCTTAATGAATCAGGTTTAAACCCGGTGCAGATGTCTACTGAATAAAGCTGGTGTTACTTTAAATCTTTTTTTTTTTTTTTTTTTTTAAAGCATGGCCTTATGTTGACGCACACGAGATTTCTACTTTGCCAAGTCCTTGCCAAATTAAGCCGTATTTATCAACAAATATTGCCACGGTGTTAATGAATGTACTGACCTGTCTTTTGCGACTACTTTATCATTCTCCAGTGGCACCCCCGTCCATTCCCCTAACACGCTGAAGGGTTGCCAGCAGTAAGGGGAAGGATGCCAATCCATGTGTATGACACGCACATAAAAAAAAAAACAAAAAAAAACACACACACAAGCTTCAAGGACACCATCGCTCATTCAGGTCCAGGGAAGGTGCCCTTCAGATGATGCCACTAGCAAGAGAGTTAAAAACCCAAAATCAATGATCTTGCACAAAGTTTGAGGCAGCAAAAAAACATCCACACCATCAATGATTAGTCCGAGAAATGGCAGAGGACGTTACTCAGGAGGACGTCTCAGCTTTTTTTCCACCCTTTCAAGAGTTATTTCTTTTAAACTTGACTTAAAGGTTGTTTAAGACCAATGTTTTAAAATTACAAATCAAAATTTCAGGCACAGTCGGGCTGAAAAGGGAGCAGCATTAGTTTTTAAATTGTTCATCGGGACGTTTTGTTTTTTTATGTTGGACACACACAAGGCCTCCGTGAAAAGACCGTTTATAAAATATGTGTTTGCTTTGACAACTTTACCCAAAACAGAATTTGTATTACGTCGATAGATTAACACTTTGTTAAAGTAAGTAAATTTATTTATTTATCTAAATTAATAACTGAAATAGGCAGATGATAGTTTCACACACTGTTGTAACAAACTTTTCACCAGAAGTTGCTTCAAACCTCAGCTGACATTCTCGGCTCAGTCCTTCTAGTCTGTTGATTCGACTAATCAACCACTGATGGAAGAAGTAGTTTGCTTCGTTTATAGTCGGCGGACTCTGACACCTTTCTAGCTTCAATGTTAGCAGGGATGTTATTTTCCTCAGTGTCCTGTTATTGTCCTTTATTCAGTTATGGAAATAATATACATTTCTGGGTTTGTATTATAACCTGATCAATAGTGATATTATGATCTCTCTGAGTTTCTTAATTTATTTTCCAAAACTACACAGTCCACCTTTAAAGTATTAGTAAAATCTCACATAATGCATAAATTAGATGAGTGTTTCAGATGCATCAATGTAGGGCTGCATCTAACAGTTTATTTCATCGTTGATTATTCTGTTGATTATTTTCTTAATTGATCAACTGTTTTGTTTTTTGTTTTGTTCTGGTAAAAAAAACAAAACAAAAATAATGTATTTTCCTACAGCTCAAGGTAACATCTTTAAATGTTTTCTTTTTTCCAATCAACGGTCCAAAACTAAGAGGCACTCAGTTTACGGTCACGTATGAAATAGAAAATCAAAATTGTCGCAGATTATTTCTGTTGACTGACTACTCGATCAATCATTTAATCAACCAGTTGTTGCAGTTTTGCCTCAATGTGTAACCAGCATTCTACCTCTGTAGTTGACTATGCTTGTTATATGCTCCTTGCGAATTCAACCTATAACATTGCATTTTTTATTCATGTTTTGTCAAATCCTCATCCGTGATAACTTGCAATTTAAGGTGTAAATAAATGTAACGGGGTAAAAAGTACATTATTTCCCATGGTGTAGAGGTATTAGCATTAAATGGCAATACTCAATAAATTAAATCCATCTCAAAGTTTTTGCTGTTTACTCAGCTCTTGAACCAGTACATTTCTCTATGACATCAGTGCTCACCTGAGAGCCTACAGCTGCACCTGAAATTGCGTCTCTGTGCAGCAGCTCTGTAGATCTGTGCTGAATGCTGCAGGACATGTGAATCAAAATCTGCCTTTCCTGTTCTTTTCTGGGTTGTCTCATTGCCGTGATGGCCAAAGGGCATGCACTGGAGTTGGGGAGGTGATTTTGAATGGCACTGGTCATACATAAAGTAGCTTCTCTCAGCGTGTTAGCGAGGACGCCGCAAAGAAGAGAGGCAGGTTAACAAATGAGTGAGGAAGGATGGCAGGACTTTGTGGCCCTCAGAGACGGAGCGGGTTGGGATGTTCTGCCAACGCTTCGTCTGCCAGGGTGAAGGATACACACTCATGTTCATATTCACACACACGCACGCACACACACTGTCATCTCTCTATAGCTCCCTCCCTGGCCTCTGTTACAGCCGTGTGCCTGAGCAGGAACCCCACTAAGCTGGCCGGGGTCCAACACACAGGTCTCTCACCTCGCAGGCTGGGCAGGGGGGCCTGGTAGCTCCTGTGAGTTATTCCTGGGCATAGACCTGGGTTCCACCTCTCTCATCTCCTTTTGTCTCATCCGCTCTCCTCTGGCCCATCCCGGCCTCCTCTTCTCCCTTATCCCCCTCTCTGGGACCCTGTGGCTGATGAGGCTGTCCTTCAACTATCAGCATCTTCTATTATCTTTAACACACACACACACATATATAGTAACTTGGATTTATGTAAGCCTAGTTGTGTATCTGTGTGGCCACAAATGTTGAGGTCACCTTCAAATACATCCACCATCTGCAGGGTTTTATTAGTATAAAGCACTTCAGAGCATTCAGTGACCTACATAAAGATTATTATTCATTTTTTTGCAACCTTTTGATTATCGCTTCTTTTCCATCTTTAAAACGTTTTGTTTAACTTTCCCTCTTTTTCAATACAAATAAAAAACAACCCTGGAAAAGAATGAAAAAATGTTGAGAGAAAGTTTTGGATCATGATGTTTTTTCTTGTTGTTTCTTTTTTAAAAATATACAAAAATACAGTCATCAACTATTAGCTAGTTAGTTTTGGCTTGTCAAATGTAAGAAAATGTGTTACTTTTGTTTGCTGCTTCTGAATACTAATTATTCTTGAGCTTTGAGCTGTTTGGACTGATGCAGTAAGGTGTGCTTGCCAGTTTTCTCTATTTAATAGACTCCATGACGAATCAAGCAGTTAGTTGATTAATTAGTTGCAGCCATAAACAGAATTTAAACTCCATAAAAACAGAAATTAGTTGAATAACTGTTAAAAGAGCTATTAGAGACAACAACAACAACAACATCTACTGGTGTAATGTGAGCATGCGGCTGAGATAATTATGCTCTTGGGGTTTTTGAGTACATACCAAATACCAAAACCTGGACAGCAATCCATCACTTTTGCTCACAGCTCATGTGTTAGGCCTGAAATTGCCACTAGAGGTCACTGAATGCCAAGCAAATAGATTCAGGACGTCAACAGAGTAACAAGCAAAAGAAAAGATGTGCATAAATGTGTCTTGCAGGACACGTATCCTTATTATCAACACACCGGTGTACACATTGCTTTGCATCTATTGTTGAGGAGTTAAGACTTAAGTGCAGGGCCCTAACCAGGATTTTAGAAATACTGAGGTCATAATTTCGGAGGTCCGACCATGAGCAAAGTTTCAACGGGCGGGTCCATAACGAAATGTGTATTTGTAACTCACACTGTGTGTGTGTGTTGACCAACCTTCGAGAGGGCAGGGACAGCAGAGTACAGATGTGGAGATATGAAGGCAGTCTGCACAATATTGCAGAATATTGCAGGCAACCAGTTCCTCACTGAACAGTATGACAGGATGTTAATGTCTTATATTCCTCAAAACATTATAATATATTGATCCATTTGCTTGAATTTCATTTCAGCTATATGTTGATGTTTACAACCAGCGTGGAGACTGAAAACAAAGTGCAGGTTTATTGTTTTGTCTTCTGTTCGAGTTGTGTATCAACAGGGTGAAAACACAGAGGCATGATGGTACGCTGTCCCTCTAGCATTCACTGACTGAACACAGCCATATCCTGCCATCAAAATAGGATTTGATGACAACTATTCAACATCTTGGCTTCTAATTTGTAAACATACAAACTGTCAGTCCACAAAACTCGATTGCAGGAAATCAGGATTCAGTTTAGGAAGCCGGCATACAACTCGTCCTCAGCAGCCTGTTCCTCTGCCCACGCTTTCTGCTCCTGGCTGCTCTCGTTCTGGAGAAACAAACAGTGACCATTAGTACTCTGCCAATATATCAGCCATGTTTGATCCCCCTGGTAAAGTACAGGTGAAAGATGCTCACACTTTCCCTTCAGGCTCCTGTGGTGGCCCCTCTCCATTGTTTGGCTCGTCTTGTTCATCTTGGTGATTTGTCCTGTCAACCATCCATCACCTGCAAGATGAGAAAGAAGAGCAGTGGTAGTTTCACGTCTCTTTGTGCAGGTTTTGTGCGTATTTGTGCGTTTTTTGTTGAATTGAATTTGTGGAGGTTTGAGTATATTTGTGGAGGTTTTCTATGTATTTGTGGAAGTTTTTTTTCGTGAATTTGTGGAGGTTTGTAGAGGTTTTCTGTGTCATTGTGGGGCTTTTGTGTGTCATTGTGGAGCTTTTGTGTATATTTTTTGAATTTGTGAAGTTCTGTGGAGTTTTTTGTGTATTTATGGTTATTTTGTGTGTCACTGTGATTTTTTTTAGTTTTTTGGGAGATTTTGAGTGTGTTTGTGGAAGTTTAGTGTTTATTTGTGGAGATTTTGAGTGTATCTGTGGAAGTTTTCTGTTTATTTGTGGAGATTTTGAGTGTATTTGTGGAAGCTTTGGGTTTATTTGTGGAGGTTTTGAGTGTATTTGTAAAAAGGATTTAACATGTGTATACACTGAGAGCCACAACATTAGAACCAGTGAAAGGTGAAATAAATAACATTGATCATTGTGTTCCAACGCCATGTTCGGCTGTGAAACCACGAGTCCTAGCATTCATGTAGACGTCTCTTTGACAAACACCAGTCACCCAAACACAGCTGCAGACCAAGTATACCCCCTCATGGCAGCAGCACTCCTTGATGGCAGTGCCCCCAAAAGCAGGACAACGCACCTGCAACGCTGCAAAAACTGCTCAGAAATGACCTGAGGAAAGTGGGAAAGAGCTCAAAGTGTCAACCTGGCCTCCAGATTCCCCAGATCTCAATCCAACTAAGCTTCCACTGGATGCAGTCTGAGCCAAGAACAATCCATGGGGGCCCCAACATGGATGGGAGTTGGTTCTGGCGCATCCGGTGGATGCTCAACTGGATTGGGATCTGGAGGATGAGGAGGCAAGTTTGACACCTTGGGTTCTTTGCCATGACAGGGTGTAGTTGGTCTGAACGGGGTTTGGGTGGGTGGTGTCTGTCCAAGAGGCTCCACAGAAATGACAGTACTCAAAAGTTTCCAAGCAGAACATTTGATTGTAACAAGATGATCAATGCTCATTTCACTTGTCAGTTGTTTTAATGTTTTGGCTTAACAGTGTAGATATACACGTTAATTACTTTTAATATTTTGCATGAATTGATTTTTACACTATATTATACATACTTTCACTGCACTTTGTCTAACTGCTTTAGTTACTAGTTACTTTGCAGATTCATATAGTCAAAATTAAATATTCACTGATCAAACATTATATATCATTACTGATCAATTTATCTAGCATTAAAAGCAGAAAGTTGAGACCTTAAAGAGGAAATGTCAGACATGCCAATGCATTATGGAGGTCTCTTATTAATCATTTGATTAATTACCTGATGTCGGCATGCTCATAAAGCAATTCTGTAGAAAGACAGCTGATTTTTGAGTCTCATTCTCAGGTCGTCAAATAAAGCCCTTTACGGGCTATTAACAGGACTCACAGAGAGTCAAGTTGTTAACAGTGAGAAGACTTGTATTTTCATATACATTTTATTTCAAGATATAGTTTTTATATATATTTTTTGTGTTTATCCAGTAGCTATAAAAACGCTCCTTGAATCCTGTGGGTTTTGAGGTGGGGCATCTTGCCACCTAGCAGACAAACTAACAATTGGATTGCTATTTCTGAACTTCCGTGTCTAGAACTCTATGGTGGTTAACTGGTTGTCTTAGCTTACTGCACTCAACATTGTTTAGCTAACACTGTTAGCCTGAACAGCTTTATGCCATAATATTTCTCTAGCAACAACTTCCAAGGCATCATAAAACTGATCGAGCACTCTCTGAATGCACATTTGGATGCTCGAGTGGTTCTGGCGCATCCCGTGGATGCTCAATTGGATTGGGATCTATATAATGAGGAAAAAAGTTTGGCACCTTGGGTTCATTGCCATGAGGGGGTGCAGTTTGCCTTCTGGGTTTGCTGCACTGTTTTACACTTTCCTGATGGGTCTTCTGCTGCTGTGCTGTGTAGTTTGCCTTGTGGGTTTGCTGCACTGTTTTACACTTTCCTGTTGGGTCTGCTGCAGTGTTGTGCAGTTTGTCTACTGGCTTTGCTGCACTGTTTTACACTTTCCTGCTGGGGTTTGCTGCACTGTTTTACACTTTCCTGTTGGGTCTGCTGCAGTGTTGTGCAGTTTGCCTTCTGGGTTTCCTACACAGTTTTGCACTTTCCTTTTGGGTTTGGTGCAGTGCTTTGCAGTTTACCTTCTGGTTTTGCTGCAGTGTTTTACACTTTCCTGTTGGGTTTGATGCGGTGCTGTGCAATTTGCCTACTGAGTTTGCTGTACTGTTTTACACCTTCCTGTTGGGTCAGCTGCGCTAATGTGCAGTTTGCCTTCTGGGTTTGCTGCACTGTTTTAACTTTCCTGTTGGGGTCTGCTGCAGTGTTGTGCAGTTTGCCTTCTGGGTTTACTGCACTGTTTTACACTTTCCTGTTGG
The DNA here is from genome assembly GCF_904848185.1 of Acanthopagrus latus. Classification (NCBI taxonomy): domain Eukaryota; kingdom Metazoa; phylum Chordata; class Actinopteri; order Spariformes; family Sparidae; genus Acanthopagrus; species Acanthopagrus latus. Next base: position 11,473,901 of record NC_051039.1, read on the forward strand.
GGTCTGCTGCAGTGTTGTGCAGTTTGCCTTCTGGGTTTGCTGCACTGTTTTACACTTTCCTGATGGGTCTTCTGCTGCAGTGATGTGCAGTTTGCCTTGTGGGTTTGCTGCACTGTTTTACACTTTCCTGTTGGGTCTGCTGCAGTGTTGTGCAGTTTGTCTACTGGCTTTGCTGCACTGTTTTACACTTTCCTGCTGGGGTTTGCTGCACTGTTTTACATTTTCCTTTTGGGGTTTCTGCACTGTTTTACACTTTCCTGTTGGGTCTGCTGCAGTGATGTGCAGTTTGCTTACTGGGTTTCCTGCACTGTTTTATACTTTCCTATTGGGTTTGGTGCAGTGCTGTGCAGTTTGCCTTGTGGGTTTGCTGTACTGTTTTACACTTTCCTGTTGGGGTCTGCTGCAGTGCTATGCAGTGTGCCTTCTGGGTTTACTGCACTGTTTTACACTTTCCTGTTGGGCGTGGTGCTGTGCAGTTTGCCTCCTGGGTTTGCTGTACTGTTTTACACTTTCCTGTTGGGTCTGCTGCGCTAATGTGCAGTTTGCCTTCTGGGTTTGCTGCACTGTTTTAAACTTTCCTGTTGGGTCTGCTGCGCTAATGTGCAGTTTGCCTTCTGGGTTTGCTGCACTGTTTCAAACTTTCCTGTTGGGGTCTGCTGCAGTGTTGTGCAGTTTGCCTTCTGGGTTTACTGCACTGTTTTACACTTTCCTGTTGGGATCTGCTGCAGTGTTGTGCAGTTTGCCTTCTGGGTTTGCTGCACTGTTTTACACTTTCCTGATGGGTCTTCTGCTGCAGTGATGTGCAGTTTGCCTTGTGGGTTTGCTGCACTGTTTTACACTTTCCTTTTGGGGTTTCTGCACTGTTTTACACTTTCTAGTTGGGTCTGCTTCAGTGTTGTGCAGTTTGCCTTCTGGCTTTGCTGCACTGTTTTACGCTTTCCTGTTGGGTCTGCGGCAGTGATGTGCAGTTTGCCTACTGGGTTTCCTGCACTGTTTTATACTTTCCTATTGGGTTTGGTGCAGTGCTGTGGAGTTTGCTTCCTGGGTTTGCTGCACTGTTTTACACTTTCCTGTTGGGGTCTGCTCCACTGCTTCACAATTTCCTTCTGGGGTTTGTTGCACTGTTTTACACTTTCCTGTTGGGGTCTCCTGCAGGGTTTTACACTCTCCCTCTGGGGTTTGCTGCAGGGTTTTACACTCTCCCTCTGGGGTTTGCTGCACTGTTTTACACTATCCTTTTTGGGTTTCTGTGCTGTTTTAAAATTTCCTGTTGGGTCTCCTGCAGTGTTGTGCAGTTTGCCTTCTGGGTTTGCTGCACTGTTTTACACTTTCCTGTTGGGTCTGCTTCAGTGTTGTGCAGTTTGCCTACTGGCGTTGCTGCACTGTTTCACACTTTCCTTTTGGGGTTTGCTGCACTGTTGTCCTGTTGTACGCTTTCCTTTTGGGTTTGCTGCGAAAACTGCTCAGGAACAACCCGAGGAATATGGGAAAGAGCTTAAGGTGTCAACTTGACCCCCAGATTCCCCAGATCTCCATCCAACTGAGCTTCCACCGGATTGCAGTCTGAGCCAAGAACAATCCATGGGGGCCACCAACATGGATGGGAGTTGGTTCTGGCGCATCCCATAGATGCTCATCTGGATTGGGATCTGGAGAATGAGGAAGCAAGTTTGACACCTTGGGTTCTTTGCCAGGAGGGAGTGTAGTTGATCGGCAACTTACACTTTCCTTTTGGGTTTGCTGCTCTGCTTTACACTCTTCTTTGGGGTTTGTTGTACTGTTGTCCTGTTGTACACTTTCCGGATGGGGTTTCTGCACTGTTTTACACTTTCCTGTTGGGTCTGCTTCAGTGTTGTGCAGTTTGCCTTGTGTGTTTGCTGCACTGTTTTACACTTTCCTGTTGGGGTTTCTGCACTGTTTTACACTTTCCTGTTGGGTCTGCTGCAGTGTTGTGCAGTTTGCCTACTGGCTATGCTGCACTGTTTTACGCTTTCCTCTTGGGGTTTCTGCACTGTTTTACACTTTCCTGTTGGGTCTGCTTCAGTGTTGTGCAGTTTGCCTTCTGGGTTTGCTGCACTGTTTTACACTTTCCTGTTGGGTCTGCTGCAGTGTTGTGCAGTTTGTCTACTGGCTTTGCTGCACTGTTTTACACTTTCCTGCTGGAGTTTGCTGCACTGTTTTAGACTTTCCTTTTGGGGTTTCTGCACTGTTTTACACTTTCCTGTTGGGTCTGCTGCAGTGATGTGCAGTTTGCTTACTGGGTTTGCTGCACTGTTTTATACTTTCCTATTGGGTTTGGAGCAGTGCTGTGCAGTTTGCCTTCTGGGTTTGCTGTACTGTTTTACACTTTGCTGTTGGGGTCTGCTGCAGTGCTATGCAGTGTGCTTTCTGGGTTTACCGCACTGTTTTACACTTTCCTGTTGGGCGTGGTGCTGTGCAGTTTGCCTCCTGGGTTTGCTGCACTGTTTTACACTTTCCTGTTGGGGTCTGCTCCACTGCTTCACAATTTCCTTCTGGGGTTTGTTGCACTGTTTTACACTTTCCTGTTGGGGTCTCCTGCAGGGTTTTACACTCTCCCTCTGGGGTTTGCTGCACTGTTTTACACTATCCTTTTTGGGTTTCTGTGCTGTTTTAAAATTTTCTGTTGGGTCTCCTGCAGTGTTGTGCAGTTTGCCATCTGGGTTTGCTGCACTGTTTTACACTTTCCTGTTGGGTCTGCTTCAGTGTTGTGCAGTTTGCCTGCTGGCTTTGCTGCACTGTTTCACACTTTCCTTTTGGGGTTTGCTGCACTGTTGTCCTGTTGTACGCTTTCCTTTTGGGTTTGCTGCGAAAACTGCTCAGGAACAACCCGAGGAATATGGGAAAGAGCTTAAGGTGTCAACTTGACCTCCAGATTCCCCAGATCTCCATCCAACTGAGCTTCCACCGGATGCAGTCTGAGCCAAGAACAATCCATGGGGGCCACCAACATGGATGGGAGTTGGTTCTGGCGCATCCCATAGATGCTCAACTGGACTGGGATCTGGAGAATGAGGAAGCAAGTTTGACACCTTGGGTTCTTTGCCAGGAGGGAGTGTAGTTGATCTGCAACCTACACTTTCCTGTTGGGTTTGCTGCTCTGCTTTACACTCTTCTTTGGGGTTTGTTGCACTGTTGTCCTGTTGTACACTTTCCTGATGGGGTTTCTGCACTGTTTTACACTTTCCTGTTGGATCTGCTGCAGTGTTGTGCAGTTTGCCTTGTGTGTTTGCTGCACTGTTCTACACTTTCCTGTTGGGTTTGGTCCGGTGCTGTGCAGTTTGGGTTCTAGGTTTGGTGCACTGTTATACAATTTCCTGTTGGGTCTACTGCAGTGTTGTGCAGTTTGCCTCCGGGCTTTGCTGCACTGTTTTACACTTTCCTGCTGAGGTTTGCTGCACTGTTTTACACTTTCCTTTTGGGGTTTCTGCACTGTTTTACACTTTCCTGTTGGGTCTGCTGCAGTGTTGAGCAGTTTGCCTTGTGTGTTTGCTGCACTGTTCTACACTTTCCTGTTGGGTTTGGTCCGGTGCTGTGCAGTTTGGGTTCTAGGTTTGGTGCACTGTTATACAATTTCCTGTTGGGTCTACTGCAGTGTTGTGCAGTTTGCCTCCGGGCTTTGCTGCACTGTTTTACACTTTCCTGCTGAGGTTTGCTGCACTGTTTTACACTTTCCTTTTGGGGTTTCTGCACTGTTTTACACTTTCCTGTTGGGTCTGCTGCAGTGTTGTGCAGTTTGCCTTCTGGGTTTGCTGCACTGTTCTACACTTTCCTGTTGGATTTGGTCCACTGCTGTGCAGTTTGGGTTCTAGGTTTGCTGCACTGTTTTACACTTTCCTGTTCGGTCTGCTGCAGTGTTGTGCAGTTTGCCTACTGGATTTGCTGCACTGTTTTACACTTTCCTTTTGGGGTTCCTGCACTGTTGTACACTTTCCTGTTGGGTCTGCTGCAGTGTTGTGCAGTTTGCTTTGTGGGTTTGCTGCACTGTTTTACACTTTCCTTTTGGGGTTTCTGCACTGTTTTACACTTTCCTGTTGGGTCTGCTTCAGTGTTGTGCAGTTTGCCTTGTGGGTTTGCTGCACTGTTTTACACTTTCCTGTTGCGTCTGCTGCAGTGTTGTGCAGTTTGCCTACTGGCTTTGCTGCACTGTTTTACACTTTCCTTTTGGGGTTTCTGCACTGTTGTCTTGTTGTACGCTTTCCTTTTGGGTTTGCTGCGAAAACTGGTCAGGAACAACCCGAGGAATATGGGAAAGAGCTTAAGGTGTCAACTTGACCCCCAGATTCCCCAGATCTCCATCCAACTGAGCTTCCACCGGATGCAGTCTGAGCCAAGAACAATCCATGGGGGCCACCAACATGGATGGGAGTTGGTTCTGGCGCATCCCATAGATGCTCATCTGGATTAGGATCTGGAGAATGAGGAAGCAAGTTTGACACCTTGGGTTCTTTGCCAGGAGGGAGTGTAGTTGATCGGCAACTTACACTTTCCTTTTGGGTTTGCTGCTCTGCTTTACACTCTTCTTTGGGGTTTGTTGTACTGTTGTCCTGTTGTACACTTTCCGGATGGGGTTTCTGCACTGTTTTACACTTTCCTGTTGGGTCTGCTTCAGTGTTGTGCAGTTTGCCTTGTGTGTTTGCTGCACTGTTTTACACTTTCCTGTTGGGGTTTCTGCACTGTTTTACACTTTCCTGTTGGGTCTGCTGCAGTGTTGTGCAGTTTGCCTTCTGGCTTTGCTGCACTGTTTTACACTTTCCTGTTGGGTCTGCTTCAGTGTTGTGCAGTTTGCCTTCTGGGTTTGCTGCACTGTTCTACACTTTCCTGTTGGGTTTGGTCCGGTGCTGTACAGTTTGCCTTCAAGGATTGCTGCACTGTTTTACACTTTCCTGTTGGGTCTGCTGCAGTGTTGTGCAGTTTGCCTACTGGATTTGCTGCACTGTTTTACACTTTCCTTTTGGGGTTCCTGCACTGTTTTACACTTTCCTGTTGGGTCTGCTGCAGTGTTGTGCAGTTTGCCTTCTGGCTTTGCTGCACTGTTTTACACTTTCCTGTTGGGTCTGCTGCAGTGTTGTGCAGTTTGCCTTGTGGGTTTGCTGCACTGTTCTACACTTTCCTGTTGGAATTGGTCCACTGCTGTGCAGTTTGGGTTCTAGGTTTGCTGCACTGTTTTACACTTTCCTGTTCGGTCTGCTGCAGTGTTGTGCAGTTTGCCTACTGGGTTTGCTGCACTGTATTACACTTTCCTGTTGGGTCTGCTTCAGTGTTGTGCAGTTTGCCTTGTGGGTTTGCTGCACTGTTTTACACTTTCCTTTTGGGGTTTCTGCACTGTTTTACACTTTCCTGTTGGGTCTGCTTCAGTATTGTGCAGTTTGCCTTCTGGGTTTGCTGCACTGTTTCACACTTTCCTGTTTGGTCTGCTTCAGTGTTGTACAGTTTGCCTTGTGGGTTTGCTGCACTGTTTTACAATTTCCTGTTGGGTCTGCTGCAGTGTTGTGCAGTTTGCCTACTGGCTTTGCTGCACTGTTGTACGCTTTCCTTTGGGGTTTGCTGCGAAAACTGCTCAGGAACAACCCGAGGAATATGGGAAAGAGCTTAAGGTGTCAACTTGACCTCCAGATTCCCCAGATCTCCATCCAACTGAGCTTCCACCGGATGCAGTCTGAGCCAAGAACAATCCATGGGGGCCACCAACATGGATGGGAGTTGGTTCTGGCGCATCCCATAGATGCTCAACTGGACTGGGATCTGGAGAATGAGGAAGCAAGTTTGACACCTTGGGTTCTTTGCCAGGAGGGAGTGTAGTTGATCGGCAAGTTACACTTTCCTTTTGGGTTTGCTGCTCTGCTTTACACTCTTCTTTGGGGTTTGTTGCAATGTTGTCCTGTTGTACACTTTCCTGATGGGGTTTCTGCACTGTTTTACACTTTCCTGTTGGGTCTGCTTCAGTGTTGTGCAGTTTGCCTTGTGGGTTTGCTGCACTGTTTTACACTTTCCTTTTGGGGTTTCTGCACTGTTTTACACTTTCCTGTTGGGTCTGCTTCAGTGTTGTGCAGTTTGCCTTCTGGGTTTGCTGCACTGTTTTACACTTTCCTGTTGGGTCTGCTTCAGTGTTGTGCAGTTTGCCTCGTGGGTTTGCAGCACTGTTTTACACTTTCCTTTTGGGGTTTCTGCACTGTTTTACACTTTCCTGTTGGGTCTGCTTCAGTATTGTGCAGTTTGCCTTCTGGGTTTGCTGCACTGTTTTACACTTTCCTGTTTGGTCTGCTTTAGTATTGTGCAGTTTGCCTTGTGGGTTTGCTGCACTGTTTTACACTTTCCTTTTTGGTTTTCTGTGCTGTTTCACAATTTCCTGTTGGGTCTCCTGCAGTGTTGTGCAGTTTGCCTTGTGGGTTTGCTGCACTGTTTTACACTTTCCTGTTGGGTCTGCTGCAGTGTTGTGCAGTTTGTCTACTGGCTTTGCTGCACTGTTTTACACTTTCCTGCTGGAGTTTGCTGCACTGTTTTAGACTTTCCTTTTGGGGTTTCTGCACTGTTTTACACTTTCCTGTTGGGTCTGCTGCAGTGATGTGCAGTTTGCTTACTGGGTTTGCTGCACTGTTTTATACTTTCCTATTGGGTTTGGAGCAGTGCTGTGCAGTTTGCCTTCTGGGTTTGCTGTACTGTTTTACACTTTGCTGTTGGGGTCTGCTGCAGTGCTATGCAGTGTGCTTTCTGGGTTTACCGCACTGTTTTACACTTTCCTGTTGGGCGTGGTGCTGTGCAGTTTGCCTCCTGGGTTTGCTGCACTGTTTTACACTTTCCTGTTGGGGTCTGCTCCACTGCTTCACAATTTCCTTCTGGGGTTTGTTGCACTGTTTTACACTTTCCTGTTGGGGTCTCCTGCAGGGTTTTACACTCTCCCTCTGGGGTTTGCTGCACTGTTTTACACTATCCTTTTTGGGTTTCTGTGCTGTTTTAAAATTTCCTGTTGGGTCTCCTGCAGTGTTGTGCAGTTTGCCTTCTGGGTTTGCTGCACTGTTTTACACTTTCCTGTTGGGTCTGCTTCAGTGTTGTGCAGTTTGCCTACTGGCTTTGCTGCACTGTTTCACACTTTCCTTTTGGGGTTTGCTGCACTGTTGTCCTGTTGTACGCTTTCCTTTTGGGTTTGCTGCGAAAACTGCTCAGGAACAACCCGAGGAATATGGGAAAGAGCTTAAGGTGTCAACTTGACCTCCAGATTCCCCAGATCTCCATCCAACTGAGCTTCCACCGGATTGCAGTCTGAGCCAAGAACAATCCATGGGGGCCACCAACATGGATGGGAGTTGGTTCTGGCGCATCCCATAGATGCTCAACTGGACTGGGATCTGGAGAATGAGGAAGCAAGTTTGACACCTTGGGTTCTTTGCCAGGAGGGAGTGTAGTTGATCTGCAACCTACACTTTCCTGTTGGGTTTGCTGCTCTGCTTTACACTCTTCTTTGGGGTTTGTTGCACTGTTGTCCTGTTGTACACTTTCCTGATGGGGTTTCTGCACTGTTTTACACTTTCCTGTTGGGTCTGCTGCAGTGTTGTGCAGTTTGCCTTGTGTGTTTGCTGCACTGTTCTACACTTTCCTGTTGGGTTTGGTCCGGTGCTGTGCAGTTTGGGTTCTAGGTTTGGTGCACTGTTATACAATTTCCTGTTGGGTCTACTGCAGTGTTGTGCAGTTTGCCTCCGGGCTTTGCTGCACTGTTTTACACTTTCCTGCTGAGGTTTGCTGCACTGTTTTACACTTTCCTTTTGGGGTTTCTGCACTGTTTTACACTTTCCTGTTGGGTCTGCTGCAGTGTTGAGCAGTTTGCCTTGTGTGTTTGCTGCACTGTTCTACACTTTCCTGTTGGGTTTGGTCCGGTGCTGTGCAGTTTGGGTTCTAGGTTTGGTGCACTTTTATACAATTTCCTGTTGGGTCTACTGCAGTGTTGTGCAGTTTGCCTCCGGGCTTTGCTGCACTGTTTTACACTTTCCTGCTGAGGTTTGCTGCACTGTTTTACACTTTCCTTTTGGGGTTTCTGCACTGTTTTACACTTTCCTGTTGGGTCTGCTGCAGTGTTGTGCAGTTTGCCTTCTGGGTTTGCTGCACTGTTCTACACTTTCCTGTTGGATTTGGTCCACTGCTGTGCAGTTTGGGTTCTAGGTTTGCTGCACTGTTTTACACTTTCCTGTTCGGTCTGCTGCAGTGTTGTGCAGTTTGCCTACTGGATTTGCTGCACTGTTTTACACTTTCCTTTTGGGGTTCCTGCACTGTTGTACACTTTCCTGTTGGGTCTGCTGCAGTGTTGTGCAGTTTGCTTTGTGGGTTTGCTGCACTGTTTTACACTTTCCTTTTGGGGTTTCTGCACTGTTTTACACTTTCCTGTTGGGTCTGCTTCAGTGTTGTGCAGTTTGCCTTGTGGGTTTGCTGCACTGTTTTACACTTTCCTGTTGCGTCTGCTGCAGTGTTGTGCAGTTTGCCTACTGGCTTTGCTGCACTGTTTTACACTTTCCTTTTGGGGTTTCTGCACTGTTGTCTTGTTGTACGCTTTCCTTTTGGGTTTGCTGCGAAAACTGGTCAGGAACAACCCGAGGAATATGGGAAAGAGCTTAAGGTGTCAACTTGACCCCCAGATTCCCCAGATCTCCATCCAACTGAGCTTCCACCGGATGCAGTCTGAGCCAAGAACAATCCATGGGGGCCACCAACATGGATGGGAGTTGGTTCTGGCGCATCCCATAGATGCTCAACTGGATTGGGATCTGGAGAATGAGGAAGCAAGTTTGACACCTTGGGTTCTTTGCCAGGAGGGAGTGTAGTTGATCGGCAACTTACACTTTCCTTTTGGGTTTGCTGCTCTGCTTTACACTCTTCTTTGGGGTTTGTTGTACTGTTGTCCTGTTGTACACTTTCCGGATGGGGTTTCTGCACTGTTTTACACTTTCCTGTTGGGTCTGCTTCAGTGTTGTGCAGTTTGCCTTGTGTGTTTGCTGCACTGTTTTACACTTTCCTGTTGGGGTTTCTGCACTGTTTTACACTTTCCTGTTGGGTCTGCTGCAGTGTTGTGCAGTTTGCCTTCTGGCTTTGCTGCACTGTTTTACACTTTCCTGTTGGGTCTGCTTCAGTGTTGTGCAGTTTGCCTTCTGGGTTTGCTGCACTGTTCTACACTTTCCTGTTGGGTTTGGTCCGGTGCTGTACAGTTTGCCTTCTAGGATTGCTGCACTGTTTTACACTTTCCTGTTGGGTTTGCTGCAGTGTTGTGCAGTTTGCCTACTGGATTTGCTGCACTGTTTTACACTTTCCTTTTGGGGTTCCTGCACTGTTTTACACTTTCCTGTTGGGTCTGCTGCAGTGTTGTGCAGTTTGCCTTCTGGCTTTGCTGCACTGTTTTACACTTTCCTGTTGGGTCTTCTTCAGTGTTGTGCAGTTTGCCTTGTGGGTTTGCTGCACTGTTCTACACTTTCCTGTTGGAATTGGTCCACTGCTGTGCAGTTTGGGTTCTAGGTTTGCTGCACTGTTTTACACTTTCCTGTTCGGTCTGCTGCAGTGTTGTGCAGTTTGCCTACTGGGTTTGCTGCACTGTATTACACTTTCCTGTTGGGTCTGCTTCAGTGTTGTGCAGTTTGCCTTGTGGGTTTGCTGCACTGTTTTACACTTTCCTTTTGGGGTTTCTGCACTGTTTTACACTTTCCTGTTGGGTCTGCTTCAGTATTGTGCAGTTTGCCTTCTGGGTTTGCTGCACTGTTTCACACTTTCCTGTTTGGTCTGCTTCAGTGTTGTACAGTTTGCCTTGTGGGTTTGCTGCACTGTTTTACAATTTCCTGTTGGGTCTGCTGCAGTGTTGTGCAGTTTGCCTACTGGCTTTGCTGCACTGTTGTACGCTTTCCTTTGGGGTTTGCTGCGAAAACTGCTAAGGAACAACCCGAGGAATATGGGAAAGAGCTTAAGGTGTCAACTTGACCTCCAGATTCCCCAGATCTCCATCCAACTGAGCTTCCACCGGATGCAGTCTGAGCCAAGAACAATCCATGGGGGCCACCAACATGGATGGGAGTTGGTTCTGGCGCATCCCATAGATGCTCAACTGGACTGGGATCTGGAGAATGAGGAAGCAAGTTTGACACCTTGGGTTCTTTGCCAGGAGGGAGTGTAGTTGATCTGCAACCTACACTTTCCTGTTGGGTTTGCTGCTCTGCTTTACACTCTTCTTTGGGGTTTGTTGCACTGTTGTCCTGTTGTACACTTTCCTGATGGGGTTTCTGCACTGTTTTACACTTTCCTGTTGGGTCTGCTTCAGTGTTGTGCAGTTTGCCTTGTGGGTTTGCTGCACTGTTTTACACTTTCCTTTTGGGGTTTCTGCACTGTTTTACACTTTCCTGTTGGGTCTGCTTCAGTGTTGTGCAGTTTGCCTTCTGGGTTTGCTGCACTGTTTTACACTTTCCTGTTGGGTCTGCTTCAGTGTTGTGCAGTTTGCCTCGTGGGTTTGCTGCACTGTTTTACACTTTCCTTTTGGGGTTTCTGCACTGTTTTACACTTTCCTGTTGGGTCTGCTTCAGTATTGTGCAGTTTGCCTTCTGGGTTTGCTGCACTGTTTTACACTTTCCTGTTTGGTCTGCTTTAGTATTGTGCAGTTTGCCTTGTGGGTTTGCTGCACTGTTTTACACTTTCCTTTTTGGTTTTCTGTGCTGTTTCACAATTTCCTGTTGGGTCTCCTGCAGTGTTGTGCAGTTTGCCTTGTGGGTTTGCTGCACTGTTTTACACTTTCCTGCTGGGGTTTGCTGCACTGTTTTACACTTTCCTTTTGGGGTTTCTGCACTGTTTTACACTTTCCTGTTGGGTTTTCTTCACTGTTGTGCAGTTTGTCTTGTGGGTTTGCTGCACTGTTTTACACTTTCCTGTTGGGTCTGCTTCGGTGTTCTGCAGTTTGCCTTGTGGGTTTGCTGCACTGTTTTACACTTTCCTGTTGGGTCTCCTGCAGTGTTGTGCAGTTTGCCTTGTGGGTTTGCTGCACTGTTTTACACTTTCCTGCTGGGGTTTGCTGCACTGTTTTACACTATCCTTTTTGGGTTTCTGTGCTGTTTTACAATTTCCTGTTGGGTCTGCTTCAATATTGTGCAGTTTGCCTTGTGGGTTTGCTGCACTGTTTTACACTATCCTTTTTGGTTTTCTGTGCTGTTTTACAATTTCCTGTTGGGTCTCCTGCAGTGTTGTGCAGTTTGCCTTGTGGGTTTGCTGCACTGTTTTACACTTTCCTGCTGGGGTTTGCTGCACTGTTTTACGCTTTCCTTTTGGGGTTTCTGCACTGTTTTACACTTTCCTGTTGGGTTTTCTTCACTGTTGTGCAGTTTGCCTTGTGGGTTTGCTGCACTGTTTTACACTTTCCTTTTGGGGTTCCTGCATTGTTTTACACTTTCCTGTTGGGTTTTCTTCACTGTTGTGCAGTTTGCCTTGTGGGTTTGCTGCACTGTTTTACACTTTCCTTTTGGGGTTTCTGCACTGTTTTACACTTTCCTGTTGGGTCTGCTTCAGTGTTGTGCAGTTTGCCTTCTGGGTTTGCTGCACTGTTCTACACTTTCCTGTTGGGTTTGGTCCACTGCTGTGCAGTTTGGGTTCTAGGATTGCTGCACTGTTTTACACTTTCCTGTTCGGTCTGCTGCAGTGTTTTGCAGTTTGCCTAATGGGTTTGCTGCACTGTTTTACACTTTCCTTTTGGGATTCCTGCACTGTTTTACACTTTCCTGTTGGGTCTGCTGCAGTGTTGTGCAGTTTGCCTTCTGGCTTTGCTGCACTGTTTTACACTTTCCTGTTGGGTCTGCTTCAGTGTTGTGCAGTTTGCCTTGTGGGTTTGCTGCACTGTTTTACACTTTCCTGCTGGGGTTTGCTGCACTGTTTTACACTTTCCTTTTGGGGTTTCTGCACTGTTTTACACTTTCCTGTTGGGTTTTCTTCACTGTTGTGCAGTTTGCCTTGTGGGTTTGCTGCATTGTTTTACACTTTCCTTTTGGGGTTTCTGCACTGTTTTACACTTTCCTGTTGGGTCTGCTTCAGTGTTGTGCAGTTTGCCTTCTGGGATTGCTGCACTGTTCTACACTTTCCTGTTGGGTTTGGTCCACTGCTGTGCAGTTTGGGTTCTAGGATTGCTGCACTGTTTTACACTTTCCTGTTCGGTCTGCTGCAGTGTTTTGCAGTTTGCCTAATGGGTTTGCTGCACTGTTTTACACTTTCCTTTTGGGGTTC